>NC_060234.1:38005406-38326430 GCF_021155775.2 Neodiprion pinetum
CTACTGATATTTGGGCAATCAATCATGATACCCAGACGTTTGTACTTACGACGCGAATACCCTGCAAGATCATAGGTATTTTACTGCTTTGGTAGCCAGTGATAGTCGATAATTTCATATTTCCTTGTCCACCATTACATAAGAATTTTTCTTTTAAATCTTGAGCACGTCGAGAAAATTCTGAGACGCCAATACGAAATTAGATTACATGGTTAGATAATATAGCATAATTTTTTACCGGAAGAAAATATTTTCATAAATTTAAATATCCAGTGATATACATATACATTATATATACGTAATTTTTTTTTTTTTCATAATTGACTAAAATTACATCAACTCTACAGCGGTCTAGCTGGATTAAAATTTTAAGTATGTTCTACTTAAAATGTTGTATAAACTTCGTAGAATTGTAAATTAACAACGAGATTTAAAGCTAATAGGTGAATTTTCTGCTAAGCTGATCATAGACACGTTATTTTTCGACGAGAAATGCAGTAGTGGTCAATTATTCGACCCTGTTAGATTTAAGAATAGAAACATGGAAGGAGTGATGAAACTGAGAAAATTTTGAGAGGAAATATAACTTTCAACTGACATTGAGGTGAAGTCAGTACTCTCAGAATTTCTTGAAGTCGAAATGCACGTCTCACCATCGAATTGAAATACCTATATTTATGGCTATCGGTGGATTTTCATTAGATTTGCATTACAATGGCTAATAGCTATATCTTTGTGAGATAAATTGTCTATTTTTAGTAACGGTTGTATAATTTTGTAAAAACCCTGTAGGCGTAAATAAATGTTACATGTAGTTATCTGACACCAGCGCCAGAACTGATAGAAAAAAAAAATACGCTTATCACAATTCTATGGTTTCCCGTCACCTTTCAGTATATCGTGTTGACTATAAAAGTTTCGGCTTGTCAACATACTGCTTTCCATGGTGTATAACTGTCGCAAACGTTCCACCAACCATTGCACCCCAGAACAGCATGTAAAGTAATACTTCTGTAGTGTATCTGGACGGGAGAATCGCGTGAGCGACGAGCATCGACGACGCGACCAATAAAACTAAGGGGAACGTAGCGTATCGCCAATTACGTTCGGCGTCCAACGGACATTTCACCGTAAGGCATTCACCGTCTTGCACAATATAACGTCCCAGGAAAAGCTCTATGGAATCCTGTGAACGAAGAACGCAAGATGCATTAAATTCCACGACAGTTTAATCAAGTACTACGTATTCTTGGTCATTTCTAATGTCTGATCGATAAAAAATTTACTTGTCTGTATCCATCGGTGAAATTGTTTTTGTAATATCTGGTCAAGGAATTAACACCGTCTCGTATGGCTCCAAGTTTAGTCCGTTTTCCAGTACGTGTAAAATCAGTTTTCAAAGCACCAGTACCTGAATATTCTATGCTTATTACGTCCGCGTTATCTGCCCAAACCTAAAAATATGTAAAAAAGATAAATTCTAATCTCAGTTATGAGGCTGGTTATGGGAAGAGCGAATTGTTTATCTCCAAATGAATAACAATATTACCTGTTTAAACAAGTATTCTAGCGACGAATGGTCTTCAACTCGCTGCAGTATTCCCAATCTTCTCAATGCGTCACTAAGCGCTCTTCTAGCCAGCATACTTTGTACAACATTTGTTCTATCCAAACAATCGATGCAGTTTGTTCTGAATACTCCATCCTGTGCAGAGAGTAACGCTCCATCTCTGGAAAGTGTAAAGGAGCCCATTTGCTCTTGATCGTGGGCCAATCTGTCCATTAGAATGTTCAATCTGTCCCATCGCATTTTTCGGCATTCCGCGTGAAAGTCGAACGATTCGTAACGGACATTTTGATTGCCAATTCTATTGACAATATCACAGTAGGCTTTTTCAAGTACATCTTCCGCTCCTCTGTGATCAATCTAAAAGTCATGTAAGAGAAGTTGGTATAAATTCAAAAATTGGAGATTTTTTTTGTTTGACTCACCAAATTTACTAATATCTGTTTCCCATAATGAAATATTTGTGTTTCGAAATGGCGTGCGCAAGCAGTGTGGTGGTCTTCCTGATTATTTAACACCGGCTTGGGCTTATATTTTAGGTTTGGAGCCTGTTGCCAAAAGAGCGGAATTGATCCTCTGGTCTGAACAAACGAACTACGGTCTCCGTTCACTTCTACCAACTGTTCCGTCTCTACGTAATTAGATACGTTTCCATTGGCGTCTATCCCACGAGAAAACAATCTTGTTCCTGCGCGATGTACTCCTCGACGGGATATTATTCCCCAGTTAAATGCAATACCATTTACAATTACTGTACTTAGTGACAAAACTATAAACACACCGCTAAGGAAAATAATTATTGAGAGTAATATACTGCTAAGAATAATTGCCACACTATTTTATACCGATGTTGCATGAACAATGAATAGTTCAAGTTGGCACGAACCAATTAAATACGATTGACGTGATAGCATTCGGTATTGTTAGAAAAAAAATTATACTGAATTGAACATTTCACGGTAATGATGCTTTCCTGAAAAAAAAAAAGGAATACTTGTCAAAAAGGATACAGCCATGTATAATGGGCAGACAGAATCTGTGCTGCTCAGGCCTAGAAGTTAGTTCTTGTAGTAGATACGCATTCCAAACAAATCTTAGATCTGCTCGCTCGTGTATCGGCATCTAGAATTAAGCAGCCAAACAATTCTCAATTCTTTGCTCATAAGCATTTTGAAAGTTTTTTGTCAGTATATTGAGATTTTGTACAATAGGACAAACCTGTAAAAATTCAGGCGTAGTATTATGCAGCCTTTGCATAGTGTGACTCAAGTCGTAGGTATAGCTGAAGTAAAAATGTGGTGTGTTCAATACAGACTTGATCATTTCCAGATAAGTGGTATTGTTGCTTATTTGCTTTTCGTTCAAATGAAGCAATGATCGCATGTATGGTATAATTTCCGTAGACCCAAGTTTGTAAACCTGGTGTCCCGCTATAGTACCCACACGTTCCGCATCTGTGATAACTATCAGGTAGCGACAGGCCAATAGGCGTATTGTGCCCACAATTCCCCATATTCTACGACGACTGGCAGTAGGAGGAATCTGACTTGCTGTACCTGCTTAGAATTTGAATCAA
The DNA here is from genome assembly GCF_021155775.2 of Neodiprion pinetum. NCBI lineage: Eukaryota > Metazoa > Arthropoda > Insecta > Hymenoptera > Diprionidae > Neodiprion > Neodiprion pinetum. The sequence continues at coordinate 38,008,550 of NC_060234.1, forward strand.
AAAATAACAAAATACATTAATTTGATTTTTTATTCAACGTGATCTAGGATGCAATATCACCATTGCCTTACCTTGGGTATAAATTTGCTGGGTAACTCGATCGACTACCAATAATTCCTTGGTTCCAACTGGTTCGACATAAAATTTTTCTGGCGTTGCGTATCTGGAAGAAAAATAAAACGAAAACCACATATGAATTAAAAATAAAATGAATGATGTATGGTATCGGCTAATACAAGTAAGTAATTATAAATTAAACAGAATGATATGGCATAACCTAGTGCCGCTAATGAGAGTCGCGTTAGGCAAAAGGAGAGGTAAATTAGTAATCCCATACGTTGTAGACTCAGGACTTATCGATTTTATACTTTCACTTTACTATAATTTACTTCGTAATTTTAAAACGCTGAAAGACAGATTTAAACTCACAGGTAAAGATCATCGTAAATATCGGTGTTCAACGCCATGTTGGTTTACTAATGTCCGTTTCAGCAGTGAGCAGAGGGCAGAGGCTACGCAACTACGAGACCCGACTGCGGGAGGGAGAGATATGGTATCACGAAACCGGTAAAAGTGGTGAAAAGCATGAAGATGACAGCAGAACCTCTAACTCTACATAAACGCTACGCTCATCCGTGATCGCCATAACGTAAGAAGATGAGACGTGTTCCTGCGTTCCTACGGAGCCATCTCTAAGAACCAATCGCGTTTCACGATCATATGACGGCCCTCGTGGATTTCCAACCAATTGTTTTCGAGGTCATCTGGCGCACATTTTAAAAAGCAAAAATCTCCACATAGTCACAGCCTTATTTACCTCCGACGTTAACTGAAGACCATAAAGACAAGTTACCCCTGGGTACATTTTCGTGTATCAGTTTTCGGCAGGCAAGCGGGCCCAGGTGGGCCTGGGAGCGTAGGAGGTTTCTGCTCTATCGCCTCTACCTAACGAGCTTGCACTGACATTCGTAGCAGCCAAAGTAGTGTCGGTATGAAAGCTTGAGATTGAGTCGGTACAGAGTACGTAAGACTACTTTTTTTTGAATTAATCAAATACGATAATTTTTAAGCGAAACGGTGATTGTTGGTTATTTTTTTTTTTTTTTCTAGAGAGATAACTAAAGAAGCTTTTTAAAATTTTGAGCGTATTTTAACTCACATTTGGACGATACAAAAAAAATTTACTTACTATCAATTGTCGCAAAATGGCATATTGGCTGGCCATTGAAGCGCCTCGCCGCTGGAATCTCGAATTGGCAGGAAAGATGAACTGTGTAATTTTTGTCTGAAATGTAAAAACTAAAATTACTTTGAACTGAAATATATTTTTATCATCGATGAACTAAAAAACTCATAAGAAAACGTTAAATCACATTCAGTTTCGTTCAGTTTTTTTTCCGTTTCCAAATGTTATCTGAAGCATGCATATTGGTTTGATAGTACAAAACATGACGTTTTCAATAATCAAACTTGTAAACTTGAAAATTTGTCCGGAAGGTCAAAAGTCATCAGGTCAAGGACCTGGACAGCCAGAACTACGGAGCGCTTGTCCTGGAAGTCGAGTTTCACCAGGTAGCGGACCTGGTGCGCAGAAACTACGCGGCGCTTGGTCAAAACTTACCAGGTCAAGAACCTGGATAGCCAGAACTAAGGAGCGCTTGTCCCTGAAGTCGAGTTTCACCAGGTAGCCGACCTGGAGCATAGAAACTACGGAGCGGTTGTCCTGGAACTCGAATTGCACCAGAAAGCGGACCCGGAGCGCAGGATCCAGGAGATAAGAGAACTCGGTACTCGAAATCTGCGGAGCGCGATTCTGATCCGTCCGCTCTACTGCGCGATTGTTTCCAGACTGAGGAATTCGGCTAGCTGATTACTATAGATCAATGACGTCAAGGGAAAAAAAATTTTGGGTGACGTCACTTTCTGAACATCCGAACTTTGGTATCGAACTTTAATACTATGTATGATGTATGAAGTATGATGTATGATGTATGATGATATGATATGATGTATAATGATATGATATGATGTATAATGATTTCAGTTTTTACATTTCAGACAAGAAATACGCACTTTATCTTTCCTGCCGTTTCCAGACTGAAGCGGCTAGGCCCTTCGATGGTCAGCCGTTGACTAAAGATATATTCTTCAGTCAACGGGTCAGCTAATAACGCTGCCGTTCTGCGACAGTTGGATGAAAACAATTTTTGCTCGTACCTTTCGAATGTGTGTCAAAATACACTCGAAGATTTAAGAAGCTTCGTTCTATCTTTTCCCTATCAAGAAACAAAATTGCCAACAATCACCTTTTTAGGTCTTTCAATCAGGACACTGCGTTAAATACTGTCTTCTTGTACGGAGCATATATTTCATCTCGATCAAAATTAGCGCATCCGTGATGTTTACAGTTACTCTGAATTTTTTTCCATACGAACACTTTTCGAAAAACAATTCTGCTTTTCTACCCAACGCAGATACTTCACTTGCGATTACCTAAAACAGAGTTTCGATTCTATGCCTACGAAAATTAAAGATCGAGAGAGCAATTGAACAGTTGTTGGAATAATTAGGAATATTAATGTTATGGAATACATCGAGTGCGTGTCGAATCGAATCCCATTTCGAAATGAATAATTCTTGTATTTTCATATTATAGCCGTATTATTGTAGATAATCTAGTTTGTCACCTGGAAAATTATAAAATTTATAGTATGCATCACGTATTAATCGTAAATGGATCATATATGTATATTGATATCTTAGCTAGATAAAAGTACAATTTCGAAATTTTCAGGTGAGTTGAAAAATTAACGACAGAGCCAGCAATCGAATTTGGTATCTAGAGATGCTTTACCGGAGACTTACTCCACTAGACCACCTAGCCGCCCTGACTACATGTCATTAATTTCTCTCATCACCTGTATTTCGAAGATTGTTGTTTTCGTGTGCCATTGAATATGTTTACATTTGAGAATTCGTCGCGAAGAGACACAATTTTGCACATGTGTACACATACCAACAAGCTTTACACACATGTCAAAATTGTGTCTCTTCGCGACGAATTCTCAAATGTAAATATATTAATATCGTACATGGATCGCATATACATATATACTTTTTGGTCTATGCATCATTATTACATCTGATCTATTATTATTTATGATCTATGTATACATTCTTATCTCGGGTACCTATACTTTAATCAAATCACTGTTTTGCTACGAATTTAGGAAGACGTTTATTCTCATTATTAATTTCTTGTATCGATGATTTTCGGTTGTCACACCAAAGCTGATTAGGGCAACTGTCTTTATATTCTTCAGTCAACGGATCGAACATATGAAACGGGATGAAAATGCCAGCGAAGAAACACACCCTAGCTTTGTACAAATCCTGCGCCCAGTCGTACCGCTACCACTTAGTAAGGTAGGTAGCTGGTAAATATCGATGTATACTAAGCTTGGGTGAATTTTTCCAACCTTCAATTCACAAGGATTGATATTTGACATTTTGATCTTTACGTAGCACATGAGCAGTAATGTCGTCAAGACACAGAATCTCGAACCATTTGGGATATCAGATGAGAATTCTACTGAGAAACGACGATACTAGCGTCATCTAGTTGTAGTTTCACTAAATACAACGTCCACGTTTTGAGTATCGAGTTAATCGCCTACTGCTGGTGGGTGGAAAGATACTTGGTAGCTGGCTTTGACGTGGATTGAGCTTAACATATTCAACGCTATCTCGTCATTGGTTACGTGGGTTACGTGTTAAGCTAATAAAGATCGAACAGTGGACTTCAGCCTCTCAGTTTATCAGTAGTTGAAGCGAAGCTTGTTCGTTCTCATTCGTTCTGTGATCTACTCCTTGCATTTACTTGAAAGTCGTGAAAAATTCATATCTACTCTTGATACATTTTTTTACTCGCAAGTGTTTCCATTCGCGTCCTGCATTTAAAATGGTAAGACTAATTGCTATTTTTCAATCGATTTTTTTTTTTTTTTTTTCAAATCAATTAGCCTGGGTTATTGAATTTTAGTATTACATTACGATATAGCGGTCTATTAACCTACATATGACCTTCGTGTATCAACTATGTAAAACTATGTTATGACGTGAGTCATTGTTATTGATTGCACTGTCAATGAGTATTATGGTCAATTTCAGGAATATGTTAATTAATTTCCATCAATTTTGATGAATTTGCTACGATGCAACCTATTTCCTACAGGTAAAACTCCCTCTCAAAAGTGGTCTTTGTTAGATTAATCAAAATATACTGTGCTTCGTTTGCTCCCTCTAGTATTATCAAATTTCATTGCTCTAAAAAACACTTTTATTTCCAATGAACTTTTGGCACCAACTGTGTCTGAATATTTACGCATATACTAATTAAGTAACAACAGCTTATCATTCCAGCAGGAGATTAAACCTGTTATATAATTGATAAGACAATCTAGAGTTTAATCTTTTTAAAAAAGTGCTCTACCAACAGATATTGCACAATATTGTAAACACTTGACAAACTTAGTCGATAATTTTTTACATAGTTAATCCCGATGTAAGCTAATAAATTTTATATTCGTCAAGTATATTTGCAATGTTTCAGTAATTTACAATGTACCAAAGGATGACACTTTTGTGCCCAAATTGCATGCCACATGACTGATATGATTTGTACATAAATATATGAATGAACATTTATAAATAAAACTATGAAAATTATCCCACATCCATTCTAGTTGTTGTAGTCAGGCTTTTTCTCATCCTTTACAATTTTTACGATTATTGTCCACAATTTCAGGCTGAACCAATAAATGTTGTCGTCACCGGGGCTGCAGGTCAAATTGCGTATTCCTTGCTGTACCAATTGGCAGCTGGTTCAGTTTTTGGACCCGAGCAGCCCATTAACTTGAGACTCCTGGATATTCCACCAATGATGGAGGTACTTCAAGGCGTCGTTATGGAGCTGGATGATCTGGCACTCAACCTTCTCAGGGGTAAAAATTATGCATTATGAATCTTCAATTCCTTTTTGTATTTTTGGTACATAGTATGCCATATTAATTGTCTAGTACTGAAAAACAGATATGTGCAAGTTGTCTTCAGTTAGTCATTTGTTACTCAACAACTATGTACCATTACATGACCGACCTGAAAAATCAAAGATGACCTCTTCTTAGAAGCAGGGAATTGAACTTGAATTCCTGTTTCAATACTAAATACATATCTACTCAAAGCTTAAAATATATTGTCAAGTTATATAACTAGAAAGATATTCCCAGCCGAGTAAAATTAGGTTGTTTATAAATACAGCAATTTTGTGTCTCATGCTTGCCAATGAGCTTGTGCATATACCTACTTAGTTGAACCTCTACAAAATCTGTAGGTATTGTTCTCATTTTAAAATTATTATTGTCCATCAGTTGAAAGACTAAAATAGTCCTTTACAATGTACGGTTGTCATCAAATGTCTGAACATAACTTTATTATGAAATTTCCATTTTCTGTAGTGTAAAATTTACATTCAAGCATCTAAAAATACATCGATTCTCATCAATAAAATTCATCTGAATACTACCGTCTCTATTTTTCATCCTCAAGTTCTTCAAGTTCAGGTGAGCATGGCAAGCAGCCAAAATATCTAGGTGGCCTCTAAATATTGGCTGTTGCATAATATATCCAATAATCGGACAATATTTAGTTACCAACTCTTGAGTTGCCATAAACAGTGACAAACTGATTATTTACTTATTTTTGAATATCATTCACTTTGCAGAAGTAACGCCCACGGCTGACCCAGCAGTAGCATTTAAGGATGCAGCAGCAGCTTTCCTTGTTGGCGCAATGCCAAGGAAACAGGGCATGGAGCGCAAGGATCTGTTATCAGCTAATGTGAAAATCTTCAAAGTACAAGGAGAGGCACTGGATAAATTTGCACGAAAAGACGTCAAAGTATTGGTTGTTGGCAATCCGGCAAATACCAATGCTTTAATTTGCTCGCACTATGCGCCTTCAATTCCAAAGGAAAACTTCACAGCTATGACCCGGTTGGACCAAAACAGGGCCCAGGCTGCCCTAGCTGCTCGCTTGTCTGTACAGGTGAATAAATCATAGTTGATTTATTTATCAATGATTTCCTTGTGCTTCTGAGATGTAGTTGGCACTGTATTTTGTCACTAATTCCTAATTCAAACGATATTAGTAGAAAATATAAATGTAGATCCAACAGTTTCCTCATTTTTTCGCTATTAAGCTGTCTCTTGGTCTTTTCTAATATCTTCTACCTTTCTATTCATTTCAAATAGGTTGATCGCGTCCAGAACGTAATTATCTGGGGAAATCACAGCTCCACCCAATATCCTGATGCGCATCATGCTTTGGTTCACCTTCCAACTGGAGCGAAACCAGTTCCCGAAGCAGTTAATGACGATGCCTGGTTAAACGGAGAGTTTGTGGAGAAAATCCAAAAACGCGGAGCAGCCGTTATAGCTGCCCGGAAAATGTCTTCAGCTATGTCAGCTGCCAAGGCTGCCGGAGACCACATGAGAGATTGGTGGATTGGTACACGGCCTGGAAAATGGGTCAGCATGGGTGTCGTATCCGATGGAAGCTACGGTATTCCTAAGGACATAGTGTTTTCATTCCCAGTCACGATTAAGGATCATCAGTTCAAGATTGTTCAGGTAAGTGGGATGGAAAATATTTGTAGTAGCTTTATCATCAAATCCCTGTATTTAATATCGTATTTAATACCAAATACCAGGGTCTGCCAATCAACGAATTTGCAAGGGCCAAGTTGAATGCAACGGCCAAGGAGCTGGAAGAAGAACGCGCTGAGGCCAACTCCGTTCTGGAGCAGTGACTAGACAGAGGGTCTACAATTGCAACGAGAAGGAGAGAACAAACACCGGCAAAGCTGTAAGCTAACTGTAGCAGGTTGCACTGAAATTGTATAAAGCAAATCCGAAAAAAAAAAAGAATAATTATTCACCGTTGAACCATGTTATTTTGTATCGAAATTCTAATAACTCTGTTTTATATGAAGTTGTGTATGTGTAATATGCATAGCATCTTATATATATATGCACTGTAATTGAATTGCTAATCGCAATTATTATTCATTAGAGGTATGTAAATGCTCAAAGAACAGGTGAAGATAAAGGGCAGCATTTTGCACTATCGAGTATACTAGTGTCTATTTAAAAGCCAATTTTTTTTACGCATAGTATAACTTTAGTTGTCTGTTCTTAAAAAATATCGAAATTCCGTATTCTGTATTTTCAGCTCGGCATAAGTTTCTTAACTTGCATTTACTTAATACCTATACAAAACAAATATTACTAACATGATCAAACCCGCGTAAATATGCAGTCTACGCCTAATATTAGTATTAATGTATTCCAATACTAAAATAAAAAACTGTAGTAGACAGTTTGTGTACTCGTGTAAAGTGTTGGTAGATGGCAAATAAACTCTTATCAGCAATGGGATAGGAATAAAAAATGTTTCTTTTATCTCTGTATATTTACCTAAATTTCCTTCTGACCTACCTCCGCCTAGCATGCGAGTTAGTTGATTTCGGATATTGAAAACAACTTCTTCATTACTGAATTATTATCAGAGTCATGATCCCTTTGAGTTTCATCACGTACGTACCACAAACTAATTTGTTCTTACAGTTTACTGTGTCAACTGTACGAATTACTTGGATTCTTTTTTAGTTTCGAAGAATTTATTCTCCCGCAAAGCTTTATTCACATGTATTTATTCATTAAACTTATACAAATAATCATTTTCCTTACAAGCTTTTATAGTTTGTCATCACAGTTATATCGCGGGTGAAAATAAATATTTCATATCAACTTTTTATTCGACATATTCACTTTTGATGCACGTAACATTAGGCAACTCAAGTTACACCTAAAAGTGTGAAAGAAAAATTTTAGCCGTTTATCATCTCGTATTATTAACTGTGGATGGGTTTCATTTACCATATGCGTAACTCATTTTTTGTTTTACTCACTGACTCTCCATTAATATTTTCAAAAACGTAGAATTCTCTCAACAATTATCGATAAATTTAATGTAGGTTCTGTTATTTAATTTAGCTTTTCGAATAGCATCATAGTTTCAATTGATCAAATTCAGTAGCTAGAGGAGTTCGAATTTCTTGAAAGTTGAATGGTGATTAGTTTGCATTTTTGCTATATGCTGTGTCGTATTGTCACCGACTATTACCGCATTTTCGATTCATCCGCGATCATAATATTAATAATTTGTTGAAATTTTTTAAATATATTTAACTCTAACGCGACTCTACTAATTATTACATACCTTACGTATTACTTATAAATGTATATTTTTCTTTATACTTGTGTATACTATCTTGTTAGTACTTCTGGCTACATTTTTACACCACAGATAATGTAACATATTTTTTTTATTTTTTTTCCCCAAGATTCAATGTTAATAATAATAATTTATAATACAATAATAGTTACTATTCTGCACTTAATATTGTTAATTATTCTTTTCTTGACATTTATATTAACTTTATATTTTTCTTTCTCTAATCACTATCATTATATACTGATTTACGTTTATTTTATGTTAATAAATATTCAATTAGATGAGCATTAATACCATATTGTATGAATATGTAAAGTATGCTCCACTTGCCAAGTCTCTATTGTCTGGATAAAATCGTAAACTCCTATTTGTCTAATTTAAAGATAATTTTGTTTTATAATAAGTAATTCGAGAATATCACAATAAAAGCGAAAAACAAATAACAATCAATTCCCAAAAATGCGATAATAGCGAATCAAAACATGGCGTCTGTTCTGTAATGTCAGTAATAGGCGCAATTATATAGCAAAAAAAAAAAAAATGAATAAATCTTTGCGGAACAGTAAATTTCAATTGTTTCATTGTTTTATCCGAAACAACTAGGGACTTAACAACTGTCTAGGATGAAGACGCATCCATGTATTGAAAATATAATTATTCACCAAGTGCGGCTGTTTTATTACATAAACTATTTTCTATGTAGGTAATATTTATCACGAAAAAAATCGGGTAAATATTTTTATTGGACGACAATTTTTGAGTTTACTTTTCACATTTTTGTATGTTTTTCTGTTTTGCTTTAATTGTATTACATTCAATTTGGGATTTCGTTCAGTTTACGCAGAATTTTCTAAGTTATTGCAGCACAGAAAAGCGGTGTCACACTAGATATTTACTCCCAAGGCTCACAAAATTTTTCCTTCTCCCCGAAAAATAATTTTCTGTATCCTATACGCCGAAATAAAACAAAAAAAATAAAAATTATTTTTTACTACTAAGAAATGGTTGCAGTATTTTTTTATTTGGTTTCTACAAATTGACTGTCGCTAGTGATGCACAAGTCATTTATCAGAGCTTGTGTATTATACTTATTTAGGCATGTGTTGGTACACGTTCAAGCTACTTTTCGTCAACGTACTGTTTAGATCGTAGCGCTTTTAATTTAAATTGTGATTTTGTTTTCAGCACAACTGACTAATAATGCATTATATAAGCATACAGACGTACATACATATACGAGTATATAGTAACATAAATATATGTATATGTACGTGGGTATGTAAACATAAGTATATATGTATAATATGTATACTTTACAGATATGTATGCCAATAACTACTAGCATATGGTCTAATTATCAACTGAAACGAAAAAGGCTTGTTTTTTATTTATCAACTTATTATAATCATTGTTAATGCAATGTTATCGAGTTTATCACTGATTGAAGAAACTTATCAAAGTTAATAGTTTTGATGCATCATCTCTTCAAATTAAAGAATAATTTCAACCTGTTTATATATTCGTAATAATGAGAGATGTACAGGTGAAAAGTTCTTAGGTAAACTAACATCTAGAAGTCATTCCGAATATATTATTCATTATCAATTGCATATAATTATCACAAATATGCCGAATGCGTGTAGATGAAAACAATTCTTCTCAAATGAAATTATACATACAATATATGTATATATACGTTTCATTATATATTTCATATATAATATATAGGGGCATTCCACGTCAATTCGCCGGGCCATTGGTGTGACCCCTTCCGATCTTGATGTTCAATTTATTTCGGATTCTGTTTGGCCCAAAATATGACCTCAAATTTTTGGAAATTTTTATCCCATTTTTAAGGGGTTGCACGAGCGCAAAAATCATAAAATTGTGATAAAACATGAAGAGGGATTGTTTTTAAATTGATGATTTTTTTTCACAGAAACTAGGACCCAAAACATAATTTTTCGTCCTAGTCCGAAAGTGGGCCGAGAACTAGCATTGTTGATTTTTTTGAATTGACATGGCGAATTGACATGGAATGCCCCATATATATTCCACGTATAATATATATATTTCATATGTATACTTCATTGCGAATTTGTGATAGATGTTCACCTATCCCCATTCCTTACATAGTATAACTACCTGTGGTTGTTATCAAACTTAATTCAATCCATAAAACATAGACAGTTCATTTTTTCGATGACTCAATTTTGTTTTCTCTTCTTTTTACTTACCCACAAATACAAACATTTATTTTCATTAAGTTACAGAGTGCCTAGTTCAAGTGGAATCCTCTTTCTCGAGTTGCAGCCAAAAGCCTCACCTTTAGAAGCTCTTCAGTTGGGTATTCTGGTAACTTTAGATAATGCACACATGTGTTTACTGAAGGAAAACCTCCGGACCCAGCGTCAACCTTACGAACCACAGTTAATCTAGGATGCAGGTTGCATAGGCCACCTGGTGGCAATGCTGAACAACCTGTCGCAAACTGAAGAAAAGCTTTCCGCTCCGGTCCCGTAAGTGATAGCAGCACATTCACAAATCGTTGGAATCCAGGACTGTAAGAAAAAAAGGAAATAAAATGAAATTTGACAAAACTTAATCAAGCTGCCAACATCATTTCCCATAAGTTGATGAGATATTTGCTAACCTTTCTCTAGTATATCCCAGTTTGGGCTCCGTGTAATTCAGTAAGTCCTCCCTGGTCCAGTGAGGGTCCTGTTCTCCACATAGCATGGCTCTAATTTCTTCCGGGCTGAAGGCGTGTAATTTTTCCATTAAAAATACCTTGGAGAAGCCAGCTTTGAACGCATCCAGCTGCCTGGCGATACCTCGTTGCAAGCAGTATTTTACTGTCAGATCTACATATTCATGGACATTATCTAGCGTCACAGGAATATTTACACTTCCCTCTTTCAGTTCAACTTGTTCGTGTTCAAAGATTCGCGAACTGGGGGCATAGCTCATTGTCAAAGCCAGATCTTCAATGGAAATTGATGTACCAGATGGATGAGTGATGTGTAATGAATCTCTTACTTCCTCTGTTAATGGACCGTCAGAGAGAGTTCTATCGCGTCTTGACACTAGGCTTTGGGTTTGTTTAAGAAACTCGCCTCTGACCGGATCTACAATGGCTAAATCGTCGATGTTAAGTATACCATCATACCAAGGAGTTTGCTCAAGAGAATATTGTGCATCAAGTTCGCCTTCTTCGGAGATGAAACTACTCGCCATGCTGGATGGCATACTCTCTTGTGGAACTGTATTTAACCCTATTCTTTCGTTGACATTGTTGGTGATATCTCCGCGACACATAAGTTTCAAGAAAGGTTGGGATAGCGGTATATCCACAAGTCTATTATCTTGTAAAACTTTGGCTAAGAATACACCTAGGAACCAGAAATACCGGACAGCCTTGTCGCAAACTGGCGAATCTTGAGGTAATGGAGCTGGGAAAAGTCCACTTGGTCTAACGACATAGTATCCTGGCGGACGAATTTGTTCCCCAGGTGGGCAGGATTTCTCTTCCTCGCAAGTTTGCTCGTCATCGCACAACCACAGGCCTAAATCTTTGCGTTGTAATTCAGCGGCAACTAACGCAAAGAATTCCAAAGTAGGTCCAAGGCCGGTGCCTTCTTCACCAACAAACTGCACCTCTAGTATGCTCTTACGGCTTGCATGTACCTGTAAACGGGAAATAGTAATTCGTTCCAATTATAAATTAGCTATTTTGAACACAGTTCTTTAAGTATGTGAAAAGTGAAAGTTCCTTACTTTGAGCACCTGCTCAGCCCAGTCAAGTAATTTCTCTCCCCTGGGCACACTGACCCTCTCGTGTTTTAGTCTTCCTACTCTAAATTCATGGCTATCGTCTCTTCGGGGACTGAGCCCTGGCGCTCTTTGCCTTTCTAATACAGCATCTCTTTGAGTTTGTAGCCAAACTATTGACCTCGATGCTCCGAAAGCTGTGCAACTGAAGTACAATCTTCTTGTCTCGAACGGTAGCAAAAACGGGCAACTTCTTGCTAGCTCCTCGCACCAACTGGGTAAGGCTCCAGCTGCGAGGGCCAATGGATCTTGAATCTGTTGTACAACTTTGTTTGTAATTTTTTTCGACGTGAAATCGTCTGGATTGACCCAGTAGCTTTCTGGACTACTCTCGTCCATAATAGTATCTTTATTCTCCTCACGCATCGCGCTCAGTACAAACACATGTCGCAAAAGTTGTAAGACGTCTTCTACTGTACAGGCATTTGTGTTCTGTATTTGATTCCGTGAGTATAATGTTATTATGGGCGTAGCACGGCCGGATGATTCCTCGTCTTTAGTTTCTTTGTAAACTATTCTGTTGGATAAAAAAAATAGAGAATTAACAAATGGTCGAAGATTATACATATAAAATTCAAGTGTTTTTGTTCGAGATTTTTTTTTTCACATTCCCGATTGTTTTATACGTAAATGCGGAAACTATGTATTACGTGTAAGTCGGTTCCCATATCCTTCTCAATTTCTCCTGTCTGCTACCCAATTCTGTAAGCTGCATTAGCTCTTGAACCACCTGGAATATTGTAGACTGAGGTTCAGTGAGAGGCACTTCAACATCAGGAATACCAGGGAGTCCTGGACCTTTCAGGGTCAAAGATAGTTTAGGACTTGTCGGTAAACCTGAGCGTGTACTCATTTGTAGTTCACTGCCTGGTGGCGGAACTTCGAGATCTGTCGTCTGCAAAATCACATAAAAAAAATAATTCGATTAAATGAACGGTAGAATCTACGATACCACACACGTAAAAAATCCAATTTGTTAGCAAAAATTTTTCATGAAAAGTACCAATTCTTACCTGATTAATATTTGTCCTGCCCGGCCTTGGGTCGAAAGCAGGTATTAGAGCGGAAAACTGACGTTTCAGCACAAATTCATCATCCCAAGCTCGTCTTTTAGTAGGCTGAGGCTGTGCTTCCTCTTCCATGAACGCTGCCAATAGGTTGCGACTCACCATCACCTCTTCATATTCACCTTCACCTCCGTCACCTTCTTCTTCATTTTCTTCATCGTCTTCCTATAGTTACGCGGAACCAGTATATGTTGGATTAGAAACATAGTTACGGAAGACGAATTTTTGCGAGCTTTACTTTACATGATTAATGCTGGCTAAATACCTCTTGTTCATTTTCTTCATTATCATCATCTTCTTCGGCAAGAGCGCCATCTTCGTCATCTTCTAATTCACCTAACAGAGTTGGGCCACCTATACCACGGCCACCAACAACACCAGTTCCTGCGACTCCGCTGCATGATTCGACAAAATCTTCGACACTAACCTGGAGCCACAACTTCTCATTACATTAAAGGAAAGCCCCGATCAGGGGTCTTTCTCTGTCTTCCATTTATCACGTGAACAATAGCGGCCAATAATCTAATAGCGATATTTTGAAAATTAAACAATACAGTTTTTTTTTCAACATTAATACGAAACTTCACTTTGTCTACAAAACCATAATTTTATTAATTTTTTGACGTAAGTGAAAATGAGTAAATCGATTTCACTTGTCACTCACGCAATCATTTGTTTCATCGTTAGCATGGCACGTAATTAATGAAGGCAGATAAGAACCAAGCTGCCCTGGAGGAATGAATGCTAAGAATAATATTGATGTATGTAAATTGTAAACATTACAATTTACTGAACACGATAAGTACTGTAACAATAGTTTGTTGGAAGACAAAAAAATTCATGTAGAAAAACTTGTGCCTTCAATATTAATTAGAGTGGTATAAGGCAAAATTTGACGTGGTGTTTCTGTTCATGTCATTAAGAAGGATATGCCAGGAATGGAAAATATTTCTTAAATCAATAAAGAAAGTGAAGCGAGTGAGTGTGTAACTTAAGATAAAAAGCAGTAGCACTACCTACTAGTCCACCTCCTATTCTAATTGCATTGAATTCAAATCAAAGTACAAACTTCATCATATCATCTTACCTGTTCGCTGTCACTACTTGTACTAGTCAGAGACATAGTAAGAGCTTGACCAAGGCTAGGTCCTGTAGTTGTTGTAACTCCACTGCCTGCAACTTGGCCACTGCTAGTAAGACTTGGATAGCTTTGAGCGGTGCTCAGCAAGCCTCCAGGGAAGTTGGAGCTCAATGCTAATCTCACCAAACTAGACACAGAGTTTGGCCCGCGAGGATTTGAACCGGAGTTTGAGTTTGGAGCTATGTGTTGGCCACCTGCGGGACCTAAAAATTATTAAAATACCCAACTAATGCATCATCAGGATGAAACAAGTTCTCATACCCTATTTAAAAAGGTATTCCAAGTGTAAAAAGAAAGAAACACCTACTTGTAACATAAAAGTAACTGAAACAGATGTTAAACTAAAATTGGATATAGGGCAGTTACACAAATTCAACTGGGTTCTGAAGCAGTGTTCGAAGTTTCAGTGTATCTTTTTACAACTATGCGAAATTACTAAGGAAATAATTTTAATGGATCGTTGTCCAACTGCAAATGTTTCATACCTCTGAATATTGTAGTTTGCAAAGATTTTCAAAAAAACACAAACTACATAGCATAGCGTAGACATTTAGAATTCACGATGCATAAGAGACAGAAATATATTGCAGAAACGAACATGTTTGATACATCTAGCAGTATGAATGTGTATAAAATTTTCATTTTGATATTCTATTGATCTCAAGATTTAGAACTTCAAATATTTGAGTCAACCAACCTGACAAATTATCTTGTTAACTCTTTGAGTTACACATTTCTAACGAGACTTTGAAAATCTCAAATGATATTCCACTATCCGATTGTTTTGGCACAAGTTTGCGTTCAGTTTTATTATTTATTACAAAACTTAGAACCAATTTTGAATTAGGAAAAATAGATCTATGAGGGGTTAAATATACTTTATAAATACCAAACTATTTCTGCTCCAAAAGCCATTACATGGTAATAAACTATTCTGAACGGAAGAAAAAAAGACTTTGATCTGGGGAGAGCATGAGAGTAAACCAAGCAAAGCAATTCGAAAACAGACCCAAAGTTCGTCTGCGAGCCATTGCAGCAAAAGTCTCTAGGAATCCGGTAGCTGCTGCTGGTTCCAAGGTATTGTTAGCTTCTGTACAGGTAAGATTTGGTACAGATACAGACATGGGATTTGTTACTACGATGGGACATCCAGGAGCATTCTGAGATGACGAACTAGCTTCTTTGTCACGCCCGCACTCTTTCATGTCTATTGTAACAAATATTCCATGCGTGATTTTTTGATGAATTTCAAGTGGAAATATTACATAATTTACAAATCAGCATTCAACATTTGCAGCTTCACGAATAAGTACTCAAGCATCAAGTATTTCTGAACCATTCTCGGGTTCCTAAAATATCGTAACTACAAATTTGGTAATTAGTAAGAATTTACCTATACATATATATATATATGCATATATTTGAAACGATTCAAAATGCTCAGCTTCACTGGATAATCGTAAATTATTATTAGACTGCAATGTGACGTAAACGTGAAAAGAATAGATGAGAAGTGAAAATCAAATTTTATTAATTCTAAGATCCAAAACTTTTGCTTCAAAGTCAACCAACTATGATAATTGGTAGAGCAGATAAATTTCACATTCAATTACTCACTGTCAGTGATTCCTGGATGATGTCTAGTCACGGGTCGAATCCTCATTGAACTTTCGTCAGTCTCACCAGACACGCTAATCCTAACAGGAACCAAACCGAGTAATTCCCCGCTCAAGAAACTGTTAGTATTATTACGCAACCTGTCTGCACCTTCGCGCATACGATCCAACACTTCTGCTGCTTCCAAACTCAACAGACCACTCGCAGGCTAAAAAAATTGTTCATTTTTCCAATTAACCAGGTGAAGTTTGTAAATAATTTATACGATCCAACCAGAGTTGAAGTAACTCAAATGAAAGTGGAGAAGAAAAAAGTATACGTAGCGGCGCATTTGTCGATACTATGGACGTTATTAAATTAATTTGTGTGGATTAAATCAGTGCACATGAAAACAGCTTGTGTGTTACCTTGTTCCCTCGAACTGTAGGAAAGTGAGGTTTAGAACTGTTTGTAGCACGATTACTGTTGCTGTTAATTGAGTATTCGGTATTCAGCGCAAGACTTTCAACAATAGTTGCCAAGTCACTGGTTGCATCGGGTCTTGGATGTAAAACAACAGACAGTTCACCCGCTGCACTGGCAGCGCCTTCTCCAGTTACCGCTACAACTGCTTCTGCACGGGCCACTGACAGGACGCTCTCTGCTATGGACTCTGCTTGCTATTTTCACAAACACAATTGGTACACAATTCTCTTGTTAGGCACAAGATTAATTTATGAAAAAATAACCATGCGTTGTATTTGAATTCTTAGTTCCCCTGTCAAATTGTACTTTAAATTTTTATCTTTGAGGTAGTCACAGCAATAAATATTTTTTGTAATAAGAGGGTGATAATTGTTACATTATTTCAAATCAGAACTTTCATATTTATTTGAGTCAGATTAAATTCTTTATACCTGACAGTCAATAAATTTATCGACCTTACCTTTGCAGCCAAATTGTCAGCACTAGCGGCTTGGTCTGTCGATGCGACAGATCCTCGCATCACAGCATCTGTACAGTCTGGTAAACTGGGCGTACTGCTAGACTTCCTGCTGGTTAGTACACTTGCACCATTTTTAGTTTTCATGCCATTTTCACTTTCCACACCTGTGCTCACTAGCCTTAAGTCGTATTTTCCTTCTGCACCCATGCGATATGAGTTAGAGCCACCGTGGTCCCAAGTTACATCTATCCAACCATTGTGCAATTCTCCCGTTACTGTGCCTTCTCCTGAAGTAATAAATTGGGTAAAATTTCTTTATTCCTGACCAGATAATACAATCAGATATCCGATAGTCTTTTGAACTCAATATTTTGGAATATCAGGTTCACCTTAATCGGATTTTTCCACAATATAATCATATTACAGTTACAAGGTAATGTAATTTGAAGTGTGACCAGACATCTAAATATCTACGAAAAAAGATAACTAACCCGGTGGAACACCATCCTGTTCTCTCCATTTCCAGTCAAGTCCTCTGGCGACACGTGCACCCGCAACCAAATGCCTAAGAACTTGAGTTCTGACTAATCTCCTTTGTCTGCGAACGCTCGCTTCAGCTTCCCTAGCAGCTCGACCTAAATCTTCGCATACTCCTGTGACTTCACCATAAATTTCCAAACCAGACATGGACAGATAATGCGTTTGACCAGACGAGTTTTTGCCAGTTTGCTGTAAGCGAAGATGACGCCAACCCTGAACCTCTTCAGCTGGAGGTTCAAGAGTCCAAGTTGCTGTACTTCCGGGTTCATTGAGAGAACAGTCATCAACATGCGTGTACAAGGTAGTCCAGTTTATCCCATCCTTCGATACCTGAAACATTGTTACATTTATTGGTTACTGACTTTATTCTAATGACTTTAATCGGCATTCTTTCTAGTAAATTGACCAGAAACAAAAGCATTCGTTGATTTATATCATAATCGGCTTACTTGCAACATCCAGTTTCTCAAGGCACTTCTGCCATATCCTCTGGCATGCCTCAAACTGTACGCACTTGGTATAAGCCATACACCTAAGTCTACTGAGAACCAGGCCCGCTTGTCGTCATTTGTGTGACAATTTAAAGCCGATGTATCGCGACTCAAGATGTCTTCAAGTCGGCCGTAAGGCAAAATACGACCATCACTGGAAGTCACCACAACAAGTCCATACTGGCCCGGATTAACCCACTCCGAACTGGTTCTGAAATAAAAATTAAATTTTTTGGTTTTGAGACTTGGACAGTTAAGAATTCTGAGATTGTTTCTGTTAATTTAGTTTTCTTTTGTATTATACTGCCAAAAAAATGCTTGCGTTATAACTTACTTGGCATTAGTTCCAATCCAGTATATCAGTCCGTTCTCGTCGAAATCATACTGATATTTGAATGACATTTTGTTACCCTCTTTTAGTTTTTTGACAAAGGTAAATGTGGATCTATCATGGTCATGCCATTGCTTTGCAACCATTTTCAACAAGTGATGTTCCAACTGTTGTACAGTGCTCAACGGTTCCATTTTCAAACCTCTGCCAGACCGGTCAATCAATGCACTTTCACCGGCTGCTTTTTCCAAACGGAAACGTAGCCTCCTTGTCAAAATCTACGGGTGTAATTTCAAGTTGACTGATTGCAAATTGAAACTGAATATTTTGTTACCTGACGCAATCATTGAAATATAAATTTTCATTACCTGAAGTCCGTATCCAGAACCTGGTGTATCGTACAAATATACAGGAAGTTTTTCGATTGATTCTAGCACAGAAACGAGCTTGTGGACTAAAACTTTGGCAGAACTCTGTTCATGATTGATATCATTAGCTTGGAAACAATTTTTGAACAATGCTATCCTCTGAAGCCTCAATTTAGTAGCTCTCAACGATGGTGGTTGTGGTCCCGGTGGCGCAGCTAAAAGTGCGAGTAAAGTCTGCACAAGTCCACTAGAGTGCAACTCATAAGCTGAAACTTTTCCTTCTTCATTCAACAAGATCTTTAGTTCTTCCAACGTATTTTGCAACACGTTACGCCATTCACGATTTCCAGACTGCTGTTTCTGACAGGCCTTTTCTATCTGACTAACAATGGTCCCAAGTTTTGCCACCACTCCACGAGGTTGAGCCTGAGCCACTTTGAAATAACGCTCATATATTTCTTGCGCTTGACTCTTAACTTTTTGCTTAATCGCTTCAAGCTTAGATCGTAAACGTTTTCCACGCTTGCCTGCCCAGCCAGCTGCAAACTCAGGGCCTGTAAAACAATTTTTTAGTTAGAAATATGGTGACCCCCCAAGTTTTATTCTCACATTCCTCACGATATCAAGAAGAATTACGAATCGTGGTTCAAAGTTTTACCGTTAACTTACCCAAGCTTGTTTCAGCAGTAAAGGAATGTTTGGTGCCTCGATTAGATTCGAAAATAAATCCAGGCAAATCTTCTCTCAGAATAGTTGCTTGCTGCTGTCCGTCGCTGTTATGGATGTACAATTCACCTTCTCTTCGACTAGAGAGAGACCAATTTCCAACTACCAATCGTGCCGTACCAGGACGAGAAAGAAGAGGCTGGCTTATAGAATTTGGTTTAACTTGAGTGCGAGCTCTTTGTAATTTCTCAAGAAACTCTCCACGATTTTCTGAAAAGTTCAGTTCGGTATAAGCCAACGTCGTTGTGGCAATTATTAATTTTTATTGTATTGGTATCAACACTATGGAAGTATAATGAAGTACGAT
This sequence comes from Neodiprion pinetum, assembly GCF_021155775.2. Lineage (NCBI taxonomy): Eukaryota > Metazoa > Arthropoda > Insecta > Hymenoptera > Diprionidae > Neodiprion > Neodiprion pinetum. Next base: position 38,028,249 of record NC_060234.1, read on the forward strand.
ACATCTCTTAAACATGTTATACATCCAGGATTATTTAGACCACGTTTACGGTTATTGTGGATTTGCAATTTTTATAGATGTTTCACCATATATTTTATAGACTAGATGATAAGTCAGACTACATGCATTAACTGAGTTAGATGGAATATTAAACCATTAATATCGTGTTTCACACATTATTGTTACTTTTTTCTTTCTATTGTTATTGTTCACAGTAATTATACTAAGAATTCAGTGGTTCCTTTTTTTTAGAAAATGATGGTTGAAAATTTTCACATAAACCTACCGATACCTGGAAATACTAGATATTGCATATACGATATCAGATTGCTTGATGTGGATCTAGGTTTTCCAAAAATTTCATACATGTGATAATATTATACAGTTATTGATCAAGGATTCATTTAAAAGACCACATACCTTCAGTAGTGAGCGACTCTGTATTCCGTCCCTTCCCTGTAGGCAGTTAGTAAAACAAGTTAACACTTAATCTATATGCTAATTTCTAAAATTATTTACAAATGATATATAATTAAGTAGTAGATGAGTTTAATATGAACAATAAATTTGAAAAGAAAATAATGCAAATGCAATTGATACAGATTAAAAGGCATGTTAGACCTTACAGGAGAATTGTATTTTGTTGACGAATAACTCACCCGTTGTATCCGTACCACCTTCTGGGCTACCACTCGAGTACATTGTGGCCAGTTTACCATCGAGAATAAACCTGAACCAGCCATTACTTCCGTTTGACAATTCTAAAGCAGCTGCGTCTGACCAAACATACAGACAATCACGTCCTCTGCAAATACACCAATCCCTCCAATGATAAGCTCTGCCAACTAGAAGTTCCCTAGCATCTTCGATGGTTTGTTCTTCCCCGGACTGACTAGTCTCTGATTCTGGCTCCGTCGCCAATGTAGCAACTTTGGAGAATACACCTAGTCTTGCGAAATGTTCCAAAAATTCATCTTTTCCTTTCACCATTAGATCTTGAATCATCTGGAGGACGATCAAATGCCCATCTTCATCTTCCTGTCAACATTAAATTCCAAATAGCTTTCTTGAGACGTTTTTTTCTATATTATTATATATATTCAAATATCGTAATTATCCAAGTGATCGAGATGTAAATATTTGTATCAAACTTTCACGAGAAATGATAGGTTCAACATTCTTTCCAAGCCCAAGAAAAGACTGATATTAATAAGCTATCTGCTGCTATCAGACAGTTCTAAGTTATATTTTGGCGTAGAAAAAATTATCAAATTAATAACAGAATATAAAATCATTAGAATGACATTATACTTATTACTCGTATTATACAACAGAATAAAAAAAATCACTCGATGATGAATCACATTATGGTGATACTGGGACATAGTATGCGTTGTTACTTTCAAGAAATAGTTTAATATTACTCAAAAATAACAAATCTCACAGCAGTATGTATTAGTTTGGATTTGTTAACACTTTCATGAAAAAAAAAGGTCATATGCATCTACAGTATTCAATACAAAAACTTATAGAATTCCATCTCGCAACACTACACAGTTAAAAAAAAAAAAGAAGAAAAATCAAAAGAATAGAAGAATGACACAATTGAGTGCCTTTACTCAGCTGCTTTCACATCTTGTCACTATAATGCACATTCTGCACCTGTGAACTGATTCTATAAAACTTCAATGAGTTTCATTGCTTCTCCAAAGCGTAGCTTGTTACAACACATAAAGGATTTGAAGTACGAACTCTGTATTCTTCTCTCACGGAATATGTCCTGTTAGTGACCACACCAGCAGCAGGCAGATGGTAAGTACGATTTAAAAAAATTATGAATACACATATGTTTGTTCTATAAAATTGTCATGAATTTTTCAATATTTCCAGTTATTGTGTCTGATGCTATAAGAAGAAATATAGCTTAGTAATAAATTTTGTTCAATCTTTGTGTACCTGTTTTTTTCGGACAGTGGGTTTGATTGCTGCCGCAATAATGAGGGAAATTAGAATCTTGCAAGATGTCCCGCAAAAGTACTGTTAAGATTTTAGGTCGTCTTGTGCGATCCAATTGGAATCGTGATTTACTTTGATAATTTTTTTCAAAAACGGTCTGTTCAGCTATTTAACGTTTGAATTGGAATAACCAATTATTCATGTCGATTATTATTTTCATCTCTCTATGTTATATGAAGAGAAAATGAATAGGAAAGGGAACTTTCAAGCAGAGTGCAAGAGAATGGAACAGCAGACGTTACCGTCTTCTCGATAATGTACTTCTGGGTACTAGAAGACTTGCGCGGAAGAAGGCAGGGCAATTTTGGGCCGACGAATGACTTGGGAGGCGATGGCGATATGTAGATCTCTGCCTCCTGCGAACAGTCTTACCTAAGTAAACGTACCTGCCTGCTGCCTTTTGTGATACACTCTTCACATTTATCCATAATTACCGTCACAAAATTTACAAAAGATTTGCTTTGGAAATAAAAAAAGGGATAAGCCGCTGAAAATATTTGATATCAATAATTTATTTTCATAACTGAACTCACCTCGTTATCCAACACAGTAGCGATGACCTCTACCAGCGTTGCGCCGCAATCCGTTCCTTCAGATCCGCATGCTTCGACAAGCAGCTCTGGCTGAATGTAGTGTACCATTTTTCTGATTAAACTTAGACTAGCTTTCCTCACACTGGACAGCATGGTGGACTGAAACGTGGCACAGAAAACTGGCAACAATCTCTTGAGGTAAACAGGAGCCATCTCTGGATCACCTTTAGGCTCGGTAAAGTTCTCAACTTCAGTTTCTGGTTTTCGATTCTCTTGATTAGGTGGCAGCATCCACTCCCCAGGAGACTGCAGTATTGCTGCAACTTCCCTGTGACCTTCGTCGACACGTTCTCTAGCCTTGTCTAGTGGTGTTTTACCGTCTTCATCCCTCAAATCCGGATTAGCACCGTGTCTGAGTAACACTTTTGCGATAGCTGGCCTTCCAAAGCAAGCTGCATAGTGTAAACTGGACGATCGTTGGCCCTTGTTAACGTCCGCTCCTCTGTCGCATAAAAATTCTACCATTTCTTGCGTACCAAAAGCTGACGCCCAGTTCAGAAGAGTTTGTCCAACGTCATCCATGAAATTAACTTCTATACCACCAGAGTCTATGGCTTCTATTAACGCGTCAGTATCTTTTGATCTAATACAGTCGATTAACTGTCTATGAGATTTTTCCCCGGCACTGTCGAGCCTCCTAAGTCGAGGCAATAAAGGACCAGACGGACCCCCCGCTGCACCTCTGCCTAGAGCCGATCTTCCTTCAAATAATAGAACTAAAAGCAAGTCTACTAATCTCATTGAATCTAGGGCACATCTTTCATCGCCCTTCAAAGCTTTCTCTATTGCGTCAGGCAACTCCGAACGAAGCAAGTCGTGCGTTATCGATGGAGACCCTCTGCACAATGTTGATAAAAGGCTAATTATCGTTGAAACTGAAGCGCAAGACTTTGGTTCTGGGGCTGGAGCTGTCGATGTTGTAGACGGGGGTGGAGTTTTTGTGTTACTTGATGTAGTAGCTGCAGATGCACCAGGTCCAGCTGCGTTTGATAATCTGTGAATGTGGGGATGTATATTTTCAGTGAAACATGCAACCTGACAATTTACTTCAGCTCGACAATACATATGGTTTTCCAAACTTACCTATACAGTAATTCAGAAACTAAGCCATGGGAAGCTAAAGGGGCCGGGTCAACACCTCTTCGCGAGAATCTATCAGCTAACGAGGCGAAACACCTCAATGCACCGTCAGCAACATGGGCATCTTCATGCCGCAGTAGAGTGGATAAAGCTTCAACGCAATCCGGCAATGCCTTATCCTGTGGCTCAACTTTTCCACACAAACGAGAAACAACTGCCATTGCAGAATGCAATGTGTCACGGTGTACTCGCGCTCCATGTTCACGTATGAATGACAAGGCACATGGTAGACCGCCGGCTTCAAAAACTGCTCCTGCTTCTCTAGCGCAAACAAGCTCCAAGACCTACGACAGAATGCAACGATACTTTAATATTATAGTTTCAAGTTAAATTATGAACTGTAAATCTGAATTTCTGAATTGTAGAATATAATTGGATCCTTTATTTCACAAATACAGCTGTAGTCTATGATTTATATGCACACAGTTATAAACAATGTAACTTTTCTACCTTGATACACTGTTCAGCTAAATCTCGACTGGCTCGAGATCCAAGTCCTGCTCCAGAAAGACGACCGCAAATCGCTTTGACAGCACCTTCCATAGAGATTACTCTTCGCGTACATTCTGCCGATACATCAAGATAATATGTGATCGCACGAGCTGTGACCTCCAGCACACTGTCAGGGGCAAGTTCATCCAAAAAGATGCGACAAAGGGCCGGGAGAAACGTACGTGGAGGGCAACTGGAAGAAATTTAAAGTTGTTATTCGTTTTATGAATTTGATTTATTTCAGTGCTAATTCAAAATTCTGGCTCAAAATTTCGTCCGTTTTTCAACATTATTCACTGAAATATTAGATGTCGATCTCGAAGGAACTCACCTTTCAAAACATCTGTCAACATTATCAGACATAAGTAACAACATGCACAGCTGTTCTAGGGCTATGAGTTGCATATCCCTTTCGTCCCCTTGACCCATGCTGAGCCATTCTAGTAATGTTTCTGGGTCTACTTCTGCCATCTGAAATAACAATTACATGATACTGAGTAATAATATACAAATAGGAGGTCCATTGTTATTTTTATTATTAATTGTGCATTTATTGTGTATTTGAGACACGGAATAAATTCAGCAGGGTCTGCAGAAGATGTTGCAGTATGAATCTATTTACGTTACAAAATATGTGATATCGTTGCGACGAGAACACTAAGTATAATTTTGTTACAAAATTCTGTAGCGATAGTGAATAAATAATCTCTCATATACTCTTATGCAAACTGCCGACGCATTTGCCAAAGTGTCTGTGATACATGGCGTAGTTTTTAAATAAATAAGTTATCAAGCTTGTATCGTGTATTTTGGATTAACCTGAGTTACTATAACATATTGATGTTCTATAATCATAATTTATTGACTATTAACAGGAATATCCTAGAACAATGGGGTCTTACTTCAACATACATATACAATTGTAGAATAATATACATACCTTTTCAGTGCTGCTCCAGGGCTGTTCCAAATGTTTGAATTATTAAGTCTGAAACATAATACAAAAACTATTATCATAGCAATCAAAGCTGTCAACTTTCAGCGATTCAGTGATAATGTTTACAGTTGATAGCAAAAATCAGGTAAATTTAGGCTCAAGAGAACACAGTTTGGCCTCGATAGAATAAATCGTTAATGCATGATATATGATGTCAATTTCAATATAGTTTTAGAGCCACAAGCTTTTTTGGCTTATTTTTGAACTCAATATTATTATGGTTGGTTTTTTGAAGTCGTATCAAAGCAGTGAAATAATTTTGCTAAAATATGATCTGAAGTAAAGACTAGTAACGAATCATATTTGAAATTAAATGTTTGATAACTGTAACAATTTTGCAGGTGACTAACGACCAGTTTTAAAACGTATGTACATGAGGGATTATGATCTTCGAATCTTTAAATTTTCTAAAATTTCCTCAAGAATTTGGAAGTTTGTTTCTGGTATTAGTTTAACATAGAAATACGAAATAGTTTTTAATAAAGAAAATGTTTCGATTTAATTTGCAATAAAAATTTACATAATCACTATAATCAAAGTTCGTAAATTAGACTACCGTGATTTAGAAACGCATGTTAATCGTGAAAACACGTGGATGTACAACCTCAAAAAATATTTATCACGTAAAAAAAAAATTATCAGCTTGATGATGAAAATGATGAACTTATGACATAATCTTTCTACTTTTGTGCTATAAAGAAATAAACATGTTGATTTGCAGTTTGAACGAGATATTATGATTGAATCATGATTCGTTGACGATAAAACCTGTTACCAAGCAAGGTTTGTAACCAAACTCTAAATCGGTAACCTTTTTATAACTTCATGTGCCTAGATCGATGAAAAATTATTCATGAAAATTAATTTAGCAAACTCGCATTCAAGTTTCGAGATACTAAATGCAAGCGAAGACAAGAACAGAAGTTCTAGATTTTGAGTAGAATTATTGATAATGGAAAAATGCAACATTTAAATTTGTTGCACAATTTTCTGCAATCGATAGCAGCATCAATCAACGATGCTAATTATTTTCTCTGAATCAAATTTCAACCAAGCTGAGCGAGTCGTTCCTATAGACAAGGATTGTGACATGGTCTTCCTTTGTGATGTTAAATAAAACGCAAGAATACTTGACTGGGCAATCTATTGAGTCATACAAGGGGCCGAATAGAGAAATTAGGTAAATTTATTCTGCTTTCGGTTTAGTGGATGATGATGATGGTACTGATAGTGGGTAGAAATGCGACGTGATTGTCTTAGAAGTGTAACAGAAAGATGTTTTATTTTTCAAACGAATTCTGCGACAAGGTATAAACATACCCGCGCACACATGCGAATATACTTTGAGTTCACGCACGCTGTTTAATTCGGTGGATAATAGTTCGTATTCAGTAATGCAAATAGAATCAAGGCCATTGAACAATATAACGAATAACAACAAAGGTGCATCGTGGCCCGAGAGGAGAAAATTTCACGGGTATGAAAGGCATCGGGTAGAATTTCGGAGCTTATGATTAACAGCAAAAATATTTGTCGCAAATACCGGGCGCTCGGAACGTATAACTAGAATAACAACGTTACCGATTTGCATGCGGATCGCTCGATGGACGGGACACACGCTGCTAAATGACCGATTAAGCGAAAAATATATCGTAACCCATTTTAGCAAGAACGATGTTGCCGCAATACATACGTACGTACCGTTCCTTAGTTTTCCATCCTCCGTAGGTCGTCAGGTCGTCATACTTCCTCGGAAACAAACATTCTTTCCTAACGAATTATCGTCACTCTTGTTTCGTGCAAACTACCATTCACGACGCCTATCGAAATACCTACTTTCTTCACGACGAGACACTATTTTCAATCGTGTTTTCGTATTCTGCCATTTACTTGTGACGTGCATCCAACGTCCCAAGGGTCTCGAATGTATTGAAAGCTCGCATAATGGGAGCGACGGAACGACAGCCAGCGATGCGTGGTCATGTGACCTTCTGCGCTGACGAAATTTCCCGCAGCCATCCGCTGTGACCGTAGCGCTTCGCAGCTATCACGGCGGCGCTTCAATTCAAACTTTACTTTATCGCTTACCGAGCGTTTGCTTTTTTTTGACGTTTATTAGCCTTGTATTATCCTGCTGCTCGCCAAATCTTGCCGCAGGCTTTATCTGAAATCCAACTTTTCCACAATTGATAAAATTTCATCATTCGTGAAACACTATGGAGTGTATTAGGCTGATAGATACACTGGATCTTTTAGGGCACGCCGGCGTTTGCGTGGGTACCGAAAATTCTCAGCTCCTTCAAAACTCTCTGATAATTCTACAGAACGAAAATCATTTCCGCAAATGCTATTACTGGGGACGAATTAACGGGATACAGAACGACTACCACGTTGCTTATGGTTATGAAAAGGAATGTCTTAGTGGTCGGATATATTTTTATAGGTGAGCAACTTTGCAAAATTCGTGTCACTATCCCCGTGTACCGTACTTTGATAACATTTTGCAGTGAACTATGATTATATTTCAATCTTTACAATTAGTACAAACTGCCTGGACTGGCTGTTGATGCCGAAAGTCACAAAATGTGGAAGGTTTCTAACACCGTTAGCAGTGACAAGATTCGAAGGTGATCCATCGATAATCACCAACGTTTATAAGGCGAATCCACCTTTTCCACCAAACGAAGATTCCAAACGGCATTATGACGTACTTTTTATCGTGAAATTTACTTGAGCACAACATTCGATCTTCTAATCAATTTACAATAATCTAGGGACCTATTCCAAAAGAATTGAAGGAAGAGGATCGCCTGGCTTCGCTTGTAGATCTAATAAACGAAGATGCGTTCGTCGTTCCCAGGGGCGCTTGGTTCAAGGCTCCCAATGGAGAAGTAATAGAAAATCCAGGTTTTGAAGGGATAACCCTTACCGAAGCTCAACATCTAAAGTCATTTTTGCATGGTCGACTTCCGCAGCAAAAGTGGAATACGAATCTGCTGACTAGATCAGATTACAATTACGCTGTTGATTTTCTAGACACTATCGACACGGATGTTCCAGAAGGTTCGAACCATAGCTGGGAGTTTATTTCTCTAGAAAAACTTGAAAAAGAACGTTTAATTTATACTCCTAGGATGCTGGGATTTACAATTCCTGCTCGGATGTCGTATGGTTACTTTACACAGCCTGTACTGGCCGGGAATGACCTTTTATCATAAATTAAACTCACCTCATTACGGATCAATGTACATCGGATACGGAAAGAAGAATTTAGATGTTCCGTTCATGGTTTGATATATTTCGAAAACATCTGCCCGAAGAATAAAAAATTTGTTCGCCCTTCAACGATATTTGAATCGTGATAACAGTGATTGGATTAATTTCCTGTAAATGAGATTGTTAATTGATTCAATTACAGGCGTACAGTTACCTCAATGTAAGGAAACCATTTTACATGATAAATATATTTCATAAATTTAATGACAAAATCACATTCAATTACATTTATTTATTATCTTGAATTTCGAATCAAGGTATAATAGCTTAACAAATTATGCTAATTTAATTGAAAGAAATTTAGGACAAACAATGAGTGTCATCATTCGACAAGTTGAAATTTAAATGTCGCAGAGAAGATGTCAATAAAAATAATGCAAGGTAAAACATTTAGAAAATCGTAACTTACAATTAAATTCGGATAATAATCGCTCTTATGAATTCTAAGAATTTCTCTATTGAGTAATACGTTACCCTCCCCCAAACAATGCCTGCAATAATTATGATTAATCTTTGTGATGTCTAAGGCCAAATTATTTGATTTATTACGAAATGTTAATTACGTTGAGATTTGGATACATTTATCAAATTAACATTTTTTAATTATACATATTCCAGTTCTAAAAGTTTTTATAAAATGGTAACTGATGTGATAACAGAGTATGAAACTAATAACAATGACGGACAGATCAGACAACCCAAAAAACGGAATCTCATGATCTATTACCTATAATAAAAATGAGTCGTCGATCTTTTTCAATTTCTAATACTCTCAGATTCTCGCGTACACTGAATCAATATATCTGCGTTCAAATATTTTATATGCCATGAAAAAAGTATTTAACATTAGCTACCTACTATATAAAGTAATTTTTGCATTACCTCAGTATGTCGAGGTTTACTAATATTAACCAGTTTGGGTCTCACAATCGTAGAACTTTGTGTATAAAATGGTGAAGAAAAAGCTCATGAAATTATTATAACGGTAATATTGGATGACAATATACTAGCCCTAGGGCGAATTGTAGTAAGACCGTATTGCAACAAGTAAAGAGAACAATGTAATACACAAATTTATATTCTATTTTTTGTGGACAGATTCACATTAATTGTTCGATTGCACAGGACGCGATATCATCATCCAAGAGCTAATACAGTTCTGTGAGTAATCGTTTTTAATAATTTGTATATTTTGATTTTGATACATACCGCATACAGAGTTTTTAGCTCCTTTCTGGACACAGAAGTATGTGATCTGTTAGACAGAATACTCAACTTGAAATTTATACTATATAATTTGTTGTCGTCTACAGCGAACCACTTTTTTGGATTTGATAGATAGTCGCTCAGCTAGGTTTCCAGGTGGAATCGAGTATCCTGCGTTGTACAGATGAACCTACATGTCTAGAATGGAGCATAGCACTCTGTATAACGTTAAAAAATCACAAACGATATGACATGCAAGATTCATCGATTTAGTTTGTTTAATGCTTCAAGATTAATTCATGTTGTGGATCTGGGAATGGACTGTATTCAATTTTGTAAGACATGGGAGGAAGAAGGAGAGCAAGCAAGGAACAAATTCATCAAGGATAGAGGATGTCATAGTGGCCAGGTCGGTAGAGAAGGTGAACAGCAGGCGGTACTCCCTCTGGGAAGTCATGTGCTGTTGCTTCTGTTCCAGCACCTCGATCCATGTAACGCACTTGGACTCCTGTTCCCAAAGCAGCACTCATCGCTATAATATGGATGTGGTCTGATTCTTTGTACATTGGCTCCACTTCCTGTATTAAAAGAAAAATGATATCATAGTGAAATGCATTAATTGAAACATAATTACTCTAAGTGTCACTTTATAAAACTTTGTTCGAATTGATGCGATTTGGTAAAGTCTGACATCCACGATTTTGACAGGATTTAAAAGCAACAATCACAAAGCCAGTGATAGTTTCAAGTGTTTCAGTTTTGCAGCTTCTATGGAAATGATGTTAAAGTATCAGCTGTAGTTTTTTTATACATTGAGTATTAACAACAGACCTGATGGCAGAACTCAGTAACCGTGCGATCTCCCTCGATAAAATGCTGATAGAAGTCAGCCTCGCGTTGCAACTGGCCAGATGCGATTAGCCTGAGATAAACGACAACATAATCGGAATATCCTTGTTCATTAAAAAGCTTATGGAGCTCTAAGCGACTAGCTTCGGTACCAGCACCCACTTTGTCGATGACCTCCATGAACTGAAAGCACAAGTTTAATTGAAGAATTTATCTGAAACTTTTGGTGTAATAATTCTAAACAAAATTTAAAAGGATATGTAAGATGATTACTTACCGTGTCGTGAAAGTCTTCGACAGTAAATTCTGGGAATCCTAAAGAGACAAGATTATCTTTGCTCTTAAGCGCGAGCTCCCTGAATTTTTCAAATTCATCTTTAATGTCGATCAGTCTTTCTAGATAAGCGTAACTGAAAGCACGGAAGAAGCAATTGCCGTCGGGTCTGGTCCTCCGGATATAAGAGTATTTTTGTCCTAAGGTTTTAGCTTTGGAAAGATAAACCTCATCCTCCAGGTATTCACGCTCCAAACTTTGGAGCGGCTCCTTCTCCCCTACTAAAGCTATCGACTCGGAAATCTACAACGTGGAAGCAGAGCTGGATAAGTTGCTGGAGAAAAATTTCCAGATTGAGAAAAAATAAATAAATAAACTTTTAACCTCTTTTTCGATTCGCCGCTGTTGTTGCAGGATCAACTCATCTTGATTGACTTCTGCAACAAAAGTAACAAGGTCAGTTGGTACGGATGATTATTTATACAATTATTCTATTAGCGTTGACGACCTGTGTTTTCTGCCGGCTTCTGTTGCGATGGCTTGTTTTCCATATTTCGGGTAATTTTCAAAGCTAATTTCACAGCCACTGTTGGCCACTGTCAAATCAACCAGCCGAAAACAAAAGCCAAATCCCTGTTACGGCCATTCATTGGAAATCAGATGTTTTTCGTGCGGAATCCTAGCGAGGCTTGCCACTTATTTGAAATCTATCTTACCCACGGTTGATAATACAGAGAATTTTTGAAATCACTCGCTCCACCAATAAGCACTCCCCGTATCTACGTACTTACTGTCGGCAAGAAAAGAGAACCAAAGACACTTGGTCATGGCGCGAAACTTTGTTTATTTAGAAATAGGCACGCTGACTAACAAAGCTAGAACTCGCCTTTATAGTCTAGGTACTTCGATTAGGTTGATGGTATGAATGCGAGCCGAATCCAATTATCGAGATCCGATACTGTTCTCTATGGTCGCAAGTAGAATTATCTAGATATTTGATCAATTCAGGAGGTAACAAAAAAAAAGAGAATCTTTGGAATTAATTTTCACTGAACCCAGTTCGGCAAGCCATAGGATGATAGCTAAAAAATTATAACCACATTTAAAGTTACGTCTGTAGGTATTAATCAGGTGGCCTTTTTCCTGGAACATATATGATTATTTCCCACAGGGCAGAAAGTGCATTGGAATATTCAAAGGAAAGGTGGAGTATTCATATCTACGCCTTGTTCGTGATATGTAGCGAACGGATTTGTCTCGATACTGTGAGTGCCCCAGGGCGCGTACAAGGCAACACAAACTCTGATCCACACGCTGACAAAAGTTCATCAACCTGGTACACAACGCGCGGGGATCACGAAAAATGACAATAACCAGACGGTATGGTGATTAAGAATGTCTCTTGCTCGAATCCGTACTCCATTTACCAATTCCGTAGAGAATGTTCGATGTTGTCGAAATCTATGTGGATGAACTGTGGTTCTATTTTTAATAGTAATCTTCATAATTTATACGTACTATCGTGATTTCCTGCGAGATCCATCAACGTGATGTAACTCAACGTACCTATTTTAAGAGTAAGCCATTACCCACATTACATGAATTCTAAATTTCAGGAAGATTTTCATAACTTGGATGCAAAAATGGTTCTTTCGATCCAAGTATTCAGTCGCAGTTTATAAAATAATAAGAAAAATCTTACTCGTGTATTTCACATGTGAATGTTCTCATGAAATCAACATGGCCATCGCTCTCTCACTTGCGATTTTATTTCGGCTGTACGACACTTTCGCGAACTCATCAGTTTTTCAGCGGTATTTCACGCTGAACAAGGTGATGGCAGGAATAGCTTGATTATGATTTCACATTCAGTATACGTCTGAAAACTCATGTCAGAATTCATTCGAAATTCATTCGTACCTGCTGAATACCGATTAGCTCACATGATTTGTGATTGGATTTACTTGAAGAAAGTAAGCCGTCAAAGGCCTGGTATTTCTTATAAAATATGGCAAAAGCCGCAGAAGCATATCTTGGATATCCTGATTTTTCAATTACGTTGGCTTTGGAGATAAGGTTATGTACGCTTATGATATCAATTTACTGATGATCGTTGAGAATGTCACGCTGACTTGAATGCGAGCCAGTGAAACAATGCACCTGGCAGGTGGAAAGACAAACGGCTATTGAAAAACAATAGCTGGTAAAACAGACAATGGACCGAGGAGCGTGAGTTGTGGCGACTCCAGGGGGAGGAAGGTCGGTTGATTTATACGGGACAACGAAGTCTCCACAGTCGACAGACCTAAGTGAGTTCGTCTTTTCCCATGGTGTTGTAATATGCATGCTTACATCCCCCAGTACTTTCGACGCAGCATTTTTCTCCTCCACGTATCTTCCCAACAGATCACAGCCCCTTCCCCCGTTTCGAAATATACAGGTTATCTGCTCTCCTGAGTTTTCCCGGGTTTCAGCTCGACGTAGTTTGTATTATACGCGAACGAGTACCACATTATGAAACGTAAAACGTAGAGTAATTCGGTGGCTTGTTTGCACTGGTCCACTGGCTTTCATGCGGTTCGCTACTTTGGTCCGCATTATACATCGCCTGCAGCTCCTGAGCAATTTCTATTCAAACTAGTAGAAACTCAACCGCGATGGACCATGTGCCGTAAATAGGGTGCACCGTAGTGCCGGTGTTCATCTCCGTGCATTCACAAATTGGCTACGAGATTTTTTCAAACTAGTAGCTAGCAAACTATCGCCAACCATGTGGTGTTTTATTCTTGAGGCGATTGATAGTATCGAATGAAGTGATCATGCGGAGCAATTGTTGGCCTATGTACAAATTCATGCTATCGCTTCCTCGTTATGGTCCATCCTGGATATCCGTGTCAAATGTGTTAATCAAGCGATTCGAAGCTACAGACGTCAGCAAAACGTAAATTGAGGATCAGGTCAGCTGCAAGCTCTGGTCGCGTCTGTTCAGCAAAAGTGGAGACGAACTTTGAGGGGCTTCGGGGAGTAAAAGCCGAAAACTGGCTGCGAACCTGTGGTTAAGTATGGCAGCCGACTACGTGAAACAGAAGGTAGCGTCAAAAGGAGAGTGGATATAGGTATGCGAAGCAGAGCTAACGGGTAATTAGTGATCCCTGTATTCATGGGATCATTATGATGCTAATACCAACCTAATGCTCAACAGCCCCGTGCAGAGGAGAGTTGCCTTTTCGGGAAATACTCGGCGACGATGACTCGACCCAAGTCGACGTAGTTGATCCTTGTTGAACCCATTTGAAGCAGGTCTCGTAGCTTCGTACATGGTGCAGGTGCTCGGCTGAAATAGTGCCAAATTCCGAGGCTAACGACTAGGAGTTTCAGACGCAATATGGTTTCTCGGTATCGGACACTGTCCGCGTGAATGGTCCGTTCAAATATCGTTCGAAAATTCAAATATCTGGGGTCAAGAGGCTGCGCGGCATTAATAATCAGCCCGTTCTGCCTGCCTGCTCCATTTGCGTCCCCACTGCTATATTTATACGCCATGTATGTACATAGCTCGGTTAAGTACATGAGCGCATTATATAAAACAGCACCAAGTAGGGTGAAGGATTATTATCGCGTCTCTGGCTCGGTCTCTTTCTACTTTGCTCCCTTCTGCGACGGAGGTATAAGGTAATTCCCGGAGGGTTCTGCGGGCTTTGCCCTTGGCCCAACTTTACCCGCCTTGACGTATCAACATATCTATACACTGCAGCGCCTGCTTCCCTTTGACGATGGAGCGACAGGACGCATGTATTAATCTTGGTCTTGCAGACTAAGTTTCTCTATCAGTGTCTGCGAGAGCGGATAAGTCGTCGACTTACATTATAGATTAGGTGGCAGTAGTCAGCAGGAACAAACTTATCTCGATCGCGTTCTACGTGTATACGCGAACGAATGAATTGATAAATTGTTTCTCAAACTTTTTATTACTCTTCAAATTTTTGAGAGGAGCGCCACTTCGGAACAATTTGAACGATTCAAACTCTGTCTTTAATTAATTGACTCAATAAAGTCCGTTAAGCGTCTTACATTTTCATCTTTACATGATACGTTATGCTGGTCGTAACGTCAAGCCTGAAAAAAGTTAATATAAATCTGCAAGTGATTTAGCACACGGAAAAAAAATCATATTACGCGCAGTGTACGGTAGTATAGAAAAAGTAATCGATCCTCCTGTTTCAAAGACTTTGGTGGTAATTTTGTGGGCCAAATTTTCGACCGGTTTTATATTGCATCTTATCTCATTTGAGAGGAAAGTCGATAACCAAAGGCTTGAATTTCGAGGCGTCATTACGGACGAAGTGAAGGTACAAGAGGGATCTTTTATGGGATATAGAATCGCGGGAAGATTGCGCATTGAAACTTTGGGTTTGACGCGACGGCCTAATGCCTGAGGCTTTTGGGCCGAGGTTGATACGGTCAAACCGCACCATGGCCGCCAAAGCAGAGCGAAGTGTTCCTCATTATGATCTCGTTAAACGTCGATGGAATCCCTTACCCCATCGATTCGACCGGCTTCACGATGTCGCCCATTTTACGAGCCATACCCCGAGCAAAGAGAATGTAATGATTTACGAACAAGCTTTGCTACTCCTCCCCTACCGTGTATTCTGCAAAAGCTTCCATGAATTTATCTAGATGGACGCCTCAAGCCGCAACCAATCAAGCTGCGTTTTATCCAACTACCACCGCGAAAATCGGTCGCAGATTTTCTTCTTAGTTTTGCAACTGCCATTTGCCGCTGATCGAGTTATTCAGAAATTACCTGCATGTGTAGGAAAATGTATATGGGCATTTCTCATAAAATTCCGAAATTTCAGATAGGGCTTGAACGCAATTTTTTGTACTGAGAAGACCATTTTTCAACGCAGAAATCGGAAGTTTCACTGAATAAGGTTTGTTTAAAAGTAATGGTTTTCCATATTTTTGTTTATAGGATACAGAAAAATGAGTTTAAAATAATTATAAAATAGGGGAAACTTCTTTTGTCTTGCCATTTTTTCGCTATACATCTGTTGAAAATTAAAAAACATGCTATCTAACCTGATGAAAAATAATGAAGAAGTCCAAACGACAATTTTATATAAAGTTAATAAGATATGTATAGTATTGCATAAATCATTCCCTCGTACAATCGTCATCCCCCTTACTTTTGAATATAATGAAGAATGGCCGTGAGGGAATGACGAATTCGAACAAAAGCCACAGAAAACACCGGCACATTGTCTCAAATTGCTTTAGCATTTTGTGTATGAATTTTATTCCCCAAACCGCGATAAAAAATTAAAACATATGCATATATGATGATTTACCTTTATATACGTACAGTGAGATAATAACGAAGAAAAATGTAACTGTTAAATAATTTCAACCAAATGCTTTTCTGCAAAAACTCATTTCAGTATTTTAAAAAACCACACATACATATCAAGGATGTTACCAGGTTTTAAAAACTTAAAGCTGCGATCATAAATCGAATCTTCGTAACACGGTGAGGGAATGATTTTATTTAACGGGATATATATTTAAAATTGGTTATCTGTTTTATGTATTTGTAAAGATTTGACGTACAATTAACACTCGTTTTCAAATATTTTAGCAATATTTAATGATTAAAAATATTGTTACATTTGAGATGAACAACCAAGGGACAATGACTTTTAGAGCAATAAATTGACCAAATTTTTTTCTTTCTCGGTTTTTGTCTTTCACAATCACATTGTCAATAAGTTGTTTGTAAATAAAAATGTTACATCGATAATAAATCCTTGTGGCTCAGCATTAATGACTCGAGACTTAAATTCCGGAATTTAGTGAGAAATACCCATGTAAGCTTGCGAATAACCGTTCATCGTACAAGTTTGAAGGGAAACCGGCTAGCGCTATACGGCGTGAAGTGCAGCGTATCTGATTACTTGCTCTTCAGTGGTTGATATACGAGTATATTGTGGGAAACAGTGGTAAGACTTCGATCGCTCGGTTCACTGCAGTCAGTTTCCTGCATCAGCATAAATTTCATCCACACCCACCTTACGCTGTTCGTTGGTTTAGAAACTTTGACGAAAGTTGGGTATCGACCTTCAGTAAACTCTCCATGTCCCTCTCTCGCAGCAAATCAGTTATATTGTCCGTACATCGCAATATAAATTTTGGTATCATGGAAGAAAATTTTCTCATCGTCCCTCCCGTTTTAACTTTAAGTCACGTTTTGCAACAGCAGCTAATGGAAAACAGACCAAAGAACCCTCGATGGGTTTCGATTGTGCTGCAGAAGTTTCAATTGACAAGGAATTTAAGATGCGAAATCTCCCTGCAGCCAGAAGCGATGGGTATAAACAGCAAGATTTATCATAGATATTTTCACGGTGTCGCAGTTATTCCCTGTACCAGCCGATTTCAACCACCCTCAAAACGACTTTAAGAGTATATTTTACAGCTAACTGTCTGGACGAATTTAACAAGCCCAGCGTGAAACCTTTCTCGCCAACTGTCTGCGGCAAAGCGGATTTCCCACCCTTTGTAAAAAGTTTTTTCAGCATGAGAAAAATACGCGGCTTTCCATTACATATAATTTGTTTTCTATTTCCACAGTCGTCACGTTTTCGTTTCTTTTTTGCGATAAGAAACGTCAGCCGTAACGCGCCGCTGCGATGTATTACATTTATTTATTCACTCGTGGAAATATTGGTGTTGATTATTGATATCTGTACAAAGACTTCGTTGAGAACTGCTAGCAATATTTTCTAAAGCCCGTGTACTTGTAAAATTCTAACGCCAATAAATACATCGGCGAAAGATAGACTCTGTGAATTTTAAATCGTCGCGGGGAAATACGAATCTTCTGGTCTAGATTCAAATTCCACCCGAATACATCGATATACATATATGTATGTATGTTCATGATCTGCATGTGAAATTTGTGTATAAACCCATTGCGTAAGTATTTCCTCCGCGATATCTCAGCCCATTGATCGTTAAACCCTCTTGGTATCGAGTTGCGAGGATGTTGCGTAATACGGATAAGCCGTTCGTTATACAGGCAGTATTATAACCCGGAATATATTATCGATCTTGAAGCGCTGTGAATATTCTTGACAAATTCCACTCTAAAAAAATACTCCAGGGTCTCGATTCAGTTCCCATTTAGAAGATGTATGCAGAGTGTTTTCGGGTCTGCCATCCAACCTGCCGTGTTTTAGATCGTCCTGTTTTATCAACGACTGTGTTATTTACGGATCAGTAATACAAACTGCGAGATTATCGGTATATCGATCCTTCGCTACAAATCGCTCCGGCCTGCCAAGATTATTCAAATTTCAAGCCGTGGAGCAGGATCGCTGCCTGTGATTTATACGTGAATAGAAATAATTTTTATGAGACGAGTTTCAATATTCTTAACTAAAAGTCAATTTTATACATAATCTCCGATCCGATTTGTCGTGCAGCGCCGAAAGAAGAATAAGATTTTTCGCAAAATGAGCATGAAAAATGCGCGAACCGAGGAACTGGAGGGCGTCGCGATTCTCGATCTGCATCAAAATCGCATACTTTTCTCTACCGCAGCAGCGGCTCGCTTCAGATGCACCAAAAACTAGGATTTCGAACCTGCAAGTTCATTCGGTAGACAACCAAAGGTTCGTGGTGAACGACTCGGCTAGCAAGAAGTGTAATTTACGAGTTTTCGCTACAGCTGGATCCTAGCGCTTTTTCACGAAGAACGATCCATAGGTATAATATGATTTGCACCTTCAACTCGTGCAATTTTCCTACGACGGACAAAGTCGTTGAAAACTTTTCCCCTGGTTTTCGAATTAGAAAACTCCCCAGCGAAGTCCGAGTATCACGCATTGTATTTACGATCATGCGAACCACGGGAAAAAAATCCTACCGTGTAGTGTAAATTACAAGAATCTGCGATACGTGCGATGTGCAATAACTCAAGACTCCTGTCGGCCTCCATGTACACACGTACATTCGGCGAGCATTAGTGCGAGCTTTGCAGTGCATCGCAGCACACGGTCACATGCAGGCGTATAACACATAAGTAGCGCGAAGCTTTTGACGGCTGAAGCTCGGGTAGTTTTGGCCAAGAGCCAAGAGAGATCGCAGATTTTCCGCCTCGGCTGTAATTTCAACTTTACTTGGCGAAATGCTCGAATGCAGTTACTTTCAAAGAGCGAGCCTTCGAGCAATTATTTCAGAGACGGAGCCGTTAATAGGAAGTCGGCATGTGCCGGTATCGTTTCAAAGAGTTCCGCGCAGCTATCGGCCGTTTCCAATTTAACGATTTTTACTCGGACTACCGGAACAAAAATAAAGTGCGAAATGTCACAAGGAGGAAGCCGTTCACCCGTCACGTTCAAATTGCAACCAGGTATTCAATTCTTGTCACTCTGCATCGAGCTTGTCGATAGTCTATCTATGTAACGCTGTACCAGACGTCGTTCAAGAATGGATATCCTCTTAAAAGCGATTGGCCATTTCAGGATTTATCTCGTGTACTCACGTAGAGAGCCTTCGTGACGAACGTCGACTCTCCTCCTTCCTCCAAGTCTCAGAGTTTCCTCAAGATAACACAATCTTCGGTATTCGCAATTCGGGAAAAATTTCAACATATTTCTTTCAAAGGTTTATATATGCCTATCTACTTAATTTCTTATTGAAAAAAAGTTTTCCATAATTCAACGTGATATTCTTCAAGCGAAAATACCTTGGACTCAGCAGCCCATACAAAGTAACGACTTCTTCTTGCGAAATTTCCTCGCAAACATCACATTATACCTATATACGTCTCGTCTTCCTAGTGTGTCTGTAATCTGCTACTCCAAAGTAACGGCTCCGAGATTTGAATGAAAATAAGAATCCGATTGGGCGAACCTCTTTCTTCGTTATTTTTCGCACGGGTTTGCAGATTTTTCGGGGTTAGATCAGATTGGAGAGTCGCGTTCCAAGCACTTCATCGAACGCTCATCAAGTGATTCTCCGATCTGGCTTTATCCGGTGATTTTCCAATCTTCGGCAAATTTCCCCATACAAATGATCGAGTGTATGGAATAATCGAATCATCCGAAAAGATTGATCTTATGCTTCGATCCGTCATAATTGTCACATGTAATCGTAAATTCCGAGCCAAGTTCTTTGAGACAGCTAATTTGTCGCATTATATATACCAAGGGTTGTATTTTCGGGGGTGGTTTATACCGCCCTTATGTTTTCACGTTATTATTCGGGCTAACAGAGTGTGTGTGTGTAATACGGACATGCAGCGTGAGCTTTAAGCAAGGATCGGCATACATACCGAGCGTGGAGTGGGTCATTTTGACGGTGGGGAAAATCGGGGTTGAATTCCAAGCCTCGTATGGCATCCATCGAGTAAGTACCATCTCGCTTGTCTGAATTGGTCGGACCAATGCGCGTTCCGGGCTTGAGGAACGGAAGGTCCTTTGCCACATGGCCGTGTATACGTACCGTGTTCCGTTTGTACGCAACTTGACCGCATACATCGAGGGTCACAAAGGCAGCCGCTGCGTCGCAAAGAGGCCTACAAAGTTGGAGAGAGAGAGAGAGAGAGAGAGAGAGAGAGAGAGAGAGAGAGAGAGAGAGAGAGAGAGAGAGAGATACATAGAAAGGGCCGAGTCGTAGGTCACGCGATGAAGCGTAATGCGGGGTGCGATCCTTCAGCCTTTTATTTCCCGAGCCTCACGGTCCCCCTTGAAAAAAATGAGGGACAAAACGAGAAATAAATTTACAAAAAAAAAAAAACACAAACAAAAAATAAAAAATAAACATACAGATGCGACAAATGCAGGGAGCTCTTCATCTCTCCGTTCGCCCCTTCGTATGTGACGTAAAAAAAAGCATGTAAATTTAAACGTTGCTTTTTTTTTACTCTACAGTTTCCTCTGTCACTTCTTTGTACGGGAGCTGGACTACTCATGAGATTTATGGCAATTGCGAAAGGATATTCTCTTGACGAGCACTAAGGATGAGTGTGTTTGAAAAATTCAAGCAGTCTATTTTCTGAATTTCCAACGTTTACGCCCGCTGAATTATTTCCGACTGTTTGGGCAGCCGCGTCTATACCTGCTGCAATATTCTACCCACTTGCGTAAACACCGTGCATATCACGTAGGGCATGGTGTACCATGCGTGGTGCATAATAGATATATAATACGAACCCCTGCAGCCCGCATGTAGGACGATAATTTATGCGTCAGGCAGTCCGCGGTGGTGGTCTGTGTCGAGGCCCCGAAGCTCGTTACGCCGAACAGAATCTTGGTGTTACAGTACATTATACCTGACACACATCGCTACAGAATCACGTGCGGGATTGATATCTCAATGGGGTGAAGTCACTAGTCACCGTGAATGTTTAAGAGGTCGTAACACCTTGTGTACACGAAATTAAGGATCATTTTCTCCAATTTATCTGACAAAAACTAATCGATAATTTTTGATTTTGATTTTCATACATGTTAAAATGTAATGTAATACAAGGCTTGAAGTTCGGGAAATTTTTGTTCTTTTTTCGTTATTCTAATACAAAATGGCGGTGGAGTGGCTGATGAAAGGAAGTTTCTTTTTTTCCACAAGCAACCACCAAGAGAATAGCTGTTATTGCGTTTTTTGAATTTTTTCCTCAGAATTGACGCCATTTTTCGAAAAATTTATATTCCTGAAAACTTCTGATTTTGGCATCTTTTTATAAAATCCTTTTCGTTTTTTACTCTAGATTGAAAATTTTCCTTTTCGTCAACCTCTCCACCGGCATTTTGTTTTAAAACGATTAAAAAAGATTTTTTTTCTTATACTTCAAGACTTATATTAACACGTGTGAAACTCAAAATTGAAAAATATTCATTCATTTTTCTTAGAGAAATTGGAGAAAACGACCCTTGATTTCGTGCACATGAAGTGTTATATTACCCCTTAATACGACACGGCGACGCAGATATAGTGTAACGTGTATAAAAATCTTCGTTGATTGGACTGCACTGAAAATAGAGCCGCTAGCAGTACAGTGAAAGAAAATGGATGGTCTGCTCTTACGTGTCGTGAGGAAATTTCTATCGATTTATCGAAAAAGTAAAAAAAATTTACTGGCAACTTTTTGATAATAATAAAAAAATGTCTGGCGTGCGTTTGGTGGAAATTCGGTGGATACTTGATTCGCGAACAAGTATCAACGACTGACACGGTGTACGTCGAGTAAATGTATCTACTGACGAAATGACACGGATCCAAGGAATTCGACAAATACTCTGGTAATTGGGTTGACTTCAAATACCGCCGACGATGGTCTAATGCCGAGATCAGGAAAACGGTTCGGAGAATCGTTAGTGAAATATATATAAAGGAGCGTGTAAATATTGGAGTTTCATTTTGAGATTGAGGTTGAACTCGTTTGCCAAGGAGAGATGGGTTTCAACTAACTCGTTAACTTCGGCCGTTAAAGATTCCGTGAAATTTTCATTGATATTTCATACGCGATCGCTCGTGCTTGCAGTTCTTGAACGGTACAAACGCCACCTCGATCGTTGACAAAGACGAGATGAAAAAGTATAAGTAAATAAATAAAAATAACGTGAGCCTTGTACGATTTTTGGGTAAAAAATGTAACCGTTTCAATCCGGCACCCCTTATAACCTGACCCTGCATCAAACCGCAATCCGGAAATCCCGTCACGCCGAGTAGATAGAAATATGGAATCCAAACGTAATTTGCAATGTAATTCCGCAGCCCAGATACGTTTAAATGAATTACACGTCCCCGAGCACGCGACATATTCTGAAATGTAAAAAAATCTGGGGAAGATCGGTGCCACGCCGCATATATTTATACCCGACGTCGAATCCTCGGTCGCGTCCGTTTTACTCGTTTTTCACGCAAGCTTCGCCTGGCCAATTTTTCACCCTCATTTGAATGTTCGTTTTGCCATGAGCGCAGATAAGGGAAGAGCGTGGCCGCTTCGTTCCGCCGCGACTCCGAATGGTTTTATTCCAGGTGCTCGAGTGTCGGTTGGAAAAGCTTTTCACCAAGACGCCCGGTAGGACTTTGCACAACTCTATCGCGGATCTAATCAACACTGTCGAGATCTAATAACGGTAACATCGCCGAGAATACGCAGGTCAGATCGAGGCAGACGGGTAAGGGTAAACAGCCGAGGCTCCCTAACTCGACCAGCAGGGTTTTCCATTATCCGGCCAGGCTCCTGAGCGACCGACAGTTCGACCCCATGCCGCTATTGTGGTTCTAATTAAAACGGTCAACATCTAATCATTGTACTTCTGAGGGGAATGAGTATGAAGGGCCATTCGTGGCTGCCCTGGGTCAGACATGGTCGGTAACTAGGAAAGGAAGGCCCGGCAGCCAAATCACAAAAGCTCCGGATGTGCATTCGAGAGTTATTTTCCCGCCTTGGACGATAGGCGAAGAACATTTGACGCGAGGGGGGAAATGAAGTTGGGTGGAAACTGACTTCGTTAACACTTCAAGTGGGACTCCGTGATTTCATGAATTCAGGTGACTGCACGTGACTTCGCAAGACTCGACGAGGCATTTTGACACCGTGACCTTACGACTTCAAAAAACTTCACGCGACATCTTAACTCCATAATTTTATGACTTCAAGTGCCTTCAACTTACTTCGCAAGACTTTTTTACGGTGCGCACCTGCGTCTAGATTCCATACGTTCGATGTACAAAATTTCTGTACCGTGTCAATTATCGGCGAATACGCAGCAGCCGCCGGAAATTACATGTGCATATAAAACGTTGTTCGAAAGGTGTTAAAAAGTCCAATTCCAGAAGGCGTAGTGTCAAATTTCCGGAACCATTCGCGCCGCCGGGTCTTGACCCAATCAGGGTACTCGTCGATTAAAATCGCGGGGGTTTCGGGAATGGGAAACAATCGGCAATAGTGCCGAAAGCAGGCTTCGTGGAGGGACGGACAAAGGCCGACGCGATGGGTCGAACGGGTATGTGCGGTACATACATTGTACATGTATATAGGGTTTAGCCGCGAGCTTAACCGATTTAAGCGAGGTTCCTATGTAAATTGTGCGAAAACACGCCCGGCCGAGGAAATGTTGCCTTTGTAATGACATCGGGTATTTAATGCTGCGAGTCACGAGCGCGTTTCACGTTGGAATACTCCTGATCGCTAAAATCTACCCAGCTGCACGACCTACATCGAAGCTACATGGTAGATACGCTCAAGCGTCATTTCGAGACTTCGGTGAAATTCCCGCATAGCTCTAATCGCCTCTTACGTCAGACAAACTGCGCCAGGGGAGGATTCGATCACTCCATGTTCAACGTGAACACCCGATTCGAATTTATCACTCCCGTGACTTGTCGTTCGGAATTAATGTTTTGCTTTTGACGCGTGTCCATTCGGATACTTTGTTTGGCAGCAAAAGGTTTTCTCACCTCCGTTTGAAGAAATTTTTGTAAACGCGTCGCGAAAAGAGAATCTTTGTATTATATACCAAAGTGTCCATTGTGCGATATCCATAGCTCAAATGGTTCAAAGTTCTAAGCCTCGGCATTGAAGTTAATTTCGTGTAAAAATTAAATTTCAAATGTTTTTAGTGGCTGTACTCGTGACTTCGCAACAAAAGTTCGAACTACAATATTGGAGAGGATCTTACTGGCTGAATTTTGAATTTTGAATGGCAGTTCTCAACTCTGAATGATTTCAGGATCAAGTCAGAATCATTAAATGTAGCTGAGCGGTGATACTTTGAAACGAGCACGAAACATTCGGATCAGATGAAAATCTCCTCGAAAATCAACAGGTGAGATAGTAAAATATCGAATGACACGGACCGAGCTTTGAACCCTAAATACACAGAGAAATAGAAACTTATTTCCATATCTTCCCTGATACACGTTTCGCAGAAAATCAGTTACTGCAACTATTTACTTTGGCAGGGAACGTATAGCGTCGTCCGTGATGGAAGGTTTCAGAGTCGATTTGGTGCGTTGTATCAAATCTGTTCACTTCGACTTGCGTTCACACATCGAGGTAAACGATTCACACAGCATTGAAACAGAATTTCTAATTGTAAGCTCGCGTGAATGCCTTGTATTAATTCCAGTCTAATTTGGCTGGTATGACAGACATGTTTCACCGAGACATTATTCAGCCTAATAAAATTGACACGGTTTTTCATTAAAACCCGAATTAATTTTATTCACATCTAATTGCAGTACAGAGTCGGCGAGCCAATGTTCAAACTATACCTAAGTTACAAGAATTTAATGTAAGGCGAAACGTGGAGGTAAGAAGCGAAGAAAGCGTGGAACCGTCATTTAAACTCAACGAAATAAGTTATTCGGACTACCATTTCAAGGGAGTATTTATTCACGGCAAATAAAACTTTGCCTCTCCTCTCGGTCTCGTTTAAATTAAACACATTTCGAGTCGAGTTTATATATTTCGTCGTAATGAATCTAAATTCGCTTGGCCCGAATTAGTAATAATGAATATAATTATTGTTTCAAGTACAATGAAGCAAAAATGATACCGTTCAAATAAGTTCGCAGCGCACAATCGAGTATTCGCATATTATTTACCGTGGATTCGCAACATCCGTCGACAAAAGAACGCTAATCCATTCAATATTCACGAATGTCGGTGTAACGAATGGAACGAAGTAGAAAAAAAAAGACGAATTCACGATCGAGCGAAACGGGGTAACTTTTGCTTTTGCAAAGTATGCGATGGGAACAAAATCCAAAGGTAAAAAAATCAAATTCCCAAGGGTGTAACGAAATGTTCGGCCGAATTTACATTCAACAAGTTCTTTCGCTTAACTTGAGTCGTAGGCCTCTTTCCCTTCTTTCATCATAAAGTTAAGCCGGCCATTCGATCAGCCTAGTTTGTTCATGGGTATTCCCTCGGTGGCCGTTCCGTTAGCATACCCGGTGGATACTTCAAACAAACTGAAAATTATGCAGATTACTTGTCGAACGCGAATGGCCGGAGTGCATTAGAGAAATATCGTTTAACGTCCCGTATATCACAGTTTGCTTTGGCCAAACCAGAAATTTGGTTGGCTCGGTTCGATTTTGGGCCAGCTTTTCCGGTTCTGGTCGAAAATCGAGCCCGTGAAAAGCTCGATGAATTGAACAAAGAGAATGATTGATTTATTCGCGGGATGACACCGAAGTGAAATAAAAAGTTGTCCGAGCCCGTTTTATAACCATCGTGATATTTTCTTGACGTTACGAGCTTTCCGCACTTTCTTTACACTTTTAATAGCTTCCACGAAAATTCTTGACGTTCGTCGCAACGGGTCGTTCAATTAATTACCGCAGCTAACGTCGCACGGGCCAAGCGACAGAGCATTTATCTAGATGAGATAGTAACGGGTGAGAGTCGTTATAATTTACAGCAGTGTTGACGATGTTTGCGCGATAATTGCCAACCCCCTGCAATGTCGAGGCATAAAACAGCCGTATAACTGATTGTCTTCGCTTAAATTAGCAGTTTGAACCAACATTCCACGGCCACGGATTTTATTGTTTTTTAAATTTCGTTTTGTGCAACGATTTCCTACAAAATTACCACTTAATTTTATAGACGAGTAGATCATACAGAGACGAATGAATCCACACACTAGACTACAAAACTCGTAATCAGCCGGATAGAAGACCGTGTCTGTTAGTTGTCCCCATTGTTGTTCGTTTCTTTGTATTTATTTTTTTTCTCTTCTTCTCATTTTATCAATTCTTTTATTTTCTTTCCCTGGACGCGGAGTCACTGGAGTGCAATTCTCTGACAGGCATTTCACACCATCGCGAACACAGAACGTATTATTTCGCGTTGAAATACTTTGTGATGGCGTTGTCGAGCTTTTGCTGTTCAATCAACACTCTACGGTTGATTTGTCCAAAGCGTAAAGCAATTTTTTTATCCTCGCACGTTTGAAGTATAATATTTATCAATCACGGCGTTTCATCCACTCCTGCGAGAGTGATTCTAAGTTGTCACGAAATTGAGAGAAGTTTCTACCGGATTTTTCGCTTTCATTAAAAATCAGGCCATTTTCTCCAGAGAACAATTTTCATCGGTTGAATCAGCTGGTCAAATAAAACTGTGCCCGAAATCCCACCAGACGAAACGTCGCGGAAAGTTTGATACCTTATAGAACAGGACATGAATCATTCTACAGGGTCTCGTTAATCTCACTTTGTTCAACTTGTTTTCAAAATTGGCCAGGTCAGGACACCGAATTCCCTCCCGACTCCGCATCGTAGGTACGTGAAGGTTATAAGCGGAAGTGTTGGGTCGGAGACTAGATCCGCAGGACGTCGATTGCGCCGGTTCTCCAGCCTCGAGCAGAAACTAACGGCGGACTTTCAAGGCCTGGGGATTTGCAGTGTCTGATATATAATACTCGTAGTCCGCCTAGTGTGGTCACCAAAATTTAACGTACCTACCCCGGCGGACTTCTGTATAAACTTTGTTTGACGGAGACCGCGCACGAAACTGGGGCTGGCTAAGTCTATTTGCCTGCTTGTTTTCATCAAACGTACGAACCCCGAGCACTTCTAACGTGGAATAACATGCGTGATGTTGATTTGCGGTGCCGAGATTCCCGCCTGCTTTGCCTGCACTTAACGCCGAGAGACGACTTCGATCTTCGACTCCTCCGCTGACTCGTGACTGCGGGAGGAAGAAGATGCAATCTAGATTTTACATTTCATGTGATAAATGTACGGACGGCACTTCTTTGGAGTCCAATTTACATAAATTGTGGTCGATCTACCTACAAGCATATCGTAACTATTGTTATCGGATTTGTAAAACTTGCCACAATTATTGTAGATTTAACTCTATACCCTCACGGAAAAAAAAACCAATTTGGGTGTATACTCGTAGCCCCGAGTTTTTTCTTATCGGAAATTATCGTTATCTATGAGTTGGTGGTACGAATTTACACCCAAGTTGGAGTTTTCTTTTTCCGTGAGGGTAAAAAAGTGCTGTCCGTGTATCAATCACGGAAGATATAAAGTCTGAAATATTTTTCTTGCGTGCAGCTCTGCCGATTGTTTCAATCCATATGATTTTCTATCTCCAGA
Source organism: Neodiprion pinetum (assembly GCF_021155775.2). Classification (NCBI taxonomy): domain Eukaryota; kingdom Metazoa; phylum Arthropoda; class Insecta; order Hymenoptera; family Diprionidae; genus Neodiprion; species Neodiprion pinetum. The sequence goes on from NC_060234.1 coordinate 38,056,225, forward strand.
ACACTCTTCTCAGATTGTATAACGCGTATAAGTTGCTTGCATAAGTTACTACCTACAAGCAACATCGTTCAGCGGTAATTTTTAGTCATTTAAATCCCAAGGGTGTACAGCATTCCGTATCTTAGATCTGCGTATTTATCGTGTCCTTACCATTTTTCAATCCAAACGAAACTAACCCTGCGCAATTTATACAGCCTATATTACACCGGCAGACATAAGGAAGACATTTGTGCAAGTTTCATGTGATTCGGTCCGTTGGTTCTTGAGTTTATCGGTAACAAACATACCAAACAAACAAAAGCTTTTATGTAATAGTGCAGATGGATACTTGGAACAAGAGTCTCCCCCCTCATCTCACCATCCCCGAACAGTTAGGGGATGAGACGACGGGAAAGATTGTCGAAAAGTTTGGCGAGGTTTTTATACTTTATCAAAGAACTACCGTAACTCCGTGGAAATATTCATCGTCACTCTTCCGATGTCAATAACAATCTGAACATTGTGCTTTCCGTTATAATTTATATTTTAACTGAAAAAGCACAAGAAGAAATGAAAACAGAGAGGAAAGTTTTGCCACTTTCCGTGATGAAATGTCAACTAATCTCCCCGCAGGAAAGAGTGGAGCTTGCATTAAAACATTGCAGAAAGAGTTGTACAACGCTTTCAGCAATTAGCTAATTGATGCTTCATGGAGTGTACAAGGAACGGCTGCAGGAAAAGTTTTCACATTTATTTCCGAACGGATAAAATATCGCGAGGTAAGGGCTGCCCGAGCAGTATAATAATACTCGTGCTGTGTATGAGGCATTTCACCTGAAACCGACCTACCTGTGACCCTCACGATCCGCATTTTTTTTATTTTCACCTATGGTGTGGAGTTTATTTTGAAAATAACTTTCATCGAGTTGTAGATTCTTTGGACGACGGGTTTCGTTCTTACTGTTTCCGAAAATACGAAAACCTAATTTTCGAATAAATAGCTCCAATCGATTTCTCATGAATTTTTTGTTACAAGAAAAAAATGTTTAGACCAACATGGAAGTCGGCAAGCTTTTGGTTCAGAAGCTACAGGCGAAACAAGCAATTCCAATTCGAGAAAAATCGTATTAAATATAAATTGAAAACATTCGAATTCGTATTTCATTCAATTTTTTTCACTTGTGGTTTAGAAGCTGCAAGAGAAATCAGTAACCGAAAAATGAGGAATAACGAATAAAATATGGATTAGTATGTTTTAAATTTATATAAATGATTAATTCGACGTTTCTAAATTTTAAATTACTTGTACTCCTACAGCTTCTAATCAAAAATCTTCCCGACTTCTATCTTGGTCTCAAAATTTTTATCATTCAACGAAGAATCTATTAGAAAAATTTGAAGCAAATCAATTGAGGCTATTCGTTAAAAAATTGGGTTTTAGTGTTTTTGTGAGCAGACAATAAAACCCGTGGTCCAAAAAATCTAAACTTCGGTGAAAGATATTTTTTTTTGTACACTACACCATACTAAAAAGAACGCCGACAACGAGGGACTTGGATAGATCGGTTTGGGGTAGAATGTCTCGATTGTATAGCTTCGGAGCTTTGCGACGAAAAATGGATTGCAGCCGAAGCTCGGCAAGACACGATAATTAGATATCAACCGTTTGTTAAAATCAGCGACGATGCCAAAGGTCGATTCAATCGCCCTGAATCCCGGAGCCCAATAGAAAATCCTGCCCCAACATCGCAATGACAGCAACACTACAGGTAAATAAAAATTAACAGCGACAAGGGTCATAGAGTAATTGGATTCAGTGGTTTACGGGGGCGTCGAGGAGGTCGAGGAAGGTCGAGGGCCTCGAGGGCGATATGAGGGCGCTGCAGGACGTCAAGCGGAGCGGAAGCTCTTTGACGGATTTGCGGAACGGCTGGGTGGCTTTCGCAAAGGCGTCCGACACCGTCGACTTTCTCTTTTGTGCGACATGTAAGGCTGTTGCCAGCTGTTGACCCGCTAATTGCTGGTCCACGCCGGAACCTACCTCTCGAGGAGAACGCGATGCGTGGAGGCTCTTTCAAATTTCAAAGGGTTTAGCGCCGAATTTCCATTACCCTTTCGGAGTCTCTTTGACGGTAAATTCATCGCGGAGTAACTTATTTACCGAAAATTTTTCCGCGTTGCGGAAATGCAACGTACCTTCTACTTTCCTTCTCCCGATCTTACCGACAACGGATCGTAAGCTAATTCATTATTCACAAATGCAGATAGTATTTATTCGAAAGTGTTGACGGAATTTCAACCCTGCGTAACGGGATAAGCGGAGGAATAAGACCAGGTCAGATTTACTCCGACGTTTATACATCCGTCCATTCGTTAGATTCTGTTTCGCAAGCTGCGGTGGTTATACCTTGGCTTTAGATTCGCGAATCGCGAAAGACGTCGTGGGATTTTGATATATGTATTTTTTTTTCTTTACTCATTCATTCTTGGCTACTTATTTAGGTATTCGAAAAGGAGAGGGACTGTATCTTTTCATCCGGTGATCACAGTCGCGGAACGGTTTCAAAGGGTGGAACAACGGAGTGAGCTTTTGCCGGAGGAAAGACCGTCGGCAGTCGGTTCTCGGGAGTGGATATACCGAGTCCATTATACCGGTACTTCCTGATCCTTCCGCACACGACATATTCTCTTCGTAACAACAAGACCAGATTGAATAATAGCTGCAGCGTGTAATCCGAGCAAGAGAATTGTTGAGTGGTTGTTTGAATGGAGAAGAAGAAGACTGACTGAGGAGCGAATGGCTTAATATTCGTGTCGAATAAACACAGCATCCTTCTGCGTATACATCGTAAGTTTACGTATAAGGATCAAGGGCAAAACGTGCATACAACCCACCCATTCTCTCGTGTGCTAAGTAAACATTTAATTCGGTTTCGCGCTGAGCCGCGGGTAGGGATTTGCTTTTTCGTTGTAAAGTCTTCGAAAGCTCGAGTGTGGGGTAATTTAATCCCCGAAGGACACCGCCGTCTGTTTCGAAATATTACTCAGACGGTGCGCGTCTCGACGATGCTGCAGCGGCTCGGAATCACGTCGTTAAAATTCAAGTAACAATAATTTTCCAACCGCAAGATATACCCGTGAGACTGTTTCAGGGGGCTCGGAACCTCGCAGGTCGAATAACTACCCTGAAAACGAGCCAACGCGTATACCGAATTTATCTCGACAACGAACGGAACTCGATCGATTATAACGCCTCGGTCACAACCAGAAATAAGGGGGGAACGATCGAAACGGGTACCCGCGCCAAGGCGTCCTTGGGTAAAAGCTCGTCGCAGACTTACTTCGAGAAGTTCCTCGAGGAGCGACGGGAAACTGCGCGATCAAGTATTTAGATCGTATCACAACCCGCTCAGCGCCGCTCGCGCATATAGGGGGTAATTTGACGTCGTGCAAACGGTGGGAACGTGATAATCTTGCTTACAATTAGTACGGTGTATAACATTAATCACACCGCGGGGGTGGAACTAACTGAATTCGGGTGTACGTAGAACCTTCGCCCGCTCACCGTGACTATATTTTTATTTAACACACGCAGAGAAAGCGATGGACAGTCCGATTTCACCATTGGTAAGTTACTATTTTTATCGAAGCAAATCGCGGCGAAATTATTACACTTTCTCGTTCAACATTTTACCGAATTTTTATTTTTAATTCACTGCAGAAACTATTACACAAAAGTGGACGTCTCCTCGGGCAACTGTGTTCTTTTTTTTTTTTTTTTTTCCAAGTGCATTTTAGCGGTCGATTCAACAGAGAACTGGTTCGACTTCATGTTTCTCTACTCACGCATTATTTTCCGTCCTTGGAAAATGATGGTTTCATATTTTACAGTCGAGGGCGGGAGCATCGGGGATTGTGGGAAAGAATTGACAGGCTCGATACGTACGAGGGGTTCGAATTCTTGAAGGAAAAGGTAAGTTCTGGGTGTCGTTCAGCGTAGATGGGCGTGAACTGATATACGAACTCCGGTAAAAATGAATGACTTTGGGAGTAAGAATGTAGAATGATCGGAATATAGAGGGGTAACAATGCCAAATTTCCATGGACGAGAATTTGTTGTTGTTTTTTTTTTTTTTTTTCTTTTATTTGAAATTGCATAGAAAATTGAAATGTAGAAAAAATAGAATGACTAAGAATATAGCAAGTCTAAACACAGAAATTGTCAAAGTTCTAAGGGTTCTATGTATTTTGGTTTCTTTTATTTAAATTTTTTTATATTTTTCGTTTTTTATGTATCGGCTTTCTAAATTTTGAAATTCCATATACGCAACACGAGTTCTGGCGTCTTTGGAAATTCGACATCGTGATTTGTGACCTTTCTATTATCTAAACTTTCAACATTTTCGCCCCACGCAGTGAAATTCTGAGTGACAATAAGAGACATTAAGAGGGTAAAAACACGGAGCCGAGTGGCGTGAAAATAAGCAATTTTCCAGAGCTCAATAAATGTCTTCGTCTCTGGAAATGACAATTATCATTGTTTCCTTTTGTCTTTAATGCTTCTTAATCATTTTCAAAGTAAAGTAGAGATTAAAAAACTTTATCCTCCCTCGAAAGTATCACGGAGGGCATAAAAGCTGCTATTTTAGACGCTAAATAAATTGCCTATCTCTTGGCCGGTTTTTCTCTTTACCCTTGTCTTTTTTTCCTACTTTTTCTGGAAAAGTACACAGCGTCGACGCGCAGCGCGGTTTCTTGTACAATAGCGCCTTAATTAATTCTCGTGGGGGGGGGGGGGGGGGGGGGGGGGGAATCCCCGTCGCGTTATCCCCCCCCCCCCCCCTTCTCCCAGCGCCCTTCACTATATCCATAAATTGTGCTCTCCTCATCCGCAGACGCGGTCCTTTTGTTCCCATGCCCGTGCAAAAGTAGAAATCGCTCGCCAACAAATGTTTACATGTATACATATGTATGTACCTGTATACGTATACATATATACGATATAACGTTGGGAAATCGTCGTAATCGCCCGGGTGTATTTATAGGTGTGTTCGAGGAGAGTAAGACGGCGGCTTATCATTGCGAATGAAGGTGAGAGGGCGGAGAAGACGACAGGCTTTCGGAGAAATTGTTGTTGAAAATGAGAAAAAAAAAAGAGGAATTATATGCGAGGAAAGAGGGAATTATTAGAAACACTTTCGCGTCGACGTTTCAAACTATTAAACGATTCGTTTAAAGTTTTTTAAAGCCTTCGTTTGTCCCGTCGAATAATATAAAAATTGCTCGTTTCTCGAGTGCCTGGATAAGCGATCGGATTGTATGCTGACAATAGCTGCCAGTTATGCTAATTTTAATATTTCATATTAAAACGATTCAGCCGGGAATTTCCGCGATTTTTTTAATGGCTCGCAAACTCTGCGCTGCTTTGAGCTTTTCGCGGCTTATTATTTATAAGCCGATTGTGAAAGACAGTCGAGGATTGAAGGGGTGAAATGCGTATGAAATGACTGTGGCGTGATTTGCGAATAAAAATTCGTGCCGTCCCTGTAATCTCTATATTTATCAATTTGTCGTACATCGATACTCGAAACTCGCCTGTGAGCTTTCCAATCCGGTGGTAACGAGGTCCTTTCACTTCGCAGGCACGTTGAGGGACCGCGGCGTTTATAGGTTGCTCTCTTACAAATGCCTGCCTACGTAATTTGCCTCGAGAAGAATGAATTGAAAAAAGAGATAATAGAGAACAAATTACTGCGGGCTTAACCTGCTGCGAGAATGGCGCCGGAGATAATTCTACCGTTTTAACGTATACAATATCCCGATTCTCCACCCCTCGCAATTTTTCACCAACCCTCAGCTGCGTGTCCTTTCTTACCGATTCTTTACTTCGCGTGAACTTGGTTTTTCTAAGCCCGTTGATTGAAGACCTGGAGAATTTGTTTCAACCATATTTTCTGAGATATTTCACTGCCGCGGTAAAACTGTCAACGATGGATCAAATAGTGACGAAGAAATACGAGCTTTTACGATGCGGGAAGGAAGACACGGGCTTTTCATCGCCTATCGCAGCGAATAAAAGTCCTGAGATATACCGAATAGGAAAAGCTCGCGAAAATGTAAAATGTCACTGAACTCCGGCGTCGAAAAAAATTCACTCCGCAAACTTTACCTTCAAAGGTTTTTCAAATTTCCCGGTTAAATTGTGAGACAGTCAATTTTGATAATTATTTCCGTGAAAGCCTGAAAATTTTTAATTGCACGAATCCATGATGTGGGGTCAGTTCAAATTATCAGCTCTTAGACTGGTGTTTCAAATTTTTTTTGGTGACATGTTTCGTGGACGCGAATACTTTTGGCGCCATATTTTGTTGGCCGAATCGCCCTCGTTGCAATTTTACAAAAAACACGATTGCAAATCTGTTTATATCGGTACGTCCGAGTGGAGAATTGGAATAGAATACGTGGACAAATTATTATTCCTGCGAGCTTCCGAAAGTTGTTTTCTCGCGAAAAGTCCCGCGCTACGCAAAGTAGAGGGAAAATTGAAACTTAATCTCAGTTGCGGTATTTTTATAATTCAATTTTCCCGTGTGTCTGCCTACCTGCAAAATTACTCAGTTTATAACGGTGAAGAAAATTTGCTGCCAGTTTTTATACCGGTCTTGCCCAAAAACGAGATTAATTAAAACCTTTCCTCGCGATTCTTTGTCCTACATAACCTTCGGTCCCCCCTTCCCGACGGTGGTATAAGCAGGCTTTGCGCGATGAAAAAGGGTCCAATCGTGAAAATTGATTACACGAACACATCTCGGATATTCGTTTTGCACGCGATGAAAGCGCGTATAAACGGGAAAGAGGAAATCATTTCGTACTCGCAATTTCCTGTGTATACCTGCATATAGAAAGTGAGCAGGCATGAAGTACACGAAGAGATTTGAGAATTTTGTTACCTTTGAAAAAGTCTGCAAGCTTCGGGATTCATGTTTTCTTTAATTATTCGCTAAAAAAATTGCAATCAATTCTCGCCCTTGAACGTATATGGTACTCGATTTTTTCTGACTGCGTTTGGATTTCCATTGAAACGGCGTTTAAAGTAAAAGAGAAGAGAGAGAATACAAGGCAATCGTACGATTCCAGGAGAGGATTGAACAAATTTTAAGGGTGCAGAAACTGTCGGAAACAGTGAAATAACAGGCAAGCGTCATTCTCAAGGTCTGCTAATGTCACTCTAATAAATGTATAAATATAACCGTGCACGGTCTTCTATCCAAGTTGACAGAACTGGTGGAATCCAAGACGACCGCCTGCCGAGAGAGGAAATTAATGGATATCGATTAGAGGCTAATCAGCATTTCCATCTTGGTCCGAGCCTTCGAGCGAATTTCTGTTAGATACTCGGGAGACGGAGGCTGCGTAGAATTAATTAACAATGATTAGACGACGTTCTTGGCTTCCGTGAAACAAAATTGACAAATTTTTTCGCTGCACCGTCTCGCTTGTAAATTCATACATGTTGCAATAATTAACAAATGTAACACGTGTGGCTTACCGACTCTTCAAGGCGCGTCACGTGACACCATTTAACATCAGGTATGCATTGCCCGGGGCTCGGTTAATGCCTATGAATATTAGATCGCATAACCAAGTTCATTCTCGTTACGCGAGGTACGTCGTATACCTATAAGTGCAATCAGGGTGTGTCTCGAGCTTCCGTATAACGCCCAGGCATGCAGACGTTATCACTACGCTTCGCTGATAAAGACATATCGTGCCCACCGTCTATTTCTGGTTCACTGTTAGCTAAGAGTTCGTTCCATGGTAGGTAAGAATTGCAAAATTGGAAAAATTTCAGACGCTGAGTCTTTGTTCTTATTTATCATCAGCTGTTCGTATGTTCGTATCTGTACGAAGTGAAAGAGAATTAGGATTTTGGATACAACATAAATACAAATATTTGACGATTCGATCGAAACCGTGCAACTTGAAAATAACAACTTGCGGTCGATGCTCGCCTTTTTGTTCGGTTTTATATAAAATATTTTCTAATTGAGAAAGACTTGCTTTTGGATTACAATATCGATGAATTGGTCTTTGTTGAAATTTGACGTCCGAGGAACGGTTTTATAGCTGTAGGCGTGTTCAAAATGTAAAATCTGTTATCCCCATAAAAATGCGATCCTTTATCACACAGTATGCCTACAGCTACGAAAGGCCATAAAAAATTTCCCAAGGGCTGACAGCCCGCGGTTAGGCTCGTAAAATCATTCAAAAAATCATCAGCGCGTTGCTTTAACGACGTTGCGGAAGCTTTACGTCGTTAAATGGTGGTAAAATTTGACCAAGGTTGGACTGGAATTCAAATGAACCATGGTATGTGGAAATCCAGGCGAGATTCTTATATGAGAAACGAATCACTGTAATGTTATTACGGTTCGAGTGCTTTAGTCAGAGAATTTTAAGTTCGATCTGAGGAGAAAAATTTTTGAAAATAAAAATAAAAAGAAAACCTGCTGCGGTGGTTATTGAATCGAGCTTTGCAAGCCACGGTAAATTCTCCTCCCCAATGCAATTCTATTTTTCACGCAATCCATTTACTCGCACCAACTGCCCAGTTCCCTAAATCCAAAAAGTATAAGCACCATTTTCTCTTCACTATACCTACTGTATTTAGTCTTACACGGGAACAACATTCGCGCAATCACCCTCGTCGGATGTTTCATGCTGAAAACACGCGTTGTCACTCAAGCGTAACATTGAAAACAGAAAAGCACTGCGCCGCTAGTGACTCGTGACTAGCGTGAAATGTTTGAAAAATTTTACGTGAAAACACGATTTTGAAAGAGCGTCGAAGGCTAAAATTCCCGGAGGGACGAGTCATTTTTACTCGGTAAAAAATACACTTACGCACTCGTATTCTCCTTTGGATTCCAATTAAATTTTATAAATGCTCATCTAGCTACACTGACAGGGACAAACAAAGCTTTCAGAAACTAAATGAAGAGAATTTGAAACGTTCCATAAAGTTTGGCGTATTTATACCGCGAGCGAAAAGGAAATGACTTTTTACGATGAGGAATTTTTTCGCCAACGGCGACGGCACTTGCCATCGATTAAATTACCGCGCGTGTATGTGCATTAAAGTCGGGACCCAACTCGGCTGGTGAAGATGTCGCGATAACTTTATCGGAGGAGTTTACGCCGATGAAGAGATGCGATTTAATTTCCGCGGCTATTCAATTTGTCGGCAACTGATGACACGCTCCACGTATCGCCGGGCTAACGACTTTCGGTTGTATATGGATGGCGTGTCTTAGACAATCTAGTACCACGGCTCGTGCTAATTGCAAGCTCCGGGAAGATCGAGGCACAGCCATCTTGGCGTCTGCACTGAAAACAAATTAATTCGCTACGCAGCCAACTCGGGCATCGGCTGGACTGACGGGGCAAAATTGGATACCCGGACCTGACCCAACAAACCACCGCAAATGATCCGATGGATCGGAGCGGCTTAATTACACTTTAATACATCGTCGCTGCCCGCGATCCCTGAATTTGAAGAGCGGAAAATGGCGGTGCACTTAATTGAGGGGTGTGAATGACGTGGCGGGATGTTCGTTTTTATCCTTGCATGATTCGGGAGCGAAGGTTTTTACGATTCTGAATGGATTCGATTTTTGCATACGTCTTTGCAAGCTTCAAGATATAATCTGGTTATCCGGAAAGACAATCGACACCTGTCGTAGGATTCAAACGCTGATTTTTTATTTCTTCATCACTATAAATTTTGATGACTCGGAAAAATTCATCGTTGACATTTGCGAGTCGGAAATGAAAAACCAAATTTGACGTAATATCAGGGTGTAGATCAATTTTTCGATCGAACCACCTGGTTGTCGTACAAGGTTTGAGGAGTTAGCTGATTGTCAATTTCGCGTCACAAGTTACTCTTCTCTTCAAAAAACATGCCGACGGGAATCGCCGACAGAAAATGTATTGTAGAAAATATAGTTGGTATATTTATACTAGACTGAGAAAAATCGTAGAGAATCAATTTGGTCGAAGTCAATTTGGTTCGAAGGTGTACAATAACCGCTGAAAAATAAACCTGTGTACTGCATAAAATGCGGTTCCGATGTTAAAACAGCAAACATGAAACGTGAATTTTTGAAAAATCTCCGGTATTCGTACTACTCGAAGATAGAAATAAATATTTCCATCCCGTGGTAATCAGCTTTTGCCACATAATAGTTTCCTCAAGGGGCACCAGTATTTCACTTCAAATTTCCTCTCGCTCTCTTTGGCCGCGATAAAATAGAGCCGAACGATCCGACGGTTCAGCGAGTTCACGAGTGACCAGGCGAGTGGATTTGATCCATTTAATGCAGGTGAGTAGCGCTTGGTGGGTATTTGTTAGCTGGATTGGCCTCTCAGCGGGTTGCGATATCGCAAAGGCAAAGGGTCTATACCTAATACGATTCCCATAGAGCCGGAAATCTCGGTGGCGATGTGACTTGTACGTCTTCGAAGCGTCACTCCGTTCAAAGTCCCGCATTGTTGCTTTTCCATTGGCCATTATCGTTCACGTCTCAATTGCAAGCCCGCGATTCAACTTCGCGATTCGATGACGTAACGAGTTCAACTTAAAGCTCGACCACTCCTGAACGTAGATATACATTAGGGTGCTTCGGAACAAAATAATTTGCAATTTTCCACCGTCACACCACCCTAAAAAGTTTGTTTAGGGCGAAAGGAAGATTCCGTAAAACGATGAGCGTTCTGCGTTATGTGGAAGATCGCGCTCATTTGGTTTTTCACTTTTTTCGACACTTTTTTCAATTTGTGAAGAAACACGTCGGGGCACTTGAATTATTATTTCTTTCCTAACATTTATATTTAACCCAAAAATCACGGTTTGTAACACAACGATACACGAACCGGGAATCTTATTCTCCTAAATTAAAAGCTCATATTAAATTGTACCTGTTTCATGAGATTCAATTAATAATGAAACAAACGTCGGAGACACTTCTCAAACATCAAATGGATACTTAATATTAAAGTGCGGGTCTTCTTAGTGACGTAAATTTATATTAGGTATTAGCAGTAAAAACAAAATCTTATTCACGATTCTTGATGAATTTATAAAAATGTATAAAAATTAAAAATCAACGATCTTCCGCCTAACGTAGAACGCTCGTCAGTTCGCAGAACCTTTTTTTTAATCCAAACAACTTTTTAGGGGTGTCATGATGGAAAATCACAAATTGTTTTACACACGTATGCACCATTCGTAGAGTCTTGACCGACGCCCTTTGTGGTCGTGTGTACAAATAAAATGCATTATATATAGTGAGCTAACAGTAAATGCAAATTGACGCTCAGTTGCATAGTTCAAAGTTCAAATTAATTCCCCACCGAATCAAAGAGCGCTCCGAGCATGCACGTGCATTCGTATATATATATATATATATATATATATATATATATATATATATATATATATATATATATATATATATATATATATATATATATATATATATATATATATATATATATTGTTATTTAGATTGCATATACGAGAAGTGCGGTACGTGATGACATGTGTAGGTATACGTACACCTTATATATATACGAGTAAAGTTATACGCCTCACCGTTCTCGAGCTACAATTAACTCGGCTTTGATACGCTTTGTTTTCAGGTTTGAAAAATACGTTCACTTCTCGGGAGACCCGATTTGTCAGTTAATTATCGGTTCTTTCTTCGCTACCGTATTTCACTGATCTCTGTGAATTTTATTCTCGTTTCTTTACTCAAGTCACGAATAACCTGATCAATATCAAGCCAGACGCTAAAGTACGTGTCACAAATCATAAAAACAATTTCGCTTCACTTTTATCGACAACTTGACAATTATGCACTTGGTGACGTTTAATTTCGAAACAAGTATCAGTCGTGTAGGTATATACCTACTATGCAGTGATTTGATTTCTGTTATTACACATCAGCGCTGATTGTATGTCAATTTGGTATACGTGCCAATTATTTGATCGCCTGTTCCGCATCGGAATTTTTTTACGTCTTCTGTCAATTACACTTTGCGTGCAAATCGTTGATATTTCGAATTTGCTCGGATTCGTTTCCGTCACAAACAGTACGCCTGAATTACGTTACTAAAGATTTTATCCAAGAAACCTACTTAATAATTTTTTTAAACCGTCTTATTCCGGGTCTCATTAATCCTTGAGCTTTATAACCGTTGCGATTGTTTTGTGCAATTCAGCGGTTTTTACGAGATAGATTGTACATTAAACAAATTATTGAAACCTGAGGCGTTTCCGATGCAGTAAAAATTTGCGAGGGAGTAAAGTATTAAGTATTTTCCGCGTTGCGACGAAGTCGAGTGAAATAAAAGGCAGGTCGAAACCGTTGTCCGTAACCGCGTTTCGTCCTCTTCGAATAACAAACAGCCGAAAGGGAAGATTGATTGTACCAAAGGGTAGCTATCCAAACCCTGGGCAACTTCCGGAGGTTCGCAGTTAATATTTTCCCTCAAATAAACCAGCGAGGATCATGAGCGCACCGTTTAGCTCTGGCCTGGTTTGGAACTGCGCAGAGAGATCAGTTACGGTGAATGTATCGTTCCGACCCTCCAAATCTGTTTGTATCCACTCGAACCCAGCGCGGTGTTCCAAATATACTTTTAAACGACACCTATACGTTATGTATGCCGGCCTACGCAACGGCTAGAAAGTTCCCACAGTGTGAAATTTTGTCACGAGAATATACATCCGAAACACCATACACGGAATTTCAATTTTCCTCCATTCGAACGGCAGGGGGTTAATCAGAGTTTCCAGTTGCCGTATCGTCACAACCCGAAATTTGACGGATGATCGTCCGTACGAAGATGAATATTCCTTTTGGGGCGAGATTGCGAGGTTGAAAAAAAAATTCTATCCTCTTTGGCATCGTCCGCACTTTTCTTGGTTCTTCGACCCTTATTTTTCACTTGCCATTCTCTTCTCCACTCGTCATACGTCTCAACGTCAACGGCACTTCACTCGATCGTATGTTTCGACGTTTATTTTTATTTTTTTTTTTTTTTTATACTCCGCAGAAAAAGCGGGCTTCGAAATGGATAAGACTTGGATTTTTATTACAGCATGTATATACGTATACACATGTGACTCGAGACGAGAATTTTTTAACGAATTACTCCATCCGTGTTATTTTTATTTTTATTTTTACGATCGCTAACCGCTTTCAACTGCACTTGTGCCGTGGATCGACGTACGTGGCAGCACGTGGATTTTTATTAGATTTTCCCAAAGCCTCGGAACATTTTTCTCGAGTTCTCGTACGCGGCGTGAGCGTAGCGATTTGGGGTGAAGGGCGAATTTGCCCCGTCTTTTGTTCTCCTCTTTTCGTTTACTTTTCCCCAGTCCAACTTGCTTTTTTCTTTCTCTTATTTATTTATTTCGCTTCGCTTCTTCATGTTTCGTTATTTCGTTCCTTTTACTTCTCTTTCTCTTTCCATTGTTTTTTTTTTTTTTATTATTTTTATTTTTTTTTGTTCCGTTCGTTCTTTTATTTTTTATTTTTATTCATTTTCATTTTGTCTTTTTTTCTCAAGACAAATGCTCCCTCTATGTAGCACATCTGTTGAGTTTCCATTCCTCCTCGACGCCCCCGTTTCCCACCCATTCCCGTCTCTTCCCTTCCCTTCGACGAGTGCCTACAATGTTTTATTCAGAAGAAAACCCGGCCACCCCGAATGGTCTCTCTCCATTTTGTATTGCTTTTTTCCGAACATTTATTTACACGCAATCTAACGTCGGGGATATTTTTTGCTCCTGTACCAGCTCGGCAGGCATTTTATATTTCTAGCCACTTCGGCTGGCACAGATAAACGAAACCATCTTGCCAAATGAAATCCGTGTCCTTTTGTTGATATTCTTGAAAGCCGGAGGATGAGGAGAGCGAGAGTCCTTCCAAATCGGGGAATTACAAATCTCAATGGATTTTAAAGCGAAGCGGAAACGGTTCGTTACTCAAATTGACGTTTTCGCTCGAGCCGAGGCGGAAGAATTAGGTGGATTTTAAGATGAATCCGAATCGGGGATATCAGAGGGCAAATGATACGTTAAGCCTGATATGCAGGAGGGTCAATTTACCTTACATTGGAAACCTTGCTGGAAATTCGTCGTGTTGAGCCGCTAACATCGCGTGAGATCGTCCGGCAAAAATTACTGTTAAGGGATGAAACGTTCCGAGGTAACGCCTGATGAGATCCTCGGGCAAGGGTCTGGCAATCGGTAGGTTTTTAAATATTAACGAATCTCCGAGTATTTACAGTGTTGAACGTCGGGAAAACGGAGAAAAACGCGGTATCCACAATTCTACACACCTCGGACGGGATTCTAGTGAGGCTGGTAAAATTCTTTCTCCTGAAATCGGAACTCACGAACACAACTCGGACGACAAACCAGAGGTACGAATGAAAAAATTGGTGGGTAATGTTTTTCCTCATTTTGCCCCCTACTTGTTCGTTCTGAAAAATCCATCATAAAGTTTGGAGCTTCGGTTATACAGAGTGGAACTTTGATAGTTTATAATAGTTTCCATCGAAGTGTTGTAGGAGAGCGAGTTTTAAGTAGCTCGATAACAAAGTTCTTCTGGTGAAAATAGGGTAATGTAGGTAACGGGCGTTGGGGGGGATGAAAAGAGACAGAAGTCTGAGAAAATAAGAACGCTTCGAGACGTCGTCGCTGAATAATCTGCGGGATGTGTTTCAGACTCAGACTATACTTCTTACAACTTTCGAGAAGTTATAACAAACGTTAAATATCTCGACAGTATAATATAGTGGCAAATTCTAAACTTTAACCAACGAATTCAGTGCCGTCTATTCTAAGCATAATGATCAATTACCTTTTTATGTACAGGTACAGATAGAAGAAGGTCGGAGCGAGGTAGAAATTCGGAATTTGAAAATTGACGAAAGCGCCAAATTACGAATTTTTTGATGGCGAAACTTGAAGTAAAGAAATCAAACTTTGACGAAACATCAAAATTTCTAATAGTCTGAAACCCGACGCTCAAAGTTCCGAAAGTGCAAAGTTTCGAAAACGCGAAATTCCGAATGGGCATAACTCTGATAAGTCAAAGTTCCGAAACTGCGAAAATGAGCAAAATTTCAAAATCCGAAACATCGAAATTCTGAATGATCACAGATTTTCAGTTCTGTGAATTTCTGGTTCGGTGAAATTTCACCACTTCGATTTTTCATTGTTTCGAATT
Organism: Neodiprion pinetum; assembly: GCF_021155775.2. Lineage (NCBI taxonomy): Eukaryota > Metazoa > Arthropoda > Insecta > Hymenoptera > Diprionidae > Neodiprion > Neodiprion pinetum. Next base: position 38,071,509 of record NC_060234.1, read on the forward strand.
TTTGATATTTTTAAGTTCGGTTTCTCTGATATTTCACACCTACTCGTTGAGCGAACTACGCTGTGTGAGTATATTTTATTTTTCGGAATTTTGTTCTATCGTAAATTGAATTTTCGAAATCTTTCATTTCGGAACTCTGAGTCGTCGGATTTCCGATCATTCCAAACTCTGTTGTTTAACAAAAGTTTGATTTCTTCACCTCAAGTTTCGCCACCAAATAATTCGTAATTAAGCATTTTCGGGACTTTTCAATTACAGAACTTCAACCCCGGCCCGGAAGGTCATTTTCTTCTTATTACGGGTGGTAATGAAGCCCAAAGAGAGGGACGATCATCGGTCTCAACTTCTCGAGCAGCGAGACTCTGCAGGGTGACAGATATTGCAGGGTGTTTATTTCGGGAACTTTCCATCGGAGCGTACTCAAAGTCACGTTCTTCTTGATTCACTACACCTTAAACTTAAGCTTGGCAATTTATAACCGGAACTGTTTTACACTCGTGATACACGCCGTCGGGAAATACGGTCGAGCAACAAGTGTTGAATGTAAGCCGAGCTTTAGGCGACACTTCCAGCATGAAATTTACCGTCTTCCACCAGGCTTATCTGCGACGGCACTTATTGCTCTCGTTAAGTACCCGATGCCGTATCCATAACGCGGCTACAACGAGCCGACTATCGGCGCTGCAGAAGTGCTCGCTGTTTCATGGGAGTTTCAACCTTGGAAATTTGTGGCTGATACGACAGACTTTTGTCCGTCGTTTCACCGAAGCACCGATTACTCTGCCGCGATTAAAACCAATCCGAACGCTCTTTTTTCATGAGCAAAGAATGCACGAGTAGTTTTAAAGAAATTCTTCAGTTACGCGCAGCTGTATAATCATGGTTACGTAGGCGCACACGTGAAGCTGGATATCCGACGAGTGAACCTGGGGCAGATTTTACTCTCGCGAACGGAAACGGAAATGGAAATGTTTGTTAAAATAGAAAGCACCGTTGCTAATGGAGAGAGTTCTTTTAATGCCCTACGGCGACTTGTCAGCAAAATCTTGTTATCATTATTGTTGACTATAGTATACGTAGCTTTGCTGCGAAAAGCTCGTCCGGTCTTTTGTTTTACGCTGGCGAAAATCGGACCGCATCTTCTACTGCCGACTTCATTTGGCCAACTATCTCGAGGCGAATTACGATCGGTAATTCACGAGTTAACTCGTAGACCAAGGCGCCGACTAATTGCCAGAAAATTATCTGTCTGCGGTTTCACCGAATTGCCCCACTTTTACCACCACCTTAATTATTTACTCTCTTGCCCTTATGTCGCCTAATTTGATTATTTGCTTGTTTTATGTAATTGCAGTGCCTTTGTACTCGTCTCGTTCACCGTTCGTCAAAATGAAATACGCAATAAACGTCTACTTTGTTGATCTAAATTATGACGACGGATCTATCTGCTCAATACATAACTAATACGGTGTTTTGGAAAACCAACTTAACCAGCTGAAAAGGATGTTAATTTATTCAAACTGAATTAGGCGTAATGTAATATCGGACCTGAAATGATCTTCTCAACTCGAGTCGAGAAAAGCTAAACTCCCTTATTTATAATACAGACAGAGAGTGAGTGAGAGAACTTGCGCAAGCCTAAATTGAATAAAGGAGTTTTTACTAAGAAAATATGTAGTAGCCAGCGTCTACGTATCCGGTCAGTTAAATTATACACGCGCAGTTGGGTTCACAAGTTCTTATACACGAGTGCCAATTAGAGACTACCCAACTTTTTATCGTTACGGCTTTGGGTTAGATTTCTCAAGAGCGAGAGGGCGTCCCTAGAGCTTTAGGCGTGAAAGAGGATTATAGCCAGTGGGAGAAGATATTTTTTCTTCCCTTGCACCTTTATAGGGTCCCGGAACTCGCAAATTTTTTGAAAAATTCAACACCATCGTCGTCTTCGATTCGGCGAATCGCGGCGTCGAGGAAACCGAAGATATACACGAGGAGAAATCTCTAGTTTTGGTTACTCGGCAGTCCTTAACTTATACGTATTTTCATTTTTTATCATAACTGAAAAATATAGTTCTGGATACGTAAATAAAATGAGATAGGGTATGTATATTACTATTCCATTCGATTATGGTCACTTGTAATGCGTGTTCATGCGACTATTGTAAATTGGCGAAAATGTAGTAAACTAACCAGAAAATGCAGTATCGATAGCTTATAAGATCGCACTGAAATAGTTACTTCGTATTAAACTTTCTTGTGCTTCGAACATTACTAAAACTGTTGTTACAACGATAACTATTTTATTACAATTTTCTAGTAACTGTAACGAATGAAATTTTTTCCTACTAGGATTTCCTTTCGCTGGTCTAAAAGGGGACGCTTCAGAGATAACGAAGCTATCCCGCTATTAACTCCACTTTAAAACAGTAATACGGCTTGGCGGTCGCCCGGTTTTATGGGAGCACATAATCAACCACGATTAGGAAAAGGCGCTTAGGGAGAGCAGAAGCGTAACCAGAGAACAATTTTCTTCCGATCCGTTCTGTTTTCAACGCATCCGTCCATTGATATTTATACATATCCATAAAACTCCCGATAAATCCAGAGTGAATATACAACGTTATACGCGTTGCAGGGCAGGCGGACAAATAACGAGGAGAAAATTTTCTCCTCTCTGCACCGGCCGACGCTGTGGAACATTATCCGAATTCCACGGGGAATTTCCTTTTACGAACCGCCTCCATCGAACGCGGCATTGCCATTACCTCGTTTCCCCGACGACGTTTATTTTCATACTCTGGAGCGTGAATGAGTCTGCATAATTATTCATTTTTGACTTGGCAAGCGCGTTTCGTCGCTTTGTCTCGATTGCGCGACATTGATCAAGAAAACTGGATTAACGAGAAAGAATAATCTCAGCGACTATTCGATGTGCCTTGGTAACTTCGGATGTACCAGCAGCACTGATTATTACACGTATAAGAGGGTGTCCCAAAATTCACGCAAGAAGTAATTTTGACAGAGAATACAGGATTATAATTAAAAATTGTACATTTTTTATTGATCCGTAAAGTATAGAGCATGGGATTATCTATGGAAATATCGGGTAAATGGCCTCGACGTCTTTGCTCGCGGATATGCACTCCTTTGTTCAAATTTTCCTGCACCTTCAATTTCCGTCGGACTCTTTTATTTGATGTTTTTCAAGTCTAAGGTTTATTCCAACAAGCCATTGACCAGCCACGACTTGAAGGAAGAAACTGAGCGCTGTATCAACGAAATTCAGCCACATTTACGTGAAACGGTCGTGGAAAATATCAACAACAGAATGCGTATGTGCCGGCAAAGGCGTGGTGGCCATTTATCCGATATCCTATTCCATCGTAACCCTGTATACTTTATGAATCAGTAAAAAAATGTACAACTTTTAATTATAAACCTGTGTTTTTCTATAAAAATTACTTCTTGCGCGAATTTCGAGACGACCTTTACCGGTGAATACGGTAATATTACAGCACAAGTTTCCGACTAGCATCACACTGTCGCGCTTTGTTCAGAATCTGATCTCTGATGCTGCTACTGTATGCAGAACACAACACTCGCAGGGTATCGGACTACCTCAGTCAGAAATTCAAACGAAAGACGCTCGTTTCGGAAGACGAACTCAATTCTGCAGATTGTCAAAGCCTAGAGCAGGCCGCGATTCTCGAAACGGAAACTCCGAGGCGAGGATGCAGGTTGCAGGTATAAAGATCATCCACGAGCACTGGAAACGACGGAGAATGCAGCTTGGCGAAATTCTCGCTCTTGCTTAAGCTTCACAAAGTTCCGAAAGCCCTCCAAGCCCCCTTCTTCTCACTGCAGTTCCATTCACTTCTGTTTGCCAGAACTTTGCCCGGGGCATTGGACGACAATATGTCCGTGAATTGTTATCGCAGAAAGGAAACGCATTTCGCGAATTCCGGTTCTTTATCCTTGCGCCGACTCTGATATGGATTAATTTCCGAATAGGAGAACGATTTTGCCGGTTATTGTAACTGATATGGACGGCGTGGGGGTGAAGAAGTATGATGGAATGTTCACACAACAGAAAGGTCACGATGTAGAACTTTTCAAGAAGTGAAAATATGTTTCAAATAAATATGTACAGAGAGCCAAATTACAAAGTCGTCAGAACGAATAATAGGGACGAATTAGCAAGGCAAATACAACACAGCCAGAACTCGGACGATTTTGGATTTTCGTTTTCTTCGCGAAATGCTAATTTGATAAATTTTTACTGTCCTGCTTGTATTTTTGATCTCGATCAATTTCGCATTATACGAATTAAATCTTTATCTATATGAAAATTGGACATTTCGATCTTTCCATTCTTAGTTTATTCTATACTTTTTGCGTCCCAGTGATATCGATATCTGCACAAATCACGGTAGGTTAAAAATTTGTGAATTCATAAGCACCAAGATGTGCTTTAGTTCTCTGTTTCGATCGGCAATCTTTGCGCAAGCACGCACGCGTCGCTAAAGGGAAAAATCGTAAAATATTGATGGGTCTGACATTGTCGAGGCAAACTGCGGCTAACTGGCGTTATCGTTAACTGGATATTTGCATGGTAACTGATGTTCAATACTAAACTAACCTTGTAACCGGCAAACCGGCTGCAGGGTTGCGAAACGAACACATGAGCTCACCTTGGGTGAATTTGGGTTGTTCTCCGTGTTTACTCAGGTTACACCCACCGTCGCTAATCCAGGTGCGATTCAGGGGCCGCGTTTGAATATTAAGATGTTCCTCCCACGCTGTTCGCCCCTGACAATGAGTCAGGTTAATATTTCAGGCCGCATTAACCGTCGGTTAACTTTTAATGAACAGAGAGAGAGAGTCTCGACCGTTTCGGTCAGGCGATGAAACTTGTATTCTCGAAGTTCATTCGAAACTCGTTTACATTTTTTTACATTTCCAAACTCTCGATCTGTTCAACAGGGTTCGTACGCGCAGAGAAAACCTGGAAAACCGGAAAAACTCTGGGAATTTCTTACAGCGTGGAAAAGTCAGAGACAGTCGGGGAGTTTCGAAAGTAAGACTGGAATTTGGAGTCTGTCGAAGTAGTAAACTCGTTCTTGTAAAAAGTACCGTCGATATTGAGAAAAAAAGTTGCACTTAAAATTTTGCTTCGTCCAATCACTTCATACATTCTACGTATATAACATAATACCAAACCTTCTTTCGTTTTTTTTTTTCTCACGAAAAATCACAGGCTGTTGTTTGTAAATTGATAGTCAGACAGTAATAAGTTAGTTACCAGATAATATTGAAGGTATTAGTTATAACGTGTCAAAAAATTGTCACTAATCAGCTGCATATTTCATCAAAGGTTACGGGAATAATCCTATTTTCAGGCTGAAATTCCTGGATTATTCGGGGAATTTCAGATTCCAAAAATCGTACGAACCCTGAACTTCAAGGACGGAGGTCCGGGCGAAAAAGAACTCACCCATAATCACTCCTCAGAGTTTTCTTCTGAACCGAACGAGCGCGAGGGGTGAAGGAGAAATTTCTTGGGAGTTTAGACGGGCGAAGAAAGTCTAAACCGTTCCGTTTTTTCAATTTCTACCAACCGCTCGCAAGCCCATCGGATATATCCAGAAAGCGGATCTATAGGTATAAGGTATAAGCGCCTTTCCGCGTTGCCGAACTTTCGATTCAGTGAGAATCCGCAACTGTGACGTATCTGCTAATGCCTCCGGTGTCACGTATTGTGTCGTTCTCGTTGCCGAAGGGTTGCGCCCCTGAGATTTCACAGTCTCCGCACCGGCCTGCATCCAGTCCTTTTCGCATTCTCCCTTTCCCCTCCCTTCAATCAACCGGTCTGCTTCTCACAACCTCACATGTACGTTACAGTCATTCCTTTTCTTCGCGACGCTCGTCTCTCCGGCTCCCGAGTTCCAAGAGACATCGACGAAGGTCGTAAGGATCATCAAAAACGCATCATCGTTTCGGAAAGTACATCCAACCTCCCGGCGTACTTACGAGAGATAAGATTTACCGCACGGGTATGCTTATGAAGCTGTAATACGAGGATTAGATAACTTCCAGTTTCCTGGAGAGTCCGTAAAGCGGCAGTGAACACACACGCATCGTAACAGGGGCGGCTGATGCACGACCATGCGAATTTAGTAAACAACGACAGCGGGTAGTTTGTTAATTAATCGCCGCCGTCATTGCAGAGAAATTCGCGTGATTTGGAGAGGGTCGTTTCACGATCGACGATCCTCGGAGTTCAGCTCAATTCTACCCGGATGTTGTGCTCTGTTCTGCTCTGTTCGAACCTCACCCCGGAGAATGAGAAGAAGTAAAAATCGCTCGCCTAGGCAGATTTCTTCGCCCGAGATTCGCGCCGAAATTCAGAGACACACTCGAGCCGACAAGGGACCAGAGTAAACTCTTGCGAAACCTTCGGGTGTAGTGTAAGTGCCCTTGGGTAGATATATTGTAAGTGTGCCTAAGTTTCGCACAGCAAAATGGTTCGAAGTTAGCCGCCTGATTCTACAAATTGTCGGAAGTTTATCTCGACGCAGCCGAGTAGCTGCTGGTCCTCGACCCGTACGAGTGATCCTCGAGAAAGGACGTTCCTTCGTATTCCGGTTGCCGTTGCAAATCAACTACAAATGCCGATTACTCGAGACTTTGGAATCCCTGAGTAGTCGGCCGACATTCGCGACTCGGACAAGACAATTCGAGAATTTTTGCATTTCGGTTGTGCTTGTCATTCAGCTACGAGCAGATTTTCCGAAGGGCCAGTTTGTAACTTTTTTTTAAGAAATATCGATGCCTGAACGAATCTAAAAAAATTTCACCGCGAATTTTGAATTCTTTTATATTGTAGGGTCGAGCTTTGCAGAAGGAGAAATTTGGGCACAAACGAATTAAGTGATAGCTTACCAGTTATCGACACGTTTAGATCCAATTATCGATCCGTTTATTTTCCAAAATTATAAATTGACGGCAGAAATTCTGAATTTCTCGATCAGACTAAACCAATTAAAAACACTACAAATTTATTTGTGGCAATTTTAAAACCAAGGATCAAACAGATACAACCAAAAAAGGTACACAATTGGGACAGGATTAATAACTGGTAAAATTACCTTGCATACGTTTTTTGTTATCCAGTGACGTACTTACACCAACCATTATCGTGAAAGATATAATTTCAGACGCAGTGATACTCAGCTGGATACTTTATTTTAGATCCCACGGGTGTTCTATGTCCATTATATACCCATTCTTGCCGAAGTTGTATTGGATAGGAAAACCCAGCTAGGCCTAGGGTATATGAAATTTATTTCAAAGTATATACACATACATACATATATATATACATATGTATATATATACGTGCGATCCAATAAGTTTTTCAGAGATGCGGCGGCGCGGACAATTGCAAAAGTTCGAAGCAGTTTAATCGAGGTGAAAGATTTATGTATTGCTTCGATAATACCAGAATGTTACCTGCGACTATACATACACGCATACATAGATTTCCAATACAGTGCCAGAATATATCGCGTGGCAGCAGCAGCAGCAGCAGCAGCAGTGAATTTATTCATGAATAATTTTCGTTCCAAGTTTCTCTGCGGTATAAGGTAACAACAAGAGCTCTGGTCTCTCGCAAGTTTTAGTAAACAACGTCTTTATTCGCGATCTTCGATTATCTCCGTCGTCGTTGAATCTCAGGCCCGAGTTTCGGAATCGCGGTGTCTGTAAGCTTCTACCCCGGTGAACGTGTAACTAGGCTGCGTTGCCGAGAGGTAATTATTCAGCCTGAAACTAGCCGATTGTTTAATTAGTCATTGGAGCCGACGGAACGACGTCACGTTTAATGGCGACGAGCGTGTGCAGTCGTAAACTCAATTTCGCCGAGCTGTTCAGCGTTACCGAGTTACCTGCAGTTTCGAGAGAGACTTAAATTCCTGTGCAATTATAACGCGCACGGAAATCCGACCAATTCAAGTCCGATGCATTAATTATCCGAGTCAATTCGGATTTTTACGTACACTGCATCTGCGACAATGAATTTTTTTTTCCACCGCACACAGTTACTAAAATCCTTTTACGATCCGCGCGGCTACGATATCTCTGATTTACATTTGTTTTTATACGTCAAAAGTTACGCGACGTCCGTCCGCAGCAGCAGCCTTGTTTGTGCCGAGCTGGAGAAAAAAGAATAAATAAATAGGTAAATAAAAAAAGATTCCTTGATTATATCGCGGTTTCTCGTTCCGGTGAAACTGCCTCGTTGATCTCTGTCGAAATGGGCAGAAAAACAATTTTTTTTTTATCCCTCTTTCCCCGGCAAAATCCCGCGTACGCGAAATCGTGATATTTTCATATTTCGGCTCGGTTCATATACCGCAACGCTCATTGCGTTTCATAAATCACCCAACTTAACGGTTCTTGCAAATGGAGAAGTTTTATCACGCAACGCAGAACTTGCAAGCTCGAGAGAAAATCTCCGTTCTGAAAGTGACGTGAATTTCTGTTTTCTTATTACGTCTGCAATTAGACGCGTTTACTTGATTTCGCAATGACAAGTCTCTGCCGGGGATTCGTTGAAGCGCGGCGTTCTAGGTGCGAATGTGTAGTTTGAATGGGAAATCAGGAGATTAGCGAGCCATTCCTAGAGGGCGGTAGACCGGCGGCGGCAAACAGTTGGCGTTGAAAATAGTTGGCATTCCGCACTTAGTAATTAGTTAACTTGAAGTGTAATTGCCCCGACACGTCGACCCCGCCTCTTTACTTTACTCGCATCGTCGACTCTGCAGTTGGTTTGTCAAGTTGGAAACTCCTTCCGGTTTGTACCCGAAGTTATAACCTGCACCGTGTTACATTCTGCTGCACTGCTGTAGATGTATTATATCTATATTAGGTTGCTCCTTAATAGGGATGTTTTTGAATTTCTATGCTGACAGGGACTTGAACGCTTTTAAATTATTAGAAAAAAAAGTTCCCTGAAAAATTGACCACGCTATGTCAACTCTGAGATAGTCCGCTTTGTAGTCGAAGTATTTTATGGAAATAAAATGGGAAAAAATTTTGTTACTCTTTGAAATTTTACAAGACGTTGACGAATATATCGACAGTAATGGAAAATACGTACTCTAGTAAAAAATTGATCGCTCTACGATCAAGCTCTGATGCATAAAACGATGCGTAAATGAAACCGTTCGTATGTTGATTAACGTTCAAAGTTTAACTTGTATGAAATTTACATTCCGGCAAGTGTAGCTGCGAAATAAATAACTGTAACGTAAAATGTATTGCATTGTATTTTCCAATAATTGTCGGTATATTCGTCAACGACTTACCAAATTTCAAAGATCAAAGAAAGTATTTCTCTAGTCATTTCCATAAGATATACTTCGATCGCAAAGCGGACTGTCTTGGAGTTCACGTAAAGAGCTCATATTTCCGGGTAATTTTTTTTTATATCAATTAACAAGCAATTGAGCCCCTGGGGGTATGAAAATTCAAAAACAACCCTATTAAATATCACCCTAATGTTATAATTTTTCTCTCATGTAAAATCCACCGACCGCCTATAAATTTTCACCACAGTTTCCGTCGCTGATTATTTTCCTTCACCCGCTGACCGATCAACAATCCATTCACGCGTTAATTGCTTTCGCTGTGAAGCCATCTGGACCGCGTTACGTTTGGTATTTGCTGCTGGATTCAACCTGGTTCGAGCGAATGCTGGTTTTGGTTACAGCTAGTTCCGGTTATATCGAACCCGACAGGAACGTAGATACGCCGACTTGGTAAGTGGATTCTGGTCAGGCATTTCATAAAGGAAATACCGTTGTGGTTCTGGAACCCGGCGCGTCCCGCTTAACGAATTCTGCTGCAGCGATCACGTGGATTAAATTTTACGGACGGTGAAGAAAAATTGACAAGCAGATCAAGGCGAGTGCAGGAATTTTGTGGCGAAATCTCCGATTTTCTGTGAAACGTGTGTAATTGACTGATCGTGAGAGCAATTCGCGAAAGAAGGGAAGAAGACCCGAAAACGACGAGGTTAGAAACACTCGACGGCATCTTTGGAGTGGAGATCAACTTTTCATCCCAGACATTCCTGCAAGCTGCTCAACTTCCCCTTAAAGTTTGTCGATTTAATTACGAACCCTATACGGCTGCATAATTTACCGTGTGATTGAAAGTTCTGCAAAAGAAACACAAGTATGCACATGTGACGCTGCACGTGGAACGAGAGTCTCTATTCTTTGGTAAAGGGAGAGTAAATTTCTAATACGAAAAGTTTTAACGATCTCCTAAAAAGTTGGTCAACTCTTCCGAAGCAGGATGAATTCGCGGAGGGGTTGAAAAAATTGGAACGTGTAACGCGAACGGTGATTCGCGTTTTTGAACTTATTTCTCGGCAGCCCCGGAAGTACGATACCTGTACCTAAAGCTTACGGTGCTTTTCGCTGTATGGTGGAAACAGAAACGGAGGAAGGTATTCCATAACTTTCGAGCACGTGCCGAGAGTCTCGCGGTTGTAATTCTGGTCCGGTACTTCGGGCAGCTGGATTATTATACACGCGGTTTCGCATACTTCAAATCCGCCAATTTCATTCGAAGAACATCGAGTTTGGTCTCAAGGATTAAAAAAAAGTAAGCCCGTTTCCATGTTTCCGAATCAATTTCGATCCCGAGACTCGAGGGGTTGTAATTGGAAAACGCTTCGGGCGTTTCGTGGCGAGTGAACCGCATTCTTGAAAATCCTGTCGTGCGAAATTGGAGGAAAAAATCGAAAGACGAAGAAAGTTTCCGGATACAGCTGCCTCGATCACACTCGTCCTGCGTGTGATGAATGTACGAATGTACGAATGCTTACCGCTGGATTCGTAGTTCGTTATATTTCGCTCGTAAAGAGACGCGCGATTGGCGATGCTGGGATGTTCGGGGGTTTACGTTATGACTGGCAGTAAAATTGGTAGGTGGTCGTAGGGCACCCCGGTAATCGTGGGAAAACTTTGGGCATCCAGATAGGACGAGCTATCAGTTGCAAGATGGGAGGATCAGGCTGGAAGTCGTCTACCGTCGACCCTGGTCGAGGGTTTTCCGACTTGCCTGGAATTGCAAGTGGACGAGATATGATCGGCAAACTCAGGCATAACGAGCCGAATCGGAGACTTTTACGCGACGAAAGAGTTTCGCGCTGAGGAGGATTTTTACACATCCGGTTACAATTATATCGGTGAATCGACGATCGGCTGGATGAATTAAGAGAGAAAATATGGTACGTTGTAATTAATGCGAAAATTTTGGAATTGAAAAAATTTTATTCGCCGCATTGGCTGTCACGTAATATTTTAATATATTGTAGGAATGTGAAATTCGTGATTTGATTTGATGTATCTATATAATAACATTTTTTTTCTCGTTTTTTAAATCGAATACATTACGCTGTAAAGATGTTAATTTTAATGCGTCTTTGTGTAAAAAATCTACACACGTACGATGTCTTTATTGATCGGAAATATGAGAAGGTGCAGATTTTTACTTATAGACAATTAATTAACGCGTATACAAACTGCGGCTGGTTTTGCAACATAGACACGTATTATATATATATACATATATATTGCAATTATGTGTGAAAACGTGACGCAGGAAATCAGGTAATAAACTTCGCTGAAACAATTTGACATTTTAATTTGCGTATATTTTAAGTAATTTTACATGAAAGATATTTTTGTTAGGTTATACATTTATTATTATATATTAGCGTTTATAATTGTTATGTTATTGAAAATTTCATTAACATATTTACGGTTAGTTCATTTATATATTTAATGTGCAAGCGAGCCTACAACATTAAAGACGTAATTTTAAACATCAGCTTGCCAGTGCGCGGCGCCCAACTGCAATTTGCAATCTCGATGAAGTTTTGCTCGTTAATCGAGAACGGAGACAAGAAAATATTTTCCTTTTCGCAGTGAGAGAACAAAGTGAATAGTTTTCATCGAAATATCGGTAACACTCGATGTAAAAAAATTGCAACTCGAAGGCTTCAACATTCACTACAAGAATCAATTTCCGTCTTGCATTTTTTTGAAAATTTTCAGCCTCATCGTCGATTACCGATGATCCGGAATTTCGCTACTCGACTTAATCATCGCCTGCAGAATAACGCGCACACAGTAACAAGCAGGATGAAATTTTATGAATAAGAATTTTAAAGATTACAAATTTTTCCTAGGCCACCTCAAATTTTCATTTCAATATCAGATTAATTCTTCTTACCAATCTGCTGAATAGTAGAAAATTTGAAACGGCCAATATGTCATATTTATTAATATAATATTATATTTCTAGCGTTTTAGAAAACGGATCTTTTTCTTTATGTTGTTGTTGTTGTTGTTATTATATGAATAAATTTTCTATTTTAATTTTGTATATAATGTATATATATATATATAATATTCTATTTATTAAGGAATCAGAAAAATTCACGAATAACAGACACAGCACGTTGTTTCTTTTTCTTCATTAAATTATTCTTTCTGTATAATATATATATAAATATAATATATATATATATATATATATATATATATATATATATATAATGATTATTTATAACACGGTGTTTTTCATTTTTATTCACGTTTCCGTTTCTTTTTTATTTCCGTTTCTTTCTCCCTAAGCGCTGGTGTAATATAATCTCATGAGATACATTCAACGATAGATTATATAATATAATATGTAACTACATAGTAAGTTGTCTAAAAACTTTTCTTTTTTTTCTTTTTCATATTAATCTTTATTTTGTCTAACAGTTAATTAGTAATCGGTTAATTTCATGCCAGCAGCGCGGCTTATTCCTCGCGTTCGCCATACGTTTTAATTAATCAATACGTACCACAATTGTCTAAAATTCTTTATTTCTCACTATTTAAATGGTAACATACAATATGCCAAACTCGATAATTTTATCCGACTAAAGGACAACGAATCAATAGACTTTACATCGATACGTGTAAAAGAATAGAACACTTAGAAAATTCGTTGCTCCTTCGGACTACGTTCCTGCATTCATTACAGCGATAAAAACAACGGTTAAAATTCCCGATTATTTTTTATACCACAGCTGAGTGGTAAAATCGATACTTCCTATAATTATGAACGCAGAATTCGTCAACTTGCCCCTTCAAATATTCAAATTTCCCTTAATTATCAACCGCCCGCCGTTAACTCCGAGGACGCTTGACGTAACCGCGATTGAGACTACTAATCAATATTTAATAAATTAAATGCAATATTCCAAAGCGAAGTAAGCGAATACCGTACAACAAGCTGCCTGGTGGCACAAATTCAACTTGAAACACCGACTTTATTTTCTAATAGTTACTTCGATATGTACGTGCAGTGTGAGATGTGTTGGTGTTTTTTTTTTTCTTTTTTTCTTCTTCTTCCCCTTCTATTCTCTCTAATGGTGAAACCGAAACGAACAACTCACGTATTTCTAGTTACTGAATCGCGCGACTGATTGTGAAATTCTGACGATGAGTAACGCGAATTACGTCGTATAATGTCACTACGTATTTGTATATATTACGTATAAAAAGCGCCAAAATTGAGAGCGAAAAAAAAAATTGTAATAAACTATTTATAAGTAAATGAAATGAGAAACCGACAAAACATTCGTTTTTCTTTCTTTCCTCGTTTTTTTCGTTTTTTTTTTTTTTTCTTACTGCGAAAACGGAATAAGGGCACATTTATTGTACACAGAGCGAAACAATGTTCAGAATTGTACTTTTTCTAATATCGTCATGTAATTGTGTGTATATTATATTATGCATATAATTCTATGTAGTATCACTAATTAGTAATTACATTAGGTAACGATTTCTTCGTCTTTTCTCATTTTTTTTTTTTAATTCTTTTTTTTTTATGTTCATTTACCTTCTCACGTTCTCTTTTCGTCCGACCCTTCTTATACGAATCTTAAATTTATACTGAATCTAATTTGTGAACCGAACGCTATACGTGTAGGTGAGAAATAAAATATATAATTTATCTATGTACAGGGAGTTTGTTCGTAATTATTTTTAAAATTTGAATAACACCGCGGGCTGATTTTGACCGAGAAATTTTAAAATATTAAAATTTATTACGGATAGTCCGGAGGACAAACAATATTTTTGTAAATACCTGATTTCACTAACCATTTTTCTACGACACCTTACCTATCTATTTCAACTGATATCACGGGATATCAAACTAGATTTCTCTCGACTAGAACAATGTTGATAAGATTCTAAACAGTTGGAGAAACGAAGTTTGCGTTATTTGTCAAAAGCATCAAATTTCATGTTATACCTTGAGCGTACATGTCGAATTTTCAAAATTCACGTTATGTGGATTTTCACATTATGAGCACCACGTGAATCTGAAAGCTGTTTTGTCTCTCGGTATAATGGTATTTGACTTTGTTTTTTAACAAGCGTTGTATAAGTTATACACGTAAGACGTACAGGGTATATCCATCAATGGTGCCCGTGTTGCACATCGATTAGTAATATTATCGGTACATAATATAAATTTTATAATAACAAGTTACAAAGCCCTGATCGATTCGTACATAATGTAAGAACAATAATATATAATATAACAATTCAGAATAATAACTAATACAAGAGGATCGATGGATTGCGAATGCAATTATAATACATGCCTATGCATATATATGTTTAGGTACATGTTTGCCAAGTATGCTTTTTGATAGTATACGTTGCATATTCGTAGAACGTATTTTTTTTTTTTTTTTAAGCTGAATATCGCTTGTTTTAAGAAATTCAAATTTACTTATTATACACAAATAGTTAGTTATTTTTACGATTAGATTTATCCATTCGAGTTTACGTTTGCTATTAATTATGAACGACAAACTTGGCATATTTAAGTGAGAAAAAGATGGTGGTGAGCTGCAGTCGTTTGGATGAAAATCGATAACAGCTGTGAGAGGAATTATGAGACGTGAGAGCAGGTGAAAAATGGAACGGAGAAATAAATCATCTTATAATACATGGTAATAAAAGTGAAATAAATGGGAGAGGAGTATCTACATCCTTAGCAAAAGAGGGTGCTGATTGGTCCGTGCGAAATGCGCCGTGTTTTGTTTTGTCTTCAATATATTATATATATATATATGTATATGTGTGTGTGTGTATATAATAATTATAAGCGATCCCTTTACACTTATAAACTTTGCTTCAATTTCTTTTATACATATTACAACACACGGCACTAGGTATTTAGTGTGTATATGACAATTTATCCTTTTAGTAACGTTGTGTGCAATTAATTTGATTCCAAAAGCATTAATTTGCATCAATATGAATATAGGTATAATCATATTGTTTGTGGTAGCGGAAAACGTAGACAGAGATAGATATAGGTAGGTGTTATTAGGTATGATCGCTTACCTACGTAATCGCTTAAAACGTAGTTTTTCAATTTATTATAATAGTACTTATATTTGACTCGATAATAATTAATGCGTTGTTATTTTTCCTCTTATTACCCTTCTTCCTATTCCTCAATTCCGTTTTCTTCTTCTTCTTCTTCTTCTTCTTCATATTCTTACTTTTTGGCATTGGCGTACGGTCACTTCGCCGCTGAACTCTGCGGGCCAAGTAATTATACTATTCGGAAATTTTGGACCTGGTGAAAACAGTAGCTTAAACGAGGTTGACTCCCGCCATGAAATCCTCCCGCAGGATGGGAACCACCGTCGCCCCAGCGGCGGCCCTCCTGAAACAGTGGTTTAGAAGAAAAACCTCCTGGTTATTATACATCGGAAACAACACTTGTTACAACATCACGTATCATTACGCTGTACGCGTGGCCAATGACACGTCAGCAATTAAAAGATCACCGTAAAGGACAGTTGTTACATACACTTTTATCTCGACAAAATTCCTCTCTTGCAGGACAGTGTAATATTCATGTACAAAAGCAGAAAAGTTCCAGGAATTTTACGCTCGAACTGCCAACTGCGATGATGCGTATTAAATAAGTGAAAATAGGTTCAACTACAGGATGACAAAAAATGAGAACCCTCGCGTCATTTCAGGTGTAGGTTTCAACTGTCTAGCCGATTTAACCAAACCGCACAATGTCACTACGTATGGTCCGAGAGGAGCCGTAAGAGCATTTTTTGTACTGACAACCCGCGTACTTTTTTTCTCCGATATTTCATTTTCATTTTTTTCGCACCGCGGTAACTGGACACCCTCTCGCATACCGACAGTGAGCCAAGTTGTACCGAAACTAAAAGCGAAGCTCGAACGGACAGCGTCTGGGCTTTGATAATTTGCGGTAACCTCACGTCATCAAAGGCACGCTCGTATAACTAATGATTTATTTCACCAAACAGACCCTCGGAGCTTCGTGCCCTTGAATTTTCACTCGGTGTCACTAAAAAGTTGTCTGAAGTAGTCGAGGAGAAGTTCGCCAACTTTCAAGGCACGAGCTTTTTCACCGGCGACACGTATTTAGCAATGGTAATCGCTTCCAGCGATCGTTGCAAAAAAGGACCGGTTATTTGGTTTTTAAGAAGGATTCGACCGTGTGTGAAGACGGTGAAAGTGCACGGCGTTGTAAAAAATTTTCGTTTTGCCTAAACGAATTAAATAAAAAAATATCCCGAGTAGGACCCACGTCACGAAAGGTCGAAAGGTTGACACACAAAAATCGACGGTTGTATTTTTTCTTTTTTCTTTTACAAAGACCTACGTATCCAAGATTCTTCCGCATACAAAGTTGAGCTCAAGATCATTTCTACATACGTGCGTGAAGATCTCCGTGGTTCTCCACCACCGTGCAGTCCAGGCACAAGGACGTCGAGTTTGCGGGAATGATTAACGTTTCAGCGTGACGCGCACTGTTCGCCATCATCGCTCCGAGCGTGAGTTGGCGACATCCGATGTCACGTCGGCCAATTTCGAATGTGGTGCCGGTGAATATCCGAGAGCGTTGAGGGACACTCAATTGACCATTCTATCGGATAATTCGAATGAGCTACAGGTATGGTCTGAATACGCGAAGCGTAGCTCCAGCGGCGCAAGCTGCGGGTGTAAAATTACACCCAGATATCGTCACCCTTGGAACAAACACGAATGCACGAATCATCGTACCTACGTGCAGTTCGCGTCGGTACTCACTTGTTGAGCCATGAATATTCATGTTTTGTAGGGACTCCGGTTCAGGTCACCAAGGCAATTCCCCGCGGGCAAGTAATTGGTGAGGACCTATTCCACATGTGTCTCCACCCGTGCCAAAGAACCTGCATTACAGAGACGCGGGTGCTGATTGCCCGAAAAATAATTCGCGAGTTTCGCGGGCTTGCACAGCTTTTGTGGGTTCTGATTGAATCGGGATTTCACACCGTTTCAATCCGCACGGCGGCGCTACGGGAGTTGGTAACGATCCAATCGAGATGCTCGCGTCTAGGTGCTAATCTAGCCCGATTAGCGCCGGTAATCGAATTTAAGGATTTTCGAATGATGTAAGAACGGCATTAGGAATCCCACTTTCCGGAATTAACCTTGCGTGTCCCTTCCACCTTGGATTCGCGGCCTTTTGGAAAGGCGGCCGTGCCTCGAAACGCCTGAAAGTTCTGTGCCTTGAGCCGTAAAACCGATTTTATCACCTCGTGAAGAAACGGTCATTTCTCGACACCGGGTCATCAATTTCCTTCGTAGCGGTCAGGCGGGGTCAATGCCAGGGTAAGCCTACAATCAAATCCGCCAATTTCGTAAGGTCTAACTATTCAAGTGCAAATAGCTTTCGATCTGGTAAGGCTGTACGGTCGTCTAGACCGGTTATTGCATCGAAAGACCCCCAGGTCGATCCTTTCGATAGACCGGCAATGGCATCGCGCGTATATTTCTATTTTCATGCACTTAGATATACTTTTGTGCGATTTGAGAGGCTGGAAAGGTTCGCGTCGAAGGCGGTGAATTATTTATTATAGAACTCGGGCGCTCGAAGGACGTTATTTTTACAACATCGGATTCCTAAGCCAGCCGTTTCGATGTATACTTTGATATAGAATTGATTTCAATTAAAAAGTGAATCGTGGGTGCGATGAAACTGCTAGAGCAAAACGGTTCTTCTTTCACCGTTATTGGCAACGATTCAAGTGGAAAAAAAAAATCGTCAACGTGATCATAACTGGCGTCGTAAATGTTCCTCTCGAAGATTTTCCCATGATTCAATCGACTAATATAGTCCAAGATAGTAAACGTCGAGCGTCTACTACTGTTTGACGTCTGTTCTTTTTTCACATCGTCCAAAGTCGAAACTAGAGGGAGAGACGGATGGGCAGCTGCGTATAATCCAATTTTAAAGTTCCCTTGTATTTTCAGATGCTGCAAGCTTCTTACAACCATTGTTCCAATTATTATCATTGGAATTACGGTCTCGCCCTCTGAAATATTAATTATTCAAATCTGTTTCAAACTTCTTACCCAAAGAAGTATCTGCAGAGTGGGTGGTGTAAGGTTGTACCAACACGGATCAATTCTTCGAGAATACTTTACGTGGAATACCTGACACCAGATGTTGCGGGAGGTTGAATAAGAGCTCAAACTTGAAGGAATTATCTGTAGAAAGTTTTCGTGCTTATGCCAAGGTTGTAAGAACTTGAATCTGAATCTGACCCCCTCCCATCTCTGTACATATCCGAATAAATGTCAAACGAACGATTCTCTTGATTTCGGGATGAAATGTTTCGAATTAGAGAGAAACAAAACTTCAACTCACGTATCCAACAACACGAATTTGTAAAGCCTACGAAGTCTGGCTTCATCCCTATCACAAATGCTTTTCAGGAGTTTCGTCAATAACCGATTTCGGTTCTACGGTGAAGGTTTTCACATTTTTCTTTTGGTCTAAAGAATGGAAGAAAAGTGACCCTAAATTTCCACATCGATTGCTGCTACAGGTCACTCGAATTCCCAATATCTGTCCTGAGAAACGTGAGTTCCTCTGCACACTTCGATCACTTTTGAAATTTGTTTTGCACTCTGATAGAAATTTTGTAACAGGATTTGATTTCTTGCTACGAATCTGATCACTTCAATAACCAACCTGTAGCTCACAAAGACGTCGAAACATGTGCAAAAAAGATAAAACCTCCCGGATAGAAAAGGTGATAAAGTGCGGTTGAAAGGGTCATGGAGCAATTTGGAAGGTCTCAGATTGCCGGAGGATCAACGAGGTGCTTGCGTTAATTCTTCGAGTACCTACACGAAAAGCCGAGAGTTTCACATATTGCGGCTATGCGCTTCTTACAAAGGGAATAGACGAGCTAACAATAAGCTGCTTGTACTTTTTTGCGGACCGAGTGTCGAGCTGCCAGGCCACGCCGCGTTAATAAAAGAGCACAGTAGCCGGAACGAGAAGGGAGAATAAAAGGGGAAGGAGGAAGAGTGTGTTGTGTGAGGAAATAAAAGGGCGAAGAAATTCTCCCGGAGTTACTGGCGCCGTCTGTCAGCGTGCGGAAATGAATTATTGCACACAGCTCGGGTCGTCGCCGATGAAGAGGAGCCGGTGTTATTCATTTTATAGACGAAGGCAGGGCGAGAGGTGAGAAGACTCCCTGTTTTGTGCATTTATAGCTCGCTTTACGAGACACCCGGTCATCCATACGTGTTGGATCGGGGAAGGCGATGCCAGGCGGTAACATATCGATGACGCAAATATCTACGCTCATATGTGTAACTCCGATCGTAAAACCACTGGATTAGGTGCAGAAGACTCCGAAACGATCCTCTAAGTTTCGTATTATGTACCCCGTGGAGTTCCGGAAGAGAATTTCTGACATCTGTGATTGGGACTCGTTTCATCGATATTTTACGACTCGCGTCGTGCGGCGAATTCGGGGCGTTAAACTATCCGTAAAGATCGGCGAAGGGCAAAATTACGTGATTCTCGATCACTCCGAATCGCGCACTCAGTACAGCAGAAACATGCTTTTAACGTTAACGCGTACTTTGAACGGGTCGGAAAAATTCTTCCCTTCTTTTCGAAGCGTTACTTTGCCCTGAAAGAGTAGTTTAAAAAATGGAGGGCGGTTTCGACTTCGCTGATAACTTCCACGCGGTGCGTATAAATTAGGACGTAGAAACTGCGAGTTTTGAACTAGCTTCTCGATTCTCTGGGCAGTCTGGCCAAAACTACGGCTGGAAATATCCCGCAACGATTACTGGGCAGCTATTATTGCCATTATCAATGGAAGTTTACGGTCAGTTTCAGCGGCTCAACTGCGAACCGAAATTTCAATTACAAATGGTCGAACAACACCGCCTGAGTTTGCTCGATAAAGGAGATAAATGGGGTATTTAATTGACTCGAAATTCAGCCGCTCTACTTTCTTTTTTTTTGTTCTTGCACTCCTCTCGCATTCGCGGCTACGATTAGGATTTAGGAGATTCCAGTTGACAGATAGCGAACCCCTTTCGCCAATTTATTCTCACCTTCGGGAAAACCAATATCTTGCTTATTGTCGTAGATTTCGCCATTTCGCGTCGCTGTTATTAATCACGTTTCGTCGCCCCAGGCTAGATTCGATCATCAATTTCTACTCCCCATCAGCCCTCACGCAGTCATTTTCCCACAATCACGAATGACTAATTCGAGATGGAATATTCGAAAGATTGCGGCTCGCGCGTCGTTCCGCGTCTGCAAATTACGACTTTACAATAATAAAATCCGCCAAGCTTCCGATCTCGTTAATAATTCATGTGCGCAATAGTTCGGGTGAATTTTTACGTGGAAGGTGAGTTTGAATTTTTTCCTGGAACAGATTTGTTCCGCGGGTAAATTACGGCTGGGACGCTCGGTTGGCGCGGTGCGGATCTTTATTCGTCGATTGACCCCGTGGACAAAAAATGCGAAATACGTGAAACGGAATGATTTCTGCGGCTATATCTACTCCGGCTGTAATCCACGGTCGCAGGTGGAGGAACGGAGAGCAATTTCAATTTGATCTCGGCGCTCTTCGCGCGTGGCTCGGCTCTCGAAGCCTCTTAAGTAGAATCAAGTAGGTACCTACTTGGCTTTACAGCGCCAATTTTACAGGTTTTACAGACTGATAGACCTGCAGTTTTACTACCTCAACGGGATTCACGTTCCCCGGAGGTAATCACTCTGCGTACCCGATCAATGATTGAAAGTTCCCATCGAACCCGATCCGCTTCTTTAGCTCGTTTCAATCGATCAATCCGTCTTCTCGAATTGTTTATATTTTTATTTATTTTTTCATCCCGGCACGGACGGTGATGTACAATGAAAGAATTTTCATTATTTTCCCGAGTCACCGTATTTTCAACGCGGAGCTTCCGGTCTTCTGACATTTCGTTTTATGATAATAAGCAAAAGTCAATTTGCTTCCCTGTCGTTACGGACTTGCAGCGACGGGGTGAGATTGGAGTATATATACATATATAGGTGTATTGTGCATAATTTAAAAAATTATTACCGAGAACAGATGAGAGAAGAACGAGTGTATCGCGTAAGGAAAAAATATGATTCCTCGAGGGTCGTTGAGACGCGGGGGAGACTTTGACGTTCTAAAATCTGCCTCTCTGGTTATTTTGCAATTTATTTGAATCATTTCGTGCTTCATTTATCCGCTCGTTCGCCTTCCACGTTCATTTAGTAGGAATTAACTGCCGCACAGGTGCTTCAATTCCGCAGGGCAACAAAGAGTGGAAGAAAAGTAGACACCAATTAACGTGGGTGGAGATCTCATTCTCTTTGTCTCTCTCCCTCTCTTTCTCGTTAGGTATTTCAAATTTCTCGTTTCGCTAATTAGTGCGCACGTAGATTACAGAAGAGAATTTTTCAACTAGATTAACGTCGTAATTACTCGACAATTTTGACCCTCTCTATTGATTTTATTCTCACCCTTTAAACCGGTTCAACTTCTGTCGCTGGTTTCACTTCGTTTCGGACCCAGCTGGGCTAACGAGCTGAAAAAGTTTCTCGTGTTATTATTATATATACACTACGAGCAGTGTATGCGAGAGTCGAGTTTCGGGCTTGTGTCAGAAAAGCGTAAAAAAATCTGAAAAAAAGAAAACGAATGAAAAAAAAACCGGAATCGCACTCAACTTTGCGGAAAAGTTTGCCAAGTTGTAAAGAAAAAGATGTGCGCGTTCACCGGTAACGGCGCCCCTCGTTTCTGAAGCAGCTTTTATTTGCGAAAAGGAATGTAGGCGACTTGCATAAGTACGGGGCTTCGGGGGCGTGGCGGTTAACTATAATTTAATTAAAATTCTGTCTACTGAGATTACTAATTAAACTTGAGATTGTTTCGTTGAAACCTTTCTTTCCTTATTTTTTATTACACTCACCGTGAATAAGTGGGCACTGCAAGTTTTAAGAACCAAAAAAAAAAAAACAAAAAAAAGAACAAAAGGAATAATCTCGGGTAACAAAACGAAACACGCACCGGAGTGAATTCAACTTTTCAGTACGGCACGTATACATATATAAGTTATAAGTTCTCTTTCTCCCTTTGAATTTCACCTTTTAAACTAGTTCTATGAAATGCTCGTCATGCAGACGACGCAGAGCTTTGCCGTACTTTTGAGAGCATTGCTACCCGTTCCGCGAATCCATTTATTGCTATCGCATTTCTTCTTTCTTTTTGCAATGAACAGATTCGAAACACTTTATACTGCAAGTGACGAACCTTGAAAGTCCGCGTTTTTATTCCTTCGCTCTTTTGTGCCACCGAAAGTTGAAGGGGAGGTTCAAAAATTGTCGAAAAGTTTGCGCGAATCACCGTTTACGACGAACCGCGCGAACTTTCTCTCCGTACAACATTTCCACCAGACTGAATTGTGGATACGTTGAAATTGCGCGAGCGTACGTACAACTTTTAATTAAGTATGCGTAGATCCGAAGCTGGCCGTAATTCGACCTTATACCACGCCGTCTGTTAAAATCTAATAAAAACTTGGAGTTATTCAAAATGAGATGTATCTGTGATTGGGGAACTAACGAAACTTTGACTCACCGTGCGTTAATGTACAGAGTGTGCAAAGATATCGTTGAAAATTTTATTGAATCAATTATTCTTCGCGTTACTTTGAAAGTTGAAAATGCACCGTATAAAATTTAAGAATGTACATAAACGTCGTTACTGAGGAGTCATTCTTGTTCATAATTCCTGTGCAAGAGAAATCAACAAACAAATAAGAAGAAAATCGAGTGGAATTATTACTTTCAATTATTTTCAACATGAAAACTGATTCCGAGCAGTGCGAGCACAGAAAAAGTAAAAACGACTTGGAGTCTGACCACACTGTGTCTTTACTACTTGAGGGCCATGTTCATTGAAAAATTTACGTTGCGTTGGCCCCTAGTTTCCATTGGACTAAACCATAATAACGTAAGAAAAAAAAATGTAACGAATGACAAAAGGTAGATTCCCATTAATGGATTTTCAATCCACTACTTCGAAAAAAAGTAACCCAGTGGTTGAAAATTTTTGGCACTCTTTGTGGACGGTTGGAATACAATTTATTGGGTGTTTGTCGGGCTTTGTGTTAATTGAACGGTAAGCCTTGTTGGATCCGACCGTATTGATCGTTGATAAATCTGCAGGGGAACGGTATGTTCTCGCTCAGTACAGAACAGATACATATTTGTTAAACAATTGATTGGTTTGCCCACGTGTACAGTATTCCACGCATACAGTATTCCACGCATATTACGACTGGGTCCGCAATATTCGTAGCCGCCCGATGATCAGTGCTGGTAGCCAGTCGCTAGCTGGTCCGAATCAGGAACCTAGCATCCTACCTTGGGTTTAAACAAGTCCCGGAAAATTGGTAACGAGGGGGCGAAACGAACTACCCTCGCAATTAAAAGAGTACGCCCTCGGTGAAGAATGCACCCCAATTATAATTGACTAGAGATAATATACGGGTGTCGGGTATTTTCGCAAATTTTTTTCATTCCATTCGATCGGCAAGAATTTCGGCGTCGTTCCGAGGCGGTGATAAATTTTCGACGGAGGAAAGCACTAATTATCGAAAATGCTGGCCTCGCACGCGTCGTCGGCTCATCGTCAGTCGCTCGATGCACGTCGAGTACTGTTGCTGTGGCTTTTGCCGCGGAGTTTGTAGCGGCGTGGTTCCTGCGGCGCGACGCAATTAACATGACGTAATTAATAATTAATCTGCAGCTGGGCGATGCCGCGTTCCTCGGGCTTGCATGGAAGGGAGGGAGAGAGAGAGAGAGAGAGAGAGAGAGAGAGCGAGGTAGAGAGCGGAAGAGAAGGCTGGAAGGTATATTCCGCACGGTGGAAGGTTGCAGGCTGCAGCCGCGCTGCGATATTACAGCTTCGCTTTGCCACTTTGCAGGAGGGCAAAATTATCCGACGAAACGAAACGCGGCTCTGTGCGGTTCGTTCGCGAGGGACTCGAAAGCTTATCGAATTAAATGACGCCCCTGAACTTCCGCCATCGCACAACACTGCACACTGAATATCGCACGCATGCGACAAATAGCTCGACCACTTCCCGCTGGATTGGAAATATTCGGTCAGAGGTCATCGATTGATGGATTGATCGCTGTGCAGGCGCGTGTATACCGTTAAGTTAATTCTCTGGCCGATGCGGTATAGATTAAACGTAGATCGTCAAAGCTGCACCTTCGTTGAGAAGAGCAATCAGCGCGATGACGCGAGTATAGACTTCGTTCTCACGAATTGTCTGGCGATCGAGTAGACGAGAAAAGAAGAAAGGGAAAAACTGACCCGCCTCTGAAAAAAAAATTCACCGCAGCGACGAAACACCAAAAAAATAAAAAAAATAAAAAAAAACAAAACGACCGTATTATAGATAACGCGGAGATCTATCCCCGTCCCGTGAAGAGGAAATGGCTGAGCTTTTTTGGCGCGAAGAAATAAATTCAAACGTTTGTGCGTAGCCTGATCCCTCGGAAAAGTGCTCGTTTGAAATATACGTGTGTTCGCCGTTTTTCTGACTGCACTCATTTGTCGGTTCCTGTTTTGAACCCCGCGTAGCTCTTAAGCTTCTGCAATTTGTCAAAGCTTCATAGGAAATATACCGTTGAAGAGTTTCGCTGGATGCACACATTTTGGAAGAA
Organism: Neodiprion pinetum; assembly: GCF_021155775.2. Classification (NCBI taxonomy): domain Eukaryota; kingdom Metazoa; phylum Arthropoda; class Insecta; order Hymenoptera; family Diprionidae; genus Neodiprion; species Neodiprion pinetum. The sequence continues at coordinate 38,096,709 of NC_060234.1, forward strand.
TTTTCTTTCAGTATTTTATTATTCTTTCAGTCGCTTAGCTTCGAGAATAGAAACGAGATGGAGTCCCTGCAGTTGGATCTTCAATTTCCCGGTATATGATTGTTCGGGATATTAATTTCCTATTCCTTTCACAGCGGATGGTACGGAAAGAAGTCTCTGAAAGGTATAACGTCCAGTCCCATTGTCAGGCTAAATATATGTTACATATATATATATATATATATATATATAAAAACATAGAGAAATGATGAATTTAAGTTTGTGTAAGTTTGATAATCCAATCTGAATTTCATAAAAGGAAGGAAAATTGAAGGAAATTATACTAATGCGGATATCTGATTAATCCTTCCATCAACTGGCCGACTGCTTTCGATAACGGTGTATCGTGTGGTTACACACGATTCGATTTCCATCAAATTAAATAAGAGATAAATATCGACCTTGTAAGATGTGAATTTTTGTGACAAGGAAAGCGGAAACGCAGTTTTAAACCGCAAGACGGGGTTCGTCGACGATAGGCGAAATTCTCTTCTGCACACTTGATGCAAATTAAATCGGTCGAGAATGGGTGTGATTTGTGTGGCGACAGTTGAAACGCCGATGCTAGTCCGCAGGGGTCGGAAGTGAGAATGAAAGCCCTTGAGGGAAATTCACGGTCGTGTTTACCGTCTTGGTCGTTTGAAAAATGCTTAAAAGTTTTGTCGGAGCGGGTCGTTCGCCGAGTTTGAATTCTCAAAGTTTCCGAAACGTCGAGGGTTATAGGTGTTTGTTCACGCTTAGCAACGACTTCGTCAGCGCGAGTAAAGCATTCCGTCATTTTATGTGCGCGGCGAGGGAGCAGAAACGAGAAATTCTTCGTGCTGAAAATTCGAAAAAAAATAAGCGTGTATATTACGGTTCAGCGTAAGAGGGAAAAGTGGTGTTTTTTCAATATGGCGAAAATAAAGATGTCACTTTTGGGAAAAACATTTTTTTCGGAGGATGTCGTGTAAGGAATTTAACGGGGAATAACAAATGGCTCCAATTCCCACGGGCTGCTTAGCACCGTCGGCGTTTCCAACATCGAACCTTAGGATACACACTCGATTGAACGCCAAAGGGAAAGATTGATTTATCGGTCACGCGGCTCCGGTAACCATTGGTATTTACAACATTGGCCAATTCCAAGGCGGCTCGATTCAACGGGCACAATAGCAGAAGCCACGCCACGGTTGTACTAAATCGACGAAATTCGAGGCATCGATTTCCTTGAAATTCCCTCGGTATGTCTACTACCGTTTCCCTTCCCTCCCAGCTTCCTCTTCGCGAATGATTTCCTGCTCAGAACTCCTAAACAAATTATTTCACCGATAGATTTGAATATTGGCTCAAATCCATGGCTTTGCAAACGCTCGCGGCACACAATGACGATGAACGATGAATAACCACGTCGTACGTTCACGAAGAATCAAAGATTTATACACTGAGACCGGTAGTTAGAAACAATAGTTTCAGAGTGAGAAGATACTATCAGTTATACAAGCTCCGAAACATGGTGAGAATAAAAGAGTTCGGTCATCAAAAAACGCTTATTTGTTTATTAATTCGTTGCAGTGAATCATGATAATCAATAAACTAAAATCAATCTGAGAAAGCCAGAATCTTTGGTAATACATATCTCGGTGTGAAAAGTGGAGTATCTCATATTAAATAGTTGAACCTCAATATACAGGAGTCTTTACAATTTTTATTATTAAGAGCTTATTCGGAAAATTTGACGTTGTGAGGGGTGATAAGAAATATTGTTAACGGGTAGCAATCGACATAATGAAGTAAGCTCACGATAATATATAGATAAAAAGGTTTCGTTACTGTTAAAAAATTGAGGGCTCGAATACTGATATTATGCCTCCAGAATCCAGTCAGCGGATGGCTTGATTTATAACATCTCCGATGCGCGTTTTTCAATCGAACAAAAGGGTTAACGGAGTCGATGTTGGATTCTGAAATTCAATTTTACATTCCGAATTTTCGTTTGTGTAGACAGAATAATTTATGACCCGAAGCCCTGGATTTTCGGGCTGTATGATAATTAAAAAAATAATCTACTGCCACGTACTGGGATGGAGAACCACGCTCATGGCTGCGAGGAAGAATTAGTGCGTTCACAAATCACTGACTGCAGCTCCGATCATTTATTATTTTAGCCGTAGAATTACTTCGGGCTTTCCTGCGAGCTTCTGGCGCTGATCCAAAGGCAGGTGGTCAAGGGGATCTGCGTCAAAGTCATCGGCTCGTCTCGTCGATGATTTAAGACTTGTCTGAATCCAAGGCCGGCGGCAGATGCCGGAACGTCGTCTCATGTGATGTTTTATTCTCCGTTATTCCGTAGGTACGGAATTGAAACCCTTTCGGGGTGATCGCTGTGTGCGATGCGCCCTCTCCCAGGCTTCAGGTTCTAGACTCATCTCTGGAGAAGCTGTACACTCTTTCATCTTATCTTCATCAAGACGAGCTGCTCTGAGTCAACGCTTATTAGCTTACCCCTTGAAATGTAGAATAAGCGCGCATAAATTGCGATCCTTATTCTATGCAGCTTGCGTCGCTTCGCAGCGAGCACTCGAAGATTCATATCCCGATATTGCAGAGCTCAGACTCAAGCGAATTCAGCCGTTTATTTTATACACTTAGATATCAGGGGATTTGTTTTGTCAAGATTATTTTACAGAAATAGCATCGAATTCATGGGCGCCAAACGTGGCGGGATTTGTGTTCCGAATTTGAAAAGTTGTGAAAACGCCGGATTTCAAATTATTTCGTGGCAAGGCTTGAAGTGAAGAAGTCGAACCTTTACAAAACAACAAAGTTTCGAATGGTCGGAAATCAGAAGGTTCGACATCTACAAGGATCTATGTTGAATAGGAAATAATTATACCTACGTGGTGAAAACTAACAAGTTTTCACGTGGCTCAGGTGAAGGTGAGACCATAAGCTTCCAGCTATCGATTTTCAATGTTTCAATCGGAAGCTGTACGAGAGAAAGAGAAAGACAGCAAAGGAGCTGCAAGCTCAACTTGATAAGTCGGGAAATTCTAACAGGATTCTTTTGAATTACGTACAATTATCCTTTGCAGAAGCTTGCAGAGTTTCAATCAATATCAACGAGGTAAATTTTTGTCTCCTCCTTTTTACTCGTTTCGAAAAAAATAAGAATTCAATCACAAGGAAGGTATCAAAAGTCTACCTCGCCGATTTTCTTCATTCTGTGGTGCATATTGTAGTAATGGAAGAAAATTACCCCCAAAGTTCCAGCCCCCAAATAATCCTTTTTCTCAAGTTAAATTTCACAGCTAATATTTTTCCCGTGAAAGGATGAATTGGTATGCGAATAGAATTCAGGTACAACATTTTTCTTCATACACTGCAACATATCGCAGAACTGTGAAAATCGGTGAGGTAACCTCAGTGCACTTGAAAAAAAAAGAAAAAGAAAAAAATACCATTGCTACGACTATCACAAGAAGTGCTTTGACTTCACTGGACTTCTCGAAGACACCAGGGCAGCTTATAATAATTTTTGTGAAATCGGTATGAACGAACAAGTTTGGTCTCTTTGTACGTCGAATTCTTCAAACCATAACATTGCAGTGAATGCCAGATGGATCGATTATCGTGCTTCAACCCTCCGCGCACAATCCCAGGGGCGTGGATCCGACTCTGCAACAATGGACTGAAATATCGAGGGCGTTGAAGAACACGCGAATCTATCCAGTGATCGATGTGCCTCACCTTGGCTTGACAAATGATAGTTAAGGCTGATAGACACTCGAGGAAAGACGCGAAAACCTCGAGTCAACTGACACTGTTTCTGCTTCACAGGTGCCATAGAACAGGACTCTGCTTCCATAAGGATATTCGACCACAATGGCCACCAGTTTACAATAATACAGACCTGTTCCAAGAGCCTGGGACTTTACGGTGAGGAAACAACAGAATATAACTAGCATCATGTTACCTAGTAGTTTTTTACGATTCAGGGGAACGCGATGATTCTTTGGCGTTCATCACGGTTAGTGCAGAGGAAGCGACCCGAGTAAGATCCTAGCTGAAGATTGTCATCCCCCTGTGAATGGCGTTCGTATTGAGATCAGTAATTTGCGAAACGTGATAAGATAACAGAATGTTCCATACCTTATACTCGTGTATATCGGTCTGCGGAGGAAAAAATTGTACGAGTTCCTCTCGTTGTCAAAGTTAATCGATCGCAAGCCATAACTAACTCGTTTAAATGTTAAAAGCCGTTTATGGCATTGCAGCTGTAGCGGGTGTCAGAAGCACGCGTATCTCCGAGAATTATAGAAATGGTTTCGGGGAGGATTAAAGGCACGCAGGCAGAGCAGCCTGCGCGTAACTCCCGATGCAAACTCGCTTTGTGTGTGTTATACCTGTGGTACAGGGGGACAGGGTGAAATATCCCGGCACACAACCCACGATGTCGAACAACGGGATCCCTCCGCCCACCAACTCTGCGTGTGTGTATTATAAGTGTACATCTCGAACCAACCACGTCCCGAAATGACCGACGTAGTTTACGAGGGTTAACTACGCCCTTCGTGGACAGTTAAATTTCCCTCGAATCCCTCCGACGGGGTAATTCAATCGCGTTTGGTTCCAATTACAACGGTTATTGTACGAGCCTGCAGTCTTCCGATTGTGCTTTGATTTCCCAGAAAGGTTGAGCTTCCGCCAGCTCTTTGTCGCGCGTGTTAAACGCGGTATGATACCGTTACCTTGTTTCAGAACCAACCCGAATGTTCAATACCTTTATTACTGTCTCCAGGGTCTGTGAACGAATTGTACCCGGATGAGATGGTCTCGCTCATTTGTTTCGACATTCGAGGCTTACTCGAGCTTGCGGCTTATTAGCCAGAGAAGCTAAGGTGTGCCCTTCGCCTCCGCGGTCGGTTCGAAGTGCATTTGAGCACTCGGTCGCGAAACCTGAACGTCACATGAATTTCATGACACGGAGTGGCGCATAAGACCCGAGATCCCGAGGGCTCTTGAACCACTTCGGTAACGGTGCTGCAAAGATGAGCCGTTCGGATCGGTCAAGTGCCCGCGGGGACAACAGCCCGTTTACCACCCCGTTTACCGGACATATTTATTCATCTTTGAATGGGAACGCGGCTACCGATAGCTTCCGACTTTACGCTCTGCGAGATCCGGCGACGTGTTGACTAAATTGCGGTTTCGTTCACACGGCCGTCCCTTTTTCGTACCTTTTATCGTCCTTGGGTCGTTCCCGATCTGTCCGAGAGGGTCGTCGAGTATAAGCTCTCCGCGACGAATGTCTGAAGGATTTTTTGTCCAATACATACCCCTAAGACATTTCGGGATAACGCAATGTCTGCGGATTATGGTCAGAGCCCGGTTTCACTCTAGTCGAGATCGGTCGCAGTTGGAAGAAGAATAAACAGCTCGACGAGTCATCGCACGTGAGGGACTTTATCGCCGCGCCACTGAGATTTGATATTGTATGGATGTTCGATTCGTTATCGACGGTTACTCTGACACATCTTTCTTGACTCGTACCAGCATTTTGCAGATTCTTCTTACGGCACTCAAAAGTTGAAAGTTACGTTCAAGTATCTAGGTAGCGAAGCTTCTGGCGTTTGACTGTCGGCAAAAGCTCGATTATACGCGGCCTGTTCGATGTTCTTATCACTCGAGGGTACCTTGTGGAATTATAGAATTGAGGATGGCGCGAAAGCTCGAGATTTTCCGTGAAGCGATTAAGACCGTATTCTCATTCGAGTGGGTTTCTTATATCTAGTGGAAACCATTCGGCGAATCAGCAGCGTAGCGTCTTCTTTGCTGGCTCTGCAAAAGCGCGGATGGTTTACATGGAGCCTGGAGGCTGTAGAAGGCGGTGGATAAAACCGTAGATGAAATTGAAGGAACCGTGGTTTTGATCACCGGACTCAATTCCGTGGAGGCTACCTTTTTTCAGATTAAAGCGACAGGGATGTGCACGGATGGGAAAGAGGGGAAAACGCGAGAAACGAGAGAGTGCAAAAGTGGCAAAGAGAGAGGCGAGGGGGCGGAACATGTTTCCGAACATTGATAGATGGTATAAGGTATGAGCATTGGGAATGGCGTAGGCAGATGGAAAAGAGAAACATTAGGATGCGTAAGATTGATCGGAGAAATGTGTAAGTTGAAATATTAGCCAAAAGTATGATGCGAGATGTGGGCTTTAAGCGAATAATCGCACCCTTATTTTTCACCTTTCAATACACGCGTGCACGTACAATCTGTTTTGGAACTGAGCCTATCAATCTCAAGCATCGAAAGTTCGGGGTGAAGGTTTCTGTCATTCCGGTGGCAGCGGGACTCGAATCAATAACTCGACGAAACGGCGTGCAGAGTGAAAGGAAAAATCTGACTTTTCGTTCGGTTCGTTTCTTTTCCACCAAAGTTTTAATCGTTTTTTCTGCCTCGCTGAAGAGTTTCACAATTTTTCAGCACTTCGGTAGGTATATTATACCGAACGAGTCGAGCGGTGCGTGAGAAAACGAAGAAAGCAGTCAACGTTGAAGATTTCGTCACAGGACAGTCTCGAGGGGTTGCCGTGACTTGGCCAGAAACAAGTTTCGGAATTGGTTTATTTATCATTTCGTAAATATTTCTTGCGAGTAGCACATCGCACCGATCAAATGTAACAGCTTGACTCTCTTGAAGAATTCCGCAATGCTGTCGCGAGAATCAATAGTCGGATATATCCAACGGTATAAAGTTTGGCTGCAGATTTTTCCAATTTTCTCATCCTATCACCTCCCGATAAAATCCACCACATTATCGATGTAGTCACAGCCAGGCGATCATTGTTCGTCCTGACACATATTGCGCTACCCTCCTTCAAGCTATCTTTCGCTTCGACAACACCAATCGAAACTGTGGTCAGGTTTATAAGCCTCTGCTGACATTCTTGTGCACGAGGGGTTTCGCCGTCACGGTTCGAGCAGTCAATTCTCCAAATAGTGCAAAGTTCAAGCGGCCCAAAACTTGTCACTTGGCAACTTGTATCCCCGTCCAAATGCCGCGGTCGTCTTGTAAAGTATACAACAATACGGGTAAAATCGACGGAATTCTCGGACCTTCGAATCTTGTTTCCCAGCCTGCTGCTTGTTTATTGAGACAAGAGACGTTCGAATACAATCGATCAATTCGAAACCCTCGGAAGCGAATGCAAATTTTGATAAAATCATTACGTCCGACACCCAGATCTCAATTCGGTTGCTAATTTTTTTCTCTTGCTTTAAAGACTTTCCTCATTTTCGTCTTTCGAGTTTTCATATTAAAAGCACGAAAGGAACGTTCTGGGGTAACTATCCGTCAGCATTGAGATGCTAGTTTGAAACTAAAAGAAGCTCTTTAATCCGGCGCTTGGTAACGAGTCTTTTCACAGATATGCGAGTGCACCTCATTAACAAATAACGTTAATTAAAAAAGTCTCCATCCCCCTCGTCTCCTTGAGCCTCGCGAAATTCCCTTTGCCCGTATGATATACAAATTTAATGTATAAAACTCGTGCCAGAATAATTCCGAGGAATTGTTTACCCGTACCGAAATACGTTCCGCGTTGAATGAACGAGATTTTCCTCCGGCTTTGATGATTCTCAATACCGCGCGAAGTGACGAATGAGAAGGATGAAAAAAAGGTCGATTGAATTTTCGAAACTAAAGTCCCACGTGCAGGGGAAAAAGCGAAGAACTCTGGGGGAATAATTTCTCCGCTCGGAATGCGAGCTGGAAGGCCAAATTGGAAACGTATATCTTGACCTACGCGCCATCAGGTTTCTGTGAGTATGGCAGCCAATCCTCGCATGACGTCGGGATAAAAGCAAACTCTCGAGTTCACATGACCCCAAGATTTTTGCAGAAAAAGGCCCGGAAACCCCTTCGGTCGCTTCCATTCTTCTCCGAACGTTATATTGATCCTCGCTCTAACAATTAAACCCGCCAGACTCACGGATGTCCACCTAAATCTGAATTTGTCGAGGGATTTTACCGACTGGGGGTGAAAAGAAGGCCGGAATTTTCATTCAAATCGGACGGTTTTCGTCCCCCCCCGTCCATAAATCCTTCCCCGATATACATATATACGTATATATATATAACAGCGGCTCCCTTTGAATTTGTGCCGCAAAACAATGACGCTAAAATCGAATCTGTAATTGTTATTCAAGCTCCGCCGGATGACTGCGTAGAATTTCAGTCCAGGTATGTTTAAATCTATAAGCGGGTCTGGAACCGAGGAGATGTTCCTCTTGTCGAATATGCAGCGCTCACGCTGACGTGACGAGAATTTTCGAGCACCCTGCATATATAATATCCGTGCCGAAATGTAAACGCTGTGGTTTGCGCTCCGGGTCAAAGGGAAGCACAAGCTCTCGTCCTGAATGGTGCTCGAAATGTCAGGGTACCCGAGTGTTGAAGTCGATCATTATTTTCCTCGGCTTTATCGCTGGTCACCGAGGCTGTCAACGAATTAGATCTGCGAAAAAACATCATGCGATTTCGGAGGAGCTCGTCTTCGTTCCTCGCTTTCTCAACAAAGCTAAATAAAAGCTGTTTACGAACAGAACGGTGTCTATTTGGGATTTTCGGAAAAACATCTAAGCTCGAAGAAGAAGAAGAAACCCTCCCTTTTCTTCGGCTTTTATTCGCGGCTTTGCAGGCGACTACGGAGATGACTAGGACCTTGAATCACCCGAGCAAAAACCGAGAGCCGAGGGACGCGAGGACGACACTTGGACGAAGCTGCAAGCTCGTTACCGCCTCGCGTTTTGCAGCCACCGGCTGGGGTGACCGAACCTCGAACTTTGTCATAATTAAGCCTCCCTGCCAACTGGAGTGACGTATTGTTCATACTCCGTCCCCGCAACTGAGACACTACGTACTTCTCACCGCTTTCTACTTCACGCGTCAGGCACGCTATACTTCCAGGCTCCACGCACGCGCAAGGGCTCGCGTTTCAATAATCACGGAAACTACGTACGCGGGCTTATGAATTCTAATTAGCTGCATAGAAATGAAAGATGAAAAACACGTCGGTTTTCGAGGGTTGGTATGAAGCTCACAATCATTGCAGTGCGAGTTGCGTCACTTGAGCTGTGCTACGTTGATCTAACGATTTATAAAGAATCGGGCCGCTGAGTTTGTGACGTTAATGGTAACGATGCATTTTTATAGCAGTACTGACAAGGAAGTTATCCCGTTGTTCGATCTCGCCGATTTGATTCCTTTTATAATGTTTTATAGTAGAATAAAAACTAAGAGACACGTATTTTTTTTTATCCGCCATTAAATGCTTTAAAGGGGTGAAGCCACCCTTCAAAGTAAGGCATGTCAAAAGGCGATTTAACAGTTTTTATGTCGTTATGAGAAAACTTTTCCATTTGGATTGGTTAAAAATTAGTATGTTCTTCCGGGTGAATATTCCGAATTACATTAGAGGGTGGCTTCACCCCTTCAAAGTATTTAATGGCAGATGAAAAGAAAACAAAAAAAAAAAATGCGTGTCTCTTGGTTTTTAGTCTACTATAACATATTATAAAATGAATGAAATCGGCGAGATCGATCTTGGATACCTTCCTTGCGAGTAAGTACACCAATATTTTTTCCAGTCCGCGTTAAAATTGCCAACTTCAGCATCGTCCCAAAGAAGTCTTCCAACACTCGCGTGTCATGGCCAACGACATACCAGGCGGCAAAAAGTGTGGTGGAATAAAGCATTGGTACTCACTGCGCGTGAAGCAGGCCATGTATCGCCGGTGGTATGACTTGGTGCTGGGTATGTGGCGGCAGGATTGACTGTCGCTGGGAAGCCGTGGTGTGAGGAGAGGCCGCTTGGGCCGCCGCCAACTGAAGCTGGGACACTTGGGGCCCAACCGGGGCCTGAGTCCCGGGCTGCAAAGCTCCGGCTGGAAGCTGGAGCGCGGCTTGAATGAGTGGTGCCGGAGGCTGAGGGTGCGTTGGGTGCGCAGGGTGTGCCGCTCCCACAATTGAGGGTGGCGGCGGAAGCGGCTCTTTGTTTTGGGCCGCACGAGCCCGAGCCAGGAGCGACATCACGGTCCGCTTCGTCGGCGACATTGTTGGACGACCTCCAGGTAGTAGCGGTCGCTTCCGGCCCCCTGCCAACACATGGATTCGTACTATAATATACTGGACACGTTGATAGATCACGGTGTACATGCGAGGGGGGTGTTGGGATGTCGTGAAAAGGAGCGCGAACGCTGGTCTATCAACGCTGTTCGAGCGACAAGCATGCCTGCCACGGCTCCATGGGAACGAATCGATGAGGAGTAGTTAAGTGTGGGTGGTTCACCATGGCAGCCGTAACTCGAATTATATTCAAACTGAGAGGGCATGCAGGTGTGTCGTTTGAAGTGCAACCAGCGAAGGACGAGGAGCGCTTCTGCAAAGTGCATCGTGGTTATGGTGGTCACACGGACCTTTTCATACTCCCGGCTTTCACTCGCTCATTAATATTCGTTTCGCATGATAATTCTTGTTGCCATTATTGCAAGCAGTATTGCAAGTATACACTGCTTGTTGGCTGAGTTCTTTACACTTAGCGATCCGAGTTACGAGTTGTAGCAGTTTGCAAGAAGCGAGGAACGAAATGGAGAATTCAGGAAATTTTTAAAGCAGCTAGACGAAACATCGTTTGGAATTCCAGTTCTTTGAAGGAGTCGATTATCCGAGAGAGATGCTGGAAATTTATTCGCACGAGAAACGCGATATGACCGGGAAGATAGTCGCTGCTCTTCAAGTGGTCGTCGAACCGGTTAATTATCGTTTCGTTACAACCCGAAGAACGAATACGTTCCCAAACAAATTTTATTTTCTGACGATTCCCGTAAGCCAGATCGACGTATTCCTCGTCAGATTTTATTTCTGGTTGGTTGTAGGTGAGCGCTTGAGTTTTCAAGACTGAAGTATTTCAGTTTCAAAAATATCTAACTCGAATAGTTGGTGAAATAAAATGAGACGCAAGAAGCAACGACTGACAGGTTCCTATAATAAGCCGCCACTTGTCTCGTTACGGAATGCCGAGTCGTGTTCGGATAACGAACAAGTCCGACGACCGTCTAACCATAGGTTCGAAGGATTTCCTTCCTCGTTTCTTAATCTTCAAGGCATTTCATTCGCTGAACCTTTCATCCGAGAGATTCCGTGAAGCAAAACTGACTTTCTATTATTCACGAGAAATCCACCGATCTGGCTTTTGAGGTCATTCTGTGTTAGAATTTCGTTCCAATTTCACGAAGAGTTTGGAGATTCGTTGAAACTGAAACGTGGCGACGACGGCGATAAACCGAACCCGTTTTCAACTTATTTCAGCATCCGATATAATCGACTCGCGAGTAATTCTCGGGATCAGAACTCGCGTTGGTGTTCACCTAGCGTTGATGTTACGGTCTGAAGAACGGTACCCTGTGTTTTGAGGGTCGCTGGATTCGGCGGCGACGGTGTTGGTCTTGGAGTCGAGTCTTGGCCTTCGATGGACGCCGCCGTGGTCGCAGCGGTTGGAGAATTCGCCGCGTCCGAGCTGAGTTCAGGACTGGAGGGCGCCTCCGCAGCTTGCGAGCCTTCGCGTCCCTGTGTGCTTAGGATCTGCATTTCCCACATTTGTTCCTGCCTGATGTCGTCGTTGTAATCCTAAAACCCAAAGACACACGAAGAGCTTAACAACTATCTTTGTCAGTTTAACCCGATTCTCTCCTTTTCTTCCTCTACTTATTCTTCTTATTCTCAACAGCTTTACCCGCCGAACTGGTGCAGAACCTCACAAACGAGTAGGGAGTTAAGCCGCTTATAGAAAAGAGTTTTTTTTTCTTCTTCTTTTCGACCCTATATTACCGCACCTGTCTCCCGCCGACGCAGAAGACGAACTTCTCTTCTCCTCTCCGATTCTATTTTTCTTTTTGCTTTTGGATCAACATTTTTTCCACCCTACCGCTGTAGACTTTTATGGTGGGCCGAAACTTTACACTGTTAAATCATTGTTGTTACCATGGGCATAAATGAGGTAAGCAAAATTATTGTTTTACCGCAAACTTCGCTTGTGAATTTCGCTGGTCGATTATATTAGAGAATAAAGAGTGAATTTTACCATCGGTGGCTCTTAAGAGATCGAGCAATGGTACGAAATAAATTTTGATACCTCCGAGGCCGGCGAGGGATTCAATCAGTTACAGCGAGCCGTTAATTAATTAATGAATTCTCTTTTACACGGCCGTTCAACCAGGGGTGAAGATGAATTACGTTAATTTCGTTAGCTGATAGTAAAACGAGTGGCAAAAAAGCGGGAGTGCGGCGTATTTCATTATCCCTTATGAATCTTCGTTCAGGAATTCTTACGCATCAGGAACCTCGAGGTCTTTTCCTTTTCACGAAATTAAACGCCTTCACGTCCACAAAAGAGTTCCAGAATTCTTTCCATCTTAAGATCAACGATCTGTAGGAATAGATATCACACGAGCGTTATATCGAGAATGAAATCGGCGAGAGAACCTCGAAGAATACAAAAGCTCGTGAAACAAAAGTCGGATTTTTTCTTTAGTAAAGGTTAAAATACGAGGACCATTTTTTACGTATGAAAGAAAATGAGGTAAAAAAAAAAAAAAAACGAAAAAACAAAAACAAACACACGTACACGTATCGCTGGCGCAGAAAATACTTGGAATCCCCGCATTATCCACGATTCGTAGAATCCGGTACGGAAGCCCAGTTGAGCGAAAAAATCCGTTCGCTTACAGGTAAATCCCTCGATTGGTAAATTTACCCTTTTCAACGGAAGCCCGACTTTCGTTTCTCGTTCGGATAAAAAACATGTTGGCATTGAAAATATATCGTTGAATGCCAGCAGCTGGTATCCGATAGGTCGGAGCTAGTTAGCAAAAGAAAAAATTTCAAATTTGATACCGAGAAATGATTATTAACTCACAATCAATGTATCGCTAATAAGGTATACATATATAAGTATGGGTAAAATTGCCGTTGTAGGAAATTTAACGTTTATTTAAAAAACGAACTTGTACAGTATTAGCCGAGACAAAAAAGTTAAACAAAATTTTTCTCAAACGCAGCTCAAGTAACACAATGAAATTACTTCGTGGTTATTAAACGTATCAAAAATTCGCTTTCAAAATACCGTATCGAAAAAGGTTTAATTTTGTATAATTAGCTAACAGATTGGAGGATTTGGATTTTGGAAGAAAGTTTCTCTCTCTCTCTCTCCCTTGTACTTTCACTTTAGGTCTATTTACTTTTATCTATTTTTATCTCTTTCTCTAGTCATTCTTTTTCATCCTTAATTTTAACGTATGTTAATTTGTCGTTGGTTTCATTGTATTTTATGCCTATGCACACGATTTGATTGCATGCGCTTTTCGTACGCCGCCTCTATCGTAAACACTCACTCACTCTCTCTGCAGTTTTCTCGCCATTCTCCCGCAGACGGTCCTCCGGTCTCCGGGGAGGATGCAGACCGCGCATCAAGAGGGAGGCTGAACAATTTTCAGACAATGAAATCAAGAGCCGTGCCTCCGATAAAGGCTGGGCGGGGTGATCGAACGATGTCGCACAGCCCTGTGGTGATGCGGGGCGAGGGTGGGCCGGGGTATGATTACCGCCATCTCGCCGCGACGCGGACGGGGAAGCCCCGGGGCTTTTGCCGGCACGGATACGATCAGTGATTATAAATCGACCGGATGGCCAAGGTGTTCCTTTCGCAATCGGATCTTAGATATGACGTCGCCGTCGCGGAAGTCTCTAACCTTGCGTTAAACGAGCTGGCGAGCTTTCGTGAAATCGTTTTCGTCGAAGAAATAACAAGTTATTTTCAATAGCTATGCTTCCTGAAATTTTATCATTTCAGTCAGGTCTTGTTCGAGTATATAACCTCGTAATCTGAAATCTTTTCTTATTACCAAGCGGAGAAAAAAATTACTTTAACGAAGTGAGAACATTTTCGTTTGATGATAGAAATGAATTAATTGCCATCTGTCAGCGGGATTTTATACAGAAATAAAATTGTCCGTCAAGAGGAAGCTGAAGATATTATAAGCGTTCTAAAGGAATAATATTTATTTAAAACCAGTCAACATCCGTCAGAGACAAGTGAATATTTTGTGACTTCAACGTATACTACAATGTGAAATTGAATAAGTATTTAATTGACGTCCCGTAAATGCATTTAATTCATGAGATCAAACGAAATTTTCTCATTACAACCCGATAAGATTCTGAAGGATAAGAACCGAAGCTCAGAATCAATTGGAGGTTAAGAAGGTCCGTATACAAGGATTTTGCTCGGCAATTTTTTATTTTGTATCTCATTGGATGATTTTTGTTTTTCGTTTCAGGATCGTCGTTTCAGTTTCATCCTTTGAACTTTCAAAGTATTTCGAGCCGACAGCGATTTCAATTTTGCCAAACCACAACGTCAACCTTACGCTCGATACAAAATACTAAAATTTATTATTCACAAGTGTTTTGACGGAATAGACGATAAGCTATTATACGAAATTGTTTTACACTCGAACTGTAAGCTTGGGTTATTTTACGAGCGTAGGTAATTTTGGTTCAAAGGTACAAATGTATCGTCACACGATATGCCCGCATTAAATACGCGCGCATCAAACTCACTCGTGTAATGCGAGAATTTAACAATGGCACGTCGTTGTTCGCCTGAGCGAAATGTTTGTGCGCCGGCTCCATACCGAAACTTCCCTCGGTTCACCATAGAAACGCGAATTTCGAATAACTTGGCTATTTTAATGGGCCCCAACGCACATTGTACGTACATACATACATCGCGCAGTGCCGAGCGTACTGCGAAGTAAGGGTTAAAAACCGATAACTTAACCGACGAAGAACTAACCCGGCTAGGAATGCAAATTTGAAATTTTTGCAAACCCGCGGCGTGGCTACGATTTTGAAGTTTAGTGTAAAAAGATGCGGATCTTTTTATTACAAATTTACTAATTTTCGAACCTGTAGGAATCGCGACTCGGTCAATGATCATGAAAGCTCAAGAATTTCAAGACTCCGGTTTGAGTCTGGCTGATTTCATTGATTTCAGATCCCTTTCGGTACCCATCGCGCAGCGGGTGGCTCATTAATTCGATATCACCTTTTCAAGCGTCATACAGAAGACGTCAAAGTCAGAAACACACAAGCGATGAGAATAACTTTATACCCCACGTCTGTACGCGACAATTCGGCCAAATGTCAGCTCGCAGGCCGTTACTTTTCACCCGTCAATACAGCGACAGCAAAAGGATCGGCGTATCCTTTCTCGGCCAGGGCTCATTAGTGCTGCGGATGGTATAATCGAACGTGAGGACCAGGAGGAAGTATCGATCCGGTGCTAATTAAACCGAGGAGCTTGCGTCAGTGCGTCTTTCAAAATTCTCGAACAGCTTACTTTTTTGCTTCTCCATTCTTTCAACCACACTGTAACCGTTCCGAATTGCACCCCTAAATTTGCCTCTCCACCTGCTCTGTACGTATAATTGGCTGGATTACCTCACAAGCGAAAATAATGCAAGGAATTGTTGCGTTCCCAGGTGTAGCCCTCTCCAATTTCTGGGTCGCGAAGAAAAGGCGGGAAAGAAAAATTAGGGGGTTGAAACGACGATTCGTACCGCTTAGACTTGCGGGAAAAATCCTTCCGCGGGCTTCCGTCGTACAAGCTCAGCTGGTAATAGCCGCGTCGGGTATAGCGAGAGTTTGAAGCGAGATTATTTTCAGGAGGCGAACCCCCGCCGTCCCGGGACAATTAACTCTCATTTCTCATCTCGAGGCGGCCCACCCCCAACCACTCGACCTCCCGTCGGCCCGAAGGGAGCTAAGCGCTCTTCCAGACTTCCCTGCAAGGCTGCAGAGATCCTGCAGGTTATAACCAGAGCGATCTTTTGGATCTTCTTGATTGCGCTATAATTGAATCTGACTCACTCGCTCTGCTCCTATACATTTATATCTCCTTCGTCACCGACGTTTTTTACGCCGTCGTATCATCTATTCGCACTAGTCTGCAGGTATTCCAGAAACGGCGCATGATTACGACGGATTCATGCATGGGTTACGTGACGGAGGTGTGACGTAATCATTTCGTGTTTTCTGGGTTGTTTTTTTTTCCATACCGAGAGGATGGGGGCGGGTTTTTTCTTTCTCAGCAAATCTCGCCTCGTGATCTCACGATTTTACATTTCAGTGCGAGTTTCAACGAGAGTCTAGAGATTCGCTCGCTTGACAAATAGGTACCTGATAAAATCTTTGCTAAGTCGACTATATTTGTAAACTGGTGCGAGATAAACAGCCTGACAAATTTATATGGTTGAAAAAACAGTCCAAGTTCGGGTAATATTGTTCGTTTCATGTTTTTTTTTTTTTCACAATTCACAATCAACGCCGTACACCAACGTCTCTCTGTAAAACGCGCCTTTGAAAAACGTATACGCTTTTATTTTCAATGTAAATCCATTATCTTTCACGGATAAGGATTATTTATTTGATTTTTTTAAACACACGCAAACTCCCGAACTGCCCAATGGCAGTAACTTGTTAACTTATAACTAACGATCCGCGTTGAGAGCATGGCGGGCAAAAGTTTCATTTTAAAGCTATTTCCAATATAAAATTGAAACATTAGTTATCAAACAACGTGCATTGAAGAATTTTGATATTTCAGAACTCTAAGAAATAATAATATTATCGTTTATTTTCAGCCTCGGGGTTACCATCAAGAATCCAGAACATTCATCCGAACCACAATGTACAAGCATAAATTTAATCGCAATATTTTTCTTGACTCTAAAATGTAAAAGTTCTACAACTTTTCCAAGATTGTTAAAATTCCAAATTTGGTTATTAATGGTTAGACTAATTAAACCGTGAACCGTAAAATAATTCACCGGACATTCGCTCAAGACATAAATTGGTAATGGAAGAACCGACTCGTTTTTTCTACGCCAAGTTTATTTCACTAGGCGAGTTTTGCTACATGGCTGAAGGTTTACTTTTTCATCACGTATACGAAATATTTCAAACAGACGGATGGGCATAATAATTGGTCAATATTGAGGTACCGCGAGGATTTTACAAAAAAATTTTCCCCTATATATTCTATCGCACGTTTCATTTGGCTTGTTTGCAAAACACTGACCAAAAAGGAGACCCGAGGTCACCTCAAGTCGGGTCATTTGCAGTACGAATCCTCGGTTAATTAACGACCGTGCTCTGTGGATAAAACGTTGGCTTAGGACGGCAGGCTGTGTATACGTGTTTGATTTGTCTCTCACAATCAAAATATACTCCGCTTTGAGCTCCAAGCCGAAGTAAGTCCGCAAACATTACATGCGCGATCGATATTCTAACGCTTCGGTGTATTATAATCACCGCTGACAGAGTCTGTCGATTTAAATAAACGGCTTCAATCGGTCGTCGTGGAGTGAGTGCAATAATCAGTAGTCAAAAAACGGTTGTTCAGTTAGGAGAATAATACTCATCAGCCAAAAGTATCGAAGATCGATTTTAAAATGTTGAACTGTAACCGATGAAATACGAGGAAAAAGGAAAATGGAGTATTTTCAGCTGATCGTGAGGTGTTCATCGGATCGAAGCGTACATTGACCCGGCTACGTTGCGTATATTACACGGGAACATACGTATATGTGTATAATCGACGCGTCGCGAACGGCGGCGAGTAATTTTGTGCCTTCGGTATCGGAATGCCGGCAATTTTTTTTTTTTTTTTACTTTTTTTTTATTTTCTGCTGACAATAGTTTTCCTCGAATAAGCGCGAGAGGCCTTTGTTGTGTCGAGGAAAAACTGCAGAGTCGCGTGTCGCGTGGAAAAATTCACCCGAATCGACCTGCCAAACGCAGAATGAGCGAAATGAATCGCGAAACCGTGACTGCATTCGGATTCCTGCAGATATCGGCCTTCGCATGGTGAAAAACGCGGAGATGCGGGGGTGAATTTCAGTGGCAGTAAAAATGAATAAATCGGAATAATAACGGCGCGCATATATTCTTGGCAACTGTTGGAACGAAGCTATAATCGCATGAGACGGCTCGCCGAATCGTCGACGGTGAAAATGTCATCGGCAGTGCCTTTAAATTCTGCGTCGTCATGTCGAAATAACGTGACGCATCCGAGCGAAGTGCCTGATAATTGTAGTTGTGTTCAGGTCAATGAATAACAATTTTTTTTTTCATTCGTAATTATCATCAATGACGCGGACTTGTAGGCGTAAATTTTGCAGCGAGTCTAAAACGCGAATCATTGCTTGAAGTGATTCGATTGTCGATCGAATAATCCGTCATTATCGCAATCTGATCAACGTAACTGACGTGAAGTCTCGCCCGGTGATTGAAATCGAATAATTTCGTAACGGTTTGATAATTCGTTTCTATGTCGCGCGTTCGGAAATATGTGTGACGATATTTGACGGATCATTGGAACTCACGGGTGATTGGAAAATTAATGAAAAACGAACGTATCGGTGGTGCAATTAAGCGATTTCGCGTAGGATATTTTCGCCACTTCCGTACACCGAAAATTCGTTTCAAAAGCATTTGATCGTTGTAACACTGGCACTCGATTCGGTGGCTGTATTCTCCTCACGTATGGGTGTGTACGAGCCTTTTATTTCAACAATTTGAAAAGGGTGTGTGACACAGAGGCAGGAATACACTTCCCTTCCGAAAAACGCGTCGGGTGTTAAAAATTTACGGAAATGTGGAAACACCATGGGTCTCTAGCAACGCGGCACATATTACGAACAAATAAACCGTAACAATGAAATAACGGATTCACGTCTCCCGAAGGGCTGAAAGAATGTGAAATCCATCAATAACTGTGAAAACCACGTATAACGACGCTGCTGGCCACTGACGAAAAAACATGGTTTTTTTTCACAACAATTATTCACGCCGACCGGATGATTCGTGATGAAAAAGTAGTAGCAATTACAGGGATTGGGATAATACCGGAAGGTGGCAATTAATTCCGGCATAATGATAATACATTACCTGCATTCGTTATGTACTACTCTACAGTCGTGTAATATTCATTTCGTTAATTAGAAAATATGCGCCAAGCATCAGCCTTAGAAATTCAATTAAGAGGAAATGTGATTGCAGGTTCTTTCTCGATATACCTTCGTTATGGAACAAACTGGAATTTAATTAAAGTCCTCAAGACCTTCATCAATGTCATAATTGCCGTGGAATTATCATTATTGTGACAATAATGATTACACTCATATCAGCAGCAGCCATTATTCGATATCCAAAATCTTGTCAATGTTTAGACAGATGTATAGCACAGATATAATTATCCCAACGAGTTGAAATCAAAGTCAATTCTTCTCGCAGTTTAATCCTCATATTCGTATAATTTCTACAGCGACAAAGCATGCGATCGTTTGAATCGCAACCGAGGCTCGAGGATATAATGACATTAAATTTCGCATGAAATCCGTGTGAACGCAAAGTCGAGGCTAATGAATTATCCCGTTTCATGCTTACGAAGAATAGAAAAGTGGAGGGAAAAAAAAAAAAATCTCTCTCTCGTCCCGCCGCGGGTGTTTCCCCCAGGAACCCCTTTGGAGTCGTGCGACTTTCAATTGTTTCCCGGTTCTTTGGAAAACATCTGCTGCAGTCCTTTCCCGCGGCGGTATAACAAACTCGATAATTCCCCAACGGTATGCTGGAAAAAAGCGCAGGAAACGAGACGAACTCGGGGAAGCCGGAATTCGCGAATCCCTGTTTCAATCTTAACTTCTCAACCCAGTTGAATGTACACTCTCGACTCGGAAAACACTACAGTTAAGGCTGAGCGTTGAAACATGAACGGATTATAAATTAAAACGCAACCGCGGACGGTGTGCGCAAGTCGATTCAACCCGCTTCACGGGTCATAAGAATCCCCGCGGGGTGTGAAAAATTTAAAAACACGGATTTGTGCACCTGTAACACATTGGAACCGTTGTTGCTTTTGTTGAAACTCAGCCCCGGTTTGTTGCAAATTACGCCCTTACCTTTCAAACTTTCCAAAACAATAGAAATCTTTGTTTCTCAGAGCTTTCAATACCCGCCTTTGTCAAAAACTGACGTATAATTCCAACCTTGAAGAGTTTGCAGTGGGATATGAATACTTTTGGAACTTGACAAGATCGACGGATTCCAGCTCAGGTTGTTCGCTACTTTGTTTAATTGGGATTGAATATTTTTTTAAGGATATCGAGACATTTTTTTTTTCTCTTTTAAGCAGAGTGCATGAAACGAGGTCAAATTTGAGGTCAAGAGTTTAATTATAGTAGGCTGTAATAATTAGTTTCTCAAACATTTTCGTTCAGAAGTGTGCCAATTTAGTTTCGAAAGGTTCCTTCGCAAAGATCGGTATCTGTAGAGTCATTGAGAAGATAATGGAAAAAGTCGTGACACAGTGAAGTTTCTCCGAATCGTCGTAAAAAGTACCTACCAAGTTTGATAACTCGGTAACTACTGTTGGAGTTTCTTAAAATTGCGACTTCTACAGGCAAACTATACATGTATAATACAGTCAAGACAAGAGAGAAAACACGGAAATATAATAAGCGCAAAGAATTCAACGAAGGAACCGAAAACCGTAGAAACGAGGTATGGACTTATGGCGGAATGAAAGTATCCCCATGACTCGTCAATTCGGCGTGAAAATGAAAATCGGAGAGACGATTTCAAAAATTAGTCGGTAATGAACTGGTTGATAACATGTCTCCAATTTCGTCAGTATCGAACGGTTTCGAAAAAGCGTTTTGCGCGAATTCGACAAGTTTTTCAACCAATTACGTGACGCCCAGTTATTCAATTTTTCTTACCCTCAACTTGTGTCTGAGAAATTTATTCTGCTGGCACCGAAACTCGTTCCCAGCGATCCTGGAAGCGTACACAAAATTCAGATGTTGAAAAGAAAATGGTAACATCTGCCAAAATGGGGTATAAAACCGTTTTTCATAAACAACCAAAAATATTTAAGGCCCAATTTGAAGACGCGCAAAGAATGTAAGGAGCAATATTCTAACCTCGAAGAACTTCTGAACTCGTTGGGAACTAATTCAAGTGAATCGTCACGCAGAAGCGATATTATCGTGTGAAAATCACCCTCGTGGGACATCGGCTACTCTTCTGAGCAAACACACACCTTTGAAGACCACTTTGAACTCGACCTGCAGGACGAGCTTTAACCGAGAGGTGAAAAGAGCCAATTGCAGCGGCGAGCAGCGTAGCGGCAGCTTTCCTTGAAAATGATTAAACGGTGAATGTACGCAGATATCACTTACGCATTCCGTCTCAGCATCTTTCCGTTTCAACCCAACCTTTGATATCCATTACAATCCTCGAGCAAACGACGGGCCATAAAGCTCCGACTGTACTTTTACCGCCTTTATACGCGTTATGTCATGCGGGACGGGGTGTACTTACTGGAGCGCATATCGTATTATACCAGGGTAAAAGCGCAGAGTAGGTACTGGTATAAAAGAAGCATCGGAAAGGTATGTCACGTAAGCACTTCGATCCGACTTACGTTATGTCGCAATCATTCGGACGCTAGTATCAAACCTCATAACGATATATAGGCAGCTGGAAAGATTCTATAATAACAAATATTCCTCATTTTTGTGGCGTAAGAGTGAAGAGATCGTGCTTGCAGAGCACGAGTGTAATAAGCTCACTTCAATCCGTATTCACTTGTCTGTGTCTCTGTCGAAAAAAAGTAAAAAAAAAAAAAATATAAATAAAAATGGAGTTAGAAGATTTCTTTTTTCCATTTTACACAAAACCACGATTTAATTAATCCTGCGATGCCTCGTGATGTTACATAATTGCAGGAAATTTGTCTGCACACATCTGCAGGGAAATTAAATCGGAAAAAATTACGACGATAAAGTTCAGATGCACCGGTTGTCAGACGAGAGCTTTTTTCGCGGCGCAGATGCGGGCGGTGAAGTTGAGGCTTCGGGCTGCTGCGTGTGGTGAACTTTGGAACAAATCGCGCTTACCGCGATATCGCGTCCGCAGTTTTCCCAGTTTGACGTTAGAAAAATAAGACCGTGAGTTACGAGTCCTCCGTGCCATGCTAAGAAATCTCCACGGGGGCCTTTAAAGTATAAGTTACCCGAGTAAAAATTTAGCGTCTACATTTGACCTTACCAAGGTTCGTACAAACCTACTTTGATGCAAACTGAACCTAGAAATCCTAAATTGATCTTTTAACTCTTAAAAATTTAAGAACAAACCCTACATTGAAGCTTCAACTCCTAAAAATCAAAGTTCCAAACCGTACTTTGACGCTCTCTGTAGACGATTGAACCTATTCTGACGATATGTTTGACAAGAATGGACCTGTAAACTCCTCTACAGAAATATTATTACAGCGATATTGAAGTGTTCACATTGAATAATTCAAGGGCTATTTCGACATAATTTTGATAAGTTTCAATAACGTTGGAAAGTTAAGTATTGCATTTCAACTGTATTTATTCCACGTACTTACGAATACAAAAACCCCTTTAACCGATTTAATATACAGAAAATACGATTGAACTCACGTGTGAGCCAATTCTCATTTATTGGATCTTAATTTGATTCCATACGTTTTAATCATATTTTTCATATTTAAATCACAATCGATCAGAAACGATGAACTCGCTTTGTCATCGAAGTAGGATTTTGAGCGTTGAAGGAGGGTTTCAAGCAAGCAGATTCAACCCACCTACCTCTCGAGGGTTAAAGAAGGTTCTAAAAAGACCTTGCTTTGAGCCTAAGCTTGGTAAATCAGGAAATTTCGGACATTTTTAGCGCCAAAGTAGGATCTGATATCGCATTGAAATAAAACCTAGTTTACTATCTTCGGACCTTACGTAGGTTTTAAAATAGGCGGTAAATTTCGACTCGAGTAAACGGTGCAAGTAACGAGCGGAATGCTGCAGTCAGCGGGATGCTGCGACGAAGATAAGACGCAACCGTCGAAGTCTGCGGTCCGGAGCTTCGGGTTGTTTCCGCCACGCGAACGGACGGCCCCGATTAAATTAGCCGGGGAATTAAGCTTCGGGGGAACGCGGAGTAATCGACAGCCTTTGATCTTTTCACCTGCGGCAGGCATTTCTCCAGCCAGGCGATTGGATTTACGTGTTTGGGGTGCGTATAATTATCCAAGGCGTAATTCACGGTCCCGTATTCCTCCGCGAGGATATATGTATACGTATGTAATATGTAACGTATACGAAGTGCCTCAAAAGCTATTACAAGTTCGGTGAGCTTTTGAACCGCAAAACCGAGCCGAATCTCTCGCAGATTCCGCTCGGAAGTTTGGGGCGAATCGTTCGTGATCTCTGGTAAACACACGTGCATATATTAGAATCGGAAACACGGTTTGCTCGCCTTATTAAGGTTTCATCTGCACTTTAACCCTTCTCGGCAAGTTGGGGCTGCTTTAATCACAATGGATTTACGGCCTCCCTCTCGAACCACATTTTCATGCTCAAAACACCCCGCCGAAGACAAAAATTACAGGAAATACGGGGCTGGAAGAAAAAGTTATAAAAATATTTTCAGCTATTTATTTATCGTGTTACTTATACATATAATACACGTACTCTCAGAGAATATTCAGGCCGAGTTGTACCGTGTAATTCTTTTCCCAGCGCAATAGCGAATGTAACACAAAATGGAACGGCGAGTGTTTTTCCATTGAAATAAATGTGGGACGTAACAACCCCGTTGGGATAGCGTGTATAAATAATTCCTCCGTTTCGGATTAATATTGTAATTAAAGCGATCCGGCGGTACCTATAGGTGATACAGCGGGGGTTGAAATCTGGGATGAAAATAGAGGGTGTCGAATTTTTTTCAGTCACTTTTTCGCGTCGGATATACACGCGGGGTATATACTCCTTGACTTTTGACGGTACGGGAATAGGAGATAAGATCCCGCGGCAGCCTCGAGTTATCATTGCTTCTATAAACACGGCATCTCGGAAGCGGTCCGGATAGCGATGCGAATTCATTTTCCCGGGTCCCTCGGCACGGGGCTCGTAATTATATGAAACTCGTCGCAGCCTAGCCGGCAGGTTATAATGTTGACAGTGCAAATATGAACCGCTCACCGCTAACTGTAAACCGGTCTTTGTTCCGATTCCTCATTCCGCGAGGGTCTCAACCACCCTCTGCATCCCCTTGCAATTAGTCAGAGGTGAAGACCTACCGGAGAATAAAGGGAAGGGAGACGAGGGTGGAGGAGAATTGGGTAAAAGTACGTACACCCTGCGGAAATGACCGCTGTCAACACCCAGAATGCCATAAACCCACGCCTAAGCCGTCAACGATAGCCTCGCCTGCGGCTAAACCGCGAACAAATTCGCCTTAATTCGCTTCTCGAGTCTGAAATAAACCGGCAATTTGCATACACCTAAACACCCCCAGGTCGAATCTCGGTGTCTCAATTGCTGAAGAAGACCGATACTGGTGGTGGAAAATTAACGAGATTTTGACTGAAAGGGAATAACCAAATAAGAATAACGAAACTGTCACCAGCGAGTTTTTGAATTACACTCGGCCTGTTGTATGCTTACTGAACAAAAAAGAATTTTGCTCTTTAATCCAATTATCTTACGAGTAATCGAACAATATGTCATATTACAACTTTTCATTTGGTTTGAATATTCGTGATGGACTCTTGTTGATTTTTTTTTTTTTTCCCAAAATACTAATCGACGAAAAACATCGAACAAATGTAGCTCTCCAAATATTTTAGAGCTAAAGTATAGATTTATAAGAAAGAAAAGAAAATTAAAAATAAACGTTTCAATGTGTTCCCTTCGAGAGACAATTATACAACGTTCGCAAAATACTGGTTTTCTATGTCAATTTGTTCTTCATTTTATTTAGTTTTTTTATTTTTGTCATTTCGATCGATTTGGTGTACCATTTGAAACAAAAAAGGAAAAGTCATTAAAAAAAATTGGATTCTTATAGATTTAAGCTGTTATTGATGCCCATTTTCTGATACGTAGTTACGAACTGTTGCAAGCTTTCAGGTTACGAATTCAATATGACGGATCTGACGGTAGAAAGAACTCTGTTCCGTACGATTATCGTCACTCGTACTATATTTTGTTACAACCGTCAGGACAATTTGATGTCGGTGTAAGATTATTAAACTGACGTTAAGGATATTTATTTATTTATTGATTTTTTTTTTTTTTGAATAAATGTACAAGTTGACTGTATTTCAAACTGTAGATTCAATGTGACATAAATTGCCGAAAAATGTAAACGTGGTATATATTCTTAACTGTAACGACGCCAAATAGTTTATACTCGTGGCAAATCGATATCCAAATCGTTGTGAAAACTTTTTATCCATCGACCGTAGTAAATGGAATTTTTCTCAGTGCGCGTATGTTAATAATATCGAGTCGCGTTACAGCGGTTCGGTGAACCGGCACGAGGGCTCCGATCGAACGGGGGTAGGTGTTAACTGGCTGAATATCCTGCTCTGTGGAAGTCGAGGGGTGATTCGAAATTGTCGAGGCAAGAACCCGAGATACTTCGTCCTTTATATCGGAACCGAGGTAGGTACGCGGTTTACGGGCGTACGAATTTCCTCCCGGCGTCGTTAAAGTAACGCATAAGGCAAGCCGAGTCAAGTAAAGTCAAGGCAAGTCAAGGCAAGTCAAGGCAACGCCCAGCGAAGGGCAAGGCTTTACGCCGCGCAATCTTCACCCTCGCGACACGGCTACACGTCTGCGAACCAACCCCGCATCGAGTCGTTTCACTCAGGGAGATATCTAGGCGCGTTGGGTTTCAAACGACTCTATAGCGAGAGAGATACGCGCGGTCGGATCTCCGTTTCGGTGGGTACCTACAAGATTTATGTACATATGTATCTGCACCCTTCCGCATCGGCACAATTTGCTGTGCGAAGTTGGAGACACGCGGGAGAATCGCGCCCTCGGCTCCTCGATGTTTCGTCGCAAAATTCAACGCGTTCGAAACACGCGTGTAATCACTCTGTGAATGCTAATTGATACCACGAGAGATTACGATGTACCGTAGGCGAAGAGATTCCGTCATACCGTCGCAAAGGGTGAAATCACCTCTTTTCCATCCAGTAGTCGTCGTAGATGAAAGACGCGTCAAAGCTTTCACGCGTTAAAAGATGGGTAAGGCTAACGCCTCGACCGATACTGTTGTGAAAACAGTCTTGTTTCCGACTTTTAACTACAAACACGTAACACATCGGCAACGAAATCATTTTCGTTTCTCAATTTATTTGTGCCTGTCACTTCTCTCCGCTCAACGAACTCTGTCAGGTATTTTCACAGTAACTTCCAAGAGAATTGCAATACCACGCATACCGTATTTGCAAACCACCATAGTCATCACGTAACAAGTGACGCGTCGTTAAAACAATGATTATACAACAACAACTTCATGGTCTTTAATGACGATGCGAAAGGTATGAAAATCAAATTCACAGTATAATAAACTGGATCAAATATCATCCCCTTCATACTTATCAGCTCGTACGATTCTTTCACCGTTTAACCCGTTGAGGACACATGGGGTCCAACGGACCCCAGACAAATTTCAATGCAATTTTAAATCTACAAAGACCCTTAGGAATTAGATATATAGCACCATCTGTTGTTGTTTGAAGTCTCCACAACAAGTTTTGACACGTTACGAAGGTTTCTTTGGCATTAGTCATCCTGCAGAGACATATTAGTGCGCACGTGTTTTTTTTTTGGGGTTCTGTAGACCCCGTGTGGCCGTACTGTGGCAAAATCTTAAAAAAATTCAATTTTTTTTTTATCGTTGATTGATGTTATATTGTTTCTGTAAACGTAAGTATTTATGCATGAATTGACTTTTTTTTTTCAGCAATAAATAATGGTTATTAATTAAATATATATGTGTGTATATATACAGATGTCTTATAATCTTCGACCTCGAACTATCGCCAGCCGTCTAATGGAATAAAATTAAAGTTTCGCACCGGTTTTAAGTCGATACATAGCGTGAAACACAAATGAGAACTGTTTTTCTGCGTGGGGTGCGCTGGACCCCGTGTGTCCTCAACGTTATTTTTTCGATGTGTGTCCTCAACGGGTTAACGGTCAACTTCGAACCATTTTTATATCCATGTTCGTACATTTTAGAGAACCTTTCAATAAGAGAACATCGCGAATTGAGCACGATAAGATAAAAGTCAAACATAAGTCTACAATAAATTCTTAATCGGAAAAATATAAGCGAGTGCAAACGCAACGAGTCAGATTCGTCACGGCAACGGAAAAGTTGGGAGGTTAATATACCGCAAACATGATGTGAGTTCAATACACGCTCAGTGGACAAACGGTATACGAAATATCGGAAAAACGTCGTACAAAAGCAGCGTTGTGGGTGCGTAGCGATATGTCGGAACGGCGGCCACAAAATTTGACAGTGACAAATACCTCATAAACTAGTGTTCAAAGCGACGCGCGAAACGACCGGTAGGTGTACTGTCCATACTCCATGCAGACGGCCTGTCGTTTATTGCAAATTTAGCAGGTGCGTGAGTGATGTGTACAAATGCCAGCGACAGAATTAATCGTCCAGGTTTTCGGAACCCGGTGCGGTTTTCCCTGATTCCTACGAGGCTGAAGTCAGTAACATCATTGCAATGATTCGTGCTTCGTAAAAGTCGTTGTCTCCTAATTTTAGTAATCTCTGAGATGCGATAAATTATAACGAGGCAAAAGTACTTTTGCATGTTTGTAAAACTTGGCCACTTCAAAGTCATTACAAAATTGCAAAGTAGTGATTCTTTTCCTCCAAAGTCTCGTTACGCTAACGTTACTAACTTCAGCCTCGTCGTTCCTGCGGTAAGAACAATCGGGAACATCCGGTATTCAAGATCAAAGTTCGATTCGGTCGATCTAGAGCCTCGACTCGTTTGTTGTCTGCCTTTCGCGAAATTTTCCTCCCGAATTTAGCAGGTCTTCGCCTAATAGAAGCTTGCGTTGCGCACCTGGAACCAAACTTAGACGCCGCAGATGATAAATAATCATCCTACTTCATATTTTAGCCGGTTCCGTTCCGTTCCGTTCTCCTCCTAAAATGTATATTATACATATTTGTGTATACATCACCCTGCAAGACCAAGCATCAGCCGTGATGCTGACGCGGCATAGAATTTCTCTCTCTCTCTCTCTCTCTCTCTTCTATCCTTCTCCCTTTGTCAAGCGTTTCTAGAAAGAGAGGATCCGCGCACGTGCGTAATGGATTACTGTGCGGAAGTTGCGCAAACCATATGCGAACCGCAAGAATATCCAACTGAAAATTCGGGAGAACCGGAACCAGCTCGAAGGGAAATCAACCCCTGGCTTTTCGGCTCACCGACAGCAGCTGGTACAACGCTTCTCTCCCACTAAAATTTCACCCCCCATTTCCAAAGGCTCGCTAAGATTAGATTTCACTCCGCTTCGCGGTTTTTTTTTATTTTTTTTTTTTTTTTTTTCATTTTTGCCTCATACTCATTTTTGACTCGAAATATTATCGCGATTGCCGAATAAAGGAATTGCCAATCTGCGCAGCAGACATCAAATGCCGTCGAAAGAAATGATAATTTCTGTTAATGTCATACCTCGTGCATAAATACATAATGTATGTCCATACATATATATATATATATATATCTATAAAACGTACAATTGCAGCGAAATACGAATTAGTCCCACGGGATTACGTATCGCGTGCCGGACGCATAGCGAGCTGTGTAAACGTATGTAAATTGAGCCAGAACGGCAACACTCGGCACGGTAGCTGTATAATAAAACATCAGTCTGCATGAGTCCCCAGGTTTAACTGCAGATTAAAAATGAATATTCAAAAAAAGATTTTATTTATCGTCTGCCGGACGTTTTCAGGTACGTCTGCAGGGCACTGTAGGCATTACAGGTATTGCAAGTATTGTATGTTCATGTTTTTTTGTGGGTGTTGGAAGAGTGTCGAAAAAGTCCGCAAAGTTGTTCGTGCGAGTAGAGGGTGCGATATAAAGCATGGTTGAACCCCTCGGCTATTCGAAATTGCGACGGGAGAAGTGTGACCATAATTCCGTAATGCAAGATTCTTCGATAAATTTTTTTGCGATGGTCAATAAATTACGCCGACGTGTACAGAGGGTGTTAGGCGTACCCTGAATGAGAAAATTTCAACCCTTCGGAATTTCATAAATTTTTTCATGTTGATTACACGTTGCGCGATTGAAGGTTTTGTTCCGGCATCGACTCCGGGCGTCACAGAGTCAAATCGAACACCATCAATCGTCGGATGTCCGGCGAATTCGCGACGCGAGTTAGCTGTAGATATTATTTCGCAACGTGGCGATCCCCATGGCGACGCCGTTCGATTTAATTATATGGCTGGAGGTGTGATTTTGTGTGTGTGTGTGTGCGTGTGTGTGTGTGGGATCCGCTGCCATTGCAGCGTTACATTCTTTCCGCAGTTGCGCGATTTCGTGAAAACATGATATTATACCTAGGCTCGTCGGGTTGAAACTTATGGAGTGCCGGTGAACATGGAGGAAATTAATAGGAATATTTTTACGCTTCCGTTTCCGCTACGGTCGTATTTCTTTCGCAAATTGTACCTCGTACACGTCCCACGTGACATCCCTGGTAGTACGTCTAGATTTTTCACATTTCCCGTTACCACCTTGCAGTCCTCCAGGAATTCTTTGCAAAAGCCACAAAGCAGACCCCTCGGGGTCGGGAAAAACCTCCGATATTTCAAGGTTTTCACCTTTTCACGGGATGAGTGTAAAAGGTGTTCGTATTTTGTTGCCCTAATTAGCCCTGAAAGCTGTTTCATCTGTTGTAGGTACGAGTTACGTAGAATCCCTAGAGGGCGGATGGTCAACTTTCCGGGTGAATCGACTCGTGCTTCTAAACTCATTGACGGCAAATCGTGACTCAGATTTAAGGGTTCAGGGGTAACATTTTGTCTCTCGTTTAGGTTGGAGAGGGACTCTCGACGAGACTTTTGAATATCGCGAGAAGCATTCAACGACATTATTGCCGTCGGTAAATCGAGGTGCCTCATCCAGATTTTAAGGAAATTGGTATTCATGCCGTCAATCCCGAAGGGGAAAAAAATATCACGTACCTAATGGATGAGAAATAGCGGGTGGAAAATGCAGCCGAAACGTGGATAAGATCCGAGTGGCTATGAAATTTACGAACCTCCCAAAGTGGTGATTACATACGTCGGCTGAAATACGACGTACGATTGCCTCCCGTATGCTCCTGCAATTTTCGTGTGCAGGTAATATAATAAAACCGGGCTGGTCGTATAATGAAACTGCCGGCTTGGCGGTTTTGAGAAACGACGCGTGGATAACCGGCTCATCGTCGGAGTGCCGGAAGCGGCGGCGGAGAAATTCAAGTATTATCGGGCTAAAACAGGAAGTATAAGAGGCCGAATGGCAATGTAACGTCGGAGAACTCACCGGAACCAAAAATCGGCGAACTTCAGCCAGCGCGTAGGCGATCCTCGCGTGAGCTTCGGCCGGTGTTGCGTACGCCGATATCTCGACGTGGAGGTCCTCCATTAGGTGTGAGAATTTAGCGTCGCCGCTGAGTCTCAGCTCCTCCTCCTGGAATAATACGAACAGGAATCGTGTACACGATACACACACACTACCAAGTTTCATCAAAGTTTCAAGAAACGCCGAGTATAAATGCCCGTGAGCGAAGAAGTTCTTCCCGGTGTAGAATATATATTATACGTGTACACGTACATGCGCATATTGTATATATAAAAGATGGATCCGTTATAAGACGGATTGAAAAGTTGCCGCAGGATGTCCGCGGATATATTGCAAAACTTTGCCGCGCATTGACGGAAGTTGTTTGCGGTGACCGGCTGATATTCGTAAATTTAAAACGCGCTGCACCCGCGTCATTGCATCGGGATTCGCCCCGTATCCCGTGGGAATTTGGCGACCTCTCTACCCTCGCAAAAATACATCTCTCTTCCGGTTTGCGAAATTCTTGCACAGGTTCAGGCTGCACAGCGAGTTTGCACAACGCGTGGAAATCGTGTCGTGTACTGTTACATCTTTCATGCGTTATTCAACGGTACGGAAGACCGTTCCTTAAGGACCGACGGATTTACGACTGTAGTTTAAATGTCTTTTTTCTTGCAGTATGAGAATATATTTTGCCGAGCCCTAAATTCTCGGTTACACGTGCACCGCGACTAGGATTTTCATACGTTATATTCGCACTCGTCGTTGCCGCTGAAACCGACGAGGGAAAGTCGGCAGAATTGGAGTGGAAAAAAATGTCTGGCCGTCCGATTGCTCGAAGAAAAATACGTTCTATGATGCATAAACGGCAACGGCCGACTGCTGGTCAACAAAACTGTTCGTAGAAGTGAGAACGTTTTCCGGGTGAAAGAAATTTATGGAGCAAGGGCTGATCCGAGGGTTTCGAGACCGTTTCGGAGTCAAGTTTTTCTTTCGATATCTCGGGACGTCAAGTTGACGCGACAGTTTTGCGTTACGGATGGCAAGGAGTGGATGCCTCGAATCAGTTAACGACTTGGCAGAGATGCTGTGTGTATGCGGGTAACAGCGTTTTATTCTCCATGGTTTTAGGACCCCTAACGATAAGTTTTGTTTACAACTTTTATCTGAATCTATAAAACCGGACCTTCATCATGAGGTTGTATTTTCTTTCTTTCTGTTTTCTTATACCTATAGTTTTATTTTTTTTTATCCTCCTTACAAACACATCCTCCGCGCGGCTATTTTCGGTCTCTACGCTCAGTCGGTTGGCCTCTAAATCTTCACGTCTGCAGGCCGATTGCTGGGTGCACGTACCTTTTTTCGTACCATTTCGCACGATATTATTACTCATTTGTAAAAATGGGTATCGCGATACAAGGAATGAGGGGGAAGGAGAAAGAAAGAGAGAAAAAGCGCTCGACCAGTCACCGGCGAGGGGTGAATAACAGGGTGACATTTCTCACTCCGTTTATCAAGCGAGCTAACAATTTGCGCGAACGCTTTCCGGCTAATCTTCTTCGCGGGTGAAAAATTTAGAATTCCATTTCGCGAATGTTATTTTCTTCTCGGGTGAAATAGAAGAAAAATAATCTTTCCGCAAATGCACGCCACAGCAGCTGTATAACTTTAGTTGCGAAACTATGATTTGCAATTGTTTTCCCAGTGGAAATCAGGATCATATTGTTCTTCTTATTCTTTATTTCCCACCATGTTTTTCAACCGTAGTCACGCAAATTGCTCGCCACATTTCGCGTAAATCCGTTGAATTGTTAACGCGTTACTGTATTTTTTTTATTTTTTTTTTTTTGTTCCAAAAACGTGTACGAATAACGAGAGAGTGAGCTGATTTAATCCGGTAGAAGTTACGTGTATGTTGCGATGAAAATTCACAACGAGCCGAAATCAGGAATGAGGAAAGCGCGCTCGCCTTTGATTCGCGTTCCGACGAGGAGGGAAAAAGAAAGGAGAAGAAAAAAGTTTGGCGTATTTTCGAGCCGATTCACACCGAACGCGGAGAGAGCGTAACTTCACTTAACGTGTCGTGCACCTTTACAATTACTGCTCGGTATATCCCGAAAATGCATCAGTCCTGCCTTGCGGGGCGTTCAGAGAGGCTGGTCATTTATAAAGCTGACGTGCTTTTGCGGACTGCAGGAGCCGAGCCATCAATTCGGCACGTTTAGCTTGTCGCGAAGCTCGCTGCAGTTATAGTCTCGTTCTTTCGCGATCGATTCGAATCTGCAGCAGCATCGACGCGCGTTTCGATAGTCGTTAAAGCGTCGAACCAGTGCATGCAGCATCCGTGATCTATGGATCCCGGAGGCAGAGTCAGGACTCAAAACGCGATCAATTCCTGTTATCGGTTGGTTCGGAGCGACGTTCATCCATCGTTCGACGTCGACGTTACTTCACCCGTGGCTTTCGGCGTCACCTAAGTCGCTGTTGAGTCGGTACGTTTCTCAGGCCTTCGTTTTATAGACGATCGCGTTCTCGCCTTCAACAATGGTTTAACAATGAGGCATTGTCGTCAGCCTCGCCGGCGACAAAGCGTCAAAGTGACTGTGAAATAAAATTTTCACCTTTGCGCCTAGCGAGTGTTCTGATGGGTTTCCTCGTTTATACGAAACTCCGCGATCCCTTTGTTTAAACTCACCGACTTTGTCGTCAATCCAAACCTGCAATTCACCGCTCATTACGCATTTTCTTCACCACGTGAAAATCGCTTCCCCTGGTCTCCCACCTCTTTCTGGTTTCCCGCAAATCCCAACTATGCAGATCAGCGCGAAAATTCAACGCCCCTTCGGTCGTCCAGAGATATTCGCCCCGGGCGTCGCGACGCCTCGACGCGCGAATCTTCCTAAGCGAAAACCGTTCGGAACTTAAACGTTCGCTAATTTCCACCTAGGATTGTGCATCTAATCGCGTTTTGATTATTAAACCTGTTATACACAAAGCCCGCCGATTATATAATCAGACCTACGACTATTTCCACTTCCCGTCGTTTCGTTTCGAATGAATAATCAATCGTATCAGAGGCCTATTTTCATTCCTGCGCCGATGTTTCGAGTCCAAATTGAGAGTTGTACTGTACTATATCCAACCCGTGATTTGATCAAGGTGAAAATTATTACAAATAATCAAGCGAAGCCCTGAGTTTTAAGAAAACAAGTTCTGAATTACTCGCGTGTTAGTCAAAAACGTCGTAAGCGAGTATTGGTCCAAAAAAAAAGAAAAAAATACATTTTCAATTTCGGAAGAGATTTAAGTGTCAGATCGTACGCTCAAACTGCTCTTATTACAGATCGCAACTGCCAAGAATCCAGCTTCGTTGACAATGCGGCAACGGCACCAATCGCACGATCGTCGCATGGGCTGCATACCTGATAGTTAACTGTGATCCATTCCTCGCGGTAATAACCGTACACGATCCGGACACTATGGGTTTGCCGGCGTGTTAACTGCCACAGACACAGTTAATTCCGCAAGACTGCGTTGCCACAATTGTAAGGTAGCTGCAATCAGCTATACCAGTTGTCCGTTAATTTGCCACAGCTATTGTTATTGATCCTGATTAAGGGAAATTGCAGCTATCGGAGCCTCGTCTCAACAGCTGAACAAACTGTTGATTATATTTTCAAATAGACCGGCACGAAGAGTACGCTGTAGCAATATGCCAATGTGGCTTCTCTCTCTCCCCGATTTCGGTTTACAGTGATTGATCACGTTATATCTCGCTTCAATTGATTCGGATCATTTCCACATTACTCACTGTTGTAATTAAGCAAAGATTTTCGTTCGAAACAAATATCGAAGCTACGTGTGGATATTGAATCGCGTGCGTCGCGTTCTATTCGTAAAGCCCGACAGAAAGAAATACGAAGTCGTGTAATGTTTCTGTATAAAGAGAAAATTATCACGCTTCCAGCTGTAGGAGTGATCGGCTTTCGTTGCAGCTTCCGGACCTCGAGTTTCGCGGTTGAATTCATTTGCGCAAGGGGAAACTAAAGCTAATGGTTACATAAATTAGGCGACACATGCAGCGGCGGCGAGACGACGACCTTTATGGGGGTGTAGAGGACGAGTTTGCTCGTTGCGAAATGACACGATAATCTCGACTTAATCTCCCGACGACGTGAGCCAGCGGGCGCATGGATGCAGCTGGGAAGATTTCGGATAACGGAGAGACGAGCGGTTAAAGTAACGGAGAAAATTGCCGCGCTCCGCACGATCGGCGAGGGAAGTATTTGCCGCGATTACATTTGAATAATCAGAAGCAGGTGAGACGCGATGCGGCGGGGCTTGGAAAAACGATACTAATTAAAGGTAAACCTGGAAGCACGAGTGCGCGAATTATCCTCGCTTAGATAACTGCCGGCGGTTCCTGCTGGATACGGGATGTATCCGGGTTTCATTGCTTACCCGCACCGAAGCCTTAATTCCAAGAGGGAAAATCTCCAGGGATCGTATCGAGTCTTCCTGCGAAATGCGGTGTGATTAACCGTCTGCAGGGTGTGTAATGTACTTGCAGGGTGAATTGTTTGAGGTAATACAGAACAGATTGCTCTAGTCTCACGAGCGCGTAGAAAGCCAGTTAATAAAGAACGAACGTTTCCGGTTTTTACCGATGGATAATTTGTTCGCTCTGCGGACAACGTCTCGCCGTAAAGAAAAGTACAAGCTTTTTGTTTGCTGTAACATATTTCGAATTCCGTATTTATCACACCAAGCTTAAATCTCTGTGACGGAAATTCCCATGGGTCTTTACGACTTCGAGTACCTATTCGGAAAATTTATTAGTCTTTTATGGACTGTGATCCAACGTTTGCGAATGTATATAAAAGAGAATTCGGGGTTCGAATTCCTTTTTGCCGCAGCCAAATGCGGTTTGGCATAATTAATGGTCACAAAAAAAAAAAAAAGTAAAAACACACATTCTGGATAATATACAAACCAGAAATTTTTTCACCGACTCAACGAAATACTGTTGAATCGAAAAAATTTTCACGAACGTTTCATTTTATCCATTAAATGACGATGTTTGGTCGAAATAACAGCACTGGAAGTAGAACATTTTTTCAATGAAATACTAACAATCCACTTTGCTGTGGAGTGAGTAATTTTTTCCATTGAATACAGACACGAATATCGAACGTATTTCAGGAATAATTGTTTGTTTATCGCAGAATTGGAAAAAAAAAATATCCCGCGCAATACTTATACATAATTGAGAGTTATGAGTGAAACTAAATGTGTTAAGAGGTGAAACGAGGTTTTTATACACCCACACCGAGGGAAAGGATTATTTTTATTGTCAAATGCGGCCGACGCAATATTTTGTTAATTCAACAAAATACTTTTGTTGGACAAAATACTTGTGACAACTTATAATATAAATTGAATCAAGCCTTTGAACGATCATGCCGATTATCAATTTATTCAATTTTGTATCAAGAAAATATGTGATTGAAATTATTAAAAATTTAATCCAACGTTCCTTAATCATTTGTTTCACAAATACGAAATTGTCGTATCAAAACAAATTGAGCAAACGGGTATTGAATTTTGCTGTTATAAAAATCTTTTGCATTTACTGAAACATCAGCGTTATTCAAGCGCGCAAAACGTATTCTCCGAATTATTTTATTTATACTTCTGTCGACTCAAAATGTTGATTCACCCGATATTTAATGGTTCAAACCCGAAAACTTATTGTTGCGTGTGTAGAAGTATAAATTCAACATCTGTTAATGGTTCTTGTTACATAAACTCCAAGTAAAACGATATTTAGCTGACTCAATTTTGAAAACACATCAAAACGTTCACTCTGATCAATATTTCAATCGATGGCGACAAGAAAGGGTATAAAAATCTATTTTGTTGTTTCAAGAATTCCTTTCCCTCCGTGTACAGTAACGGGGGAATCTAAAAAATGACCGCGAACGAGAAAGTGAGAAAAAATGCAAAGACTAAGGACCAGGAGGCAATGAATCGGGAGAATCAATTCTCTTCAGACTCGTTACTTCCAGGCTCATTGCCTTCGTAGTGAGACAGCAGCCGACTGAGTAGTCTCTGCTTGATCCCGAATCACTGTTAGATTGGTTATATATGCCGATTTCTAAGGCGGTTTTATTTTCCGGATCGCTTGTTTGAAAGGTTGATACAAAAGACTTGGTGCCATCGGTGGGTGAGGAGAAATAACATATCCCGAGTCTTACGAATGACCATAAACCGGAAATTACGAGAGTGTTTCTGTACGTGTAATATTTTTTATTCCGACCCGAACTCATCGCCTGCAGACCGTATTTACACTCATATGCGAATGGCATTTGCACAGGTGTAATTCGTTAATGTTTTCCCGAGTTTCCCGTGGGAAATTCAAAGTCTTGCAGGCTTATTTTGAATATATGCATGTTCGTACGTTCGGCGTACAGTATTGCAATTATTGTATAACGTTGAATTCGTTAATGAAAGGGGGAATGGAATGGAAATCTGGATTGAAACATCCCTGTCAGTGTCGCATCGCGATGCATATTCCCAATACTATATTTTCATCATCGATGCACCGCGCATCGGCTGTAATCAATCTGAGTGCAACGTATCGTACGCCGTTAAAACTGTTACTATAATCACGTTTTTTGCCTCTCACAAATTTCATTAACAGAGTATAACCGCCATGCCGGACTCGTTCGAATCATAAAATACGTATAACAATCCGCGGTATAATAATGACGTGGTATATTTGTACGAATATGAGGAAAAGGACGTAAAATACAAGCGTGTTCATTATCAGGCCAGCGAAACTTTTCTAGCCTGAATTTTTTCGCGTGCGGGTATAAAAATAACTCAATTTTCAAACACCTCGCGAATTGGATTGAAATAAAAGTGGCTAGAGTAAGCAGATGTTTCGCAAGGCAATTCCGGCTCGGTTGGATGCAGCAAAGTATAAAGACGATGCCAAAGGTGCGGTCTGGTATATCATGCATCTGCTGCAGCGGGTCTTATTCAAGTATTCCTTCGCGATGATGAAATAAACGCGATACGGATAGCGGTGTGCATATTATTCAAGGGAGGCATTAAAAGTGTAGAATATAAAGGAAACGAAGGAGATATATCTGCGTGTAAAACCGGCGTCTTGACGGGGCTCGTCGAGACGAGAAAACGCAGAGAGACGCCTTCGCGGCGGGTTTTTAGTTATTCCAGTGAAACTGGCGGTGCAAGTGGGGAATAAATTTTCTAGGAGAAAATTGTGACTCGATTTGAAATGTATCATATGTACGACTTACACGTATCACGTGGCTTGTCGAACCGCACGCCCGCCTTTTATAATTTTATACAAGCGTTTTCAAATCCTGCAACGGCGCGATCGTTTATAACGACGAATTTCCCTGCATAACTCGCGCTTTGCAGGGTCGATTATTTTTGCTCGGTCAAATATCATCACGTGTTTGCTGAGAAGGGAGTAAATTCACGGCCGGATTCAGGGCGGGGTATATGAAAGGAGGGTGAAAATTGAGCACTGTGCCTACGCCGTTAAGAAATTTGCATGCATAAATTTGGTGAAAAAAATCTACTCCTCTCATAATGGCTATTAATTGCGAAAGCGTAAGGCAAGGCTTCTACGAATTTATTAAAGAACCCCCGGGTCCAAGGTCGTCCGGTGACCCGAGTGCTCGACTCTTCCATCCACGAGCCGAGTATTTAACCCAAAATGAGGTGGGATCAAATTACCGGAATACATATATTTTGGGAAGGTAAGGCTGCAGCGGAGCGTGACTGCGAGGATTTCATCGGAGGAATGAGGAAGCGACTGTGGGAGGAAGAAGTTTATAAGAAATAAAAATTAACAAGGCTGCGGGCAAGAGTATGAGAAATATTTCCCAATTCCTTCGAAGGCCGAACCGCGCTCGGAGCTTTTTCATTACGGGGTTAATTGAAATTTAACGACTTTGATACCTGCAGCGAAATTTTCAAGAGAATTAATACAGCGCTCGCCGGGATTTCCCGATCCCCGAAAATCGCCGACGAATTCGTTTGCGTAACGGCTCTTTCGTTCCGGATTCGGGAGATCTTTAATTATCAATAAATCGGCCTGGACGAGGGTATGAATAATTGTCCGAGACTCGATTGCGAACCCGACTGCCAGCCGGACATTCTTGTTCTGTCGCACAGTTGCGCCCCGTAACTCTTTGAGCTAAACGGTTTTAGCCACAACGTGATTAATATTCGCCCAGCGAGGCTGCTGCTGCTGCTGCTGCTATCAAGGACTTCGCAAAGGGTCTGGTTCAAGGCATACGTATGCGGTACGGTCGAGGGACTGACCGACCTAGGATAATCGGCAAATTCGCATACAAGTCCCGAAATCGCAGGTAAAAAAGTAAGAGAGAGAGAGAGAGAGAGAGCGAGAGAAAGAGAGGGAGAGGGAGATAAGGGGAGAGAGAGGCGGGGAACCGGGCATTGAAGATAACAATGACTTTTTACACGGTGCTAAAAAGATCCCGGTTTTCAAGCGACCCGTTTTAGCGTCACTTCACCTCTCTTTGTTTCACTTTTTAAGCCCTCTTGATGCCCCCCGTGGGTCGGCGGTTCCTTCAAATTTGCAATCGACAATGCCCTCGGAAAATTTCTCACCTTTCACCCCCAAATTCAACCCCGGAGGAAGCGGCAACCGATTCCCGACGGTTGAAAATTGTCTGCGCTAGTTGTTCGCTTTGCTCCGGTTTCTGCACAGCTACCAGATAGGGAATAAATGCTTCTGTGACAATATGCTGCGACACACACACAAACACAAGCGTACAAGAGTGCGTGAGAACGTTGGTCTGTATCACCGGACAATTCGAAATCCCATGACAAATGCAACCCGCCGGTTTCACCGGATTCGCCGGGCAAACAGCATATCTAATTTATAAACCATAGCCACGGACGTAGAGCCTGCCTATCTTTGGGCTGGCTGCTTGTTCGATCGGCGGAGTTTCAGAACAGTGCAAACTTTGATACGTTGTGGTGATGCAGGTCTAAATTAACTAAGTTTAGTTCGATTTCAGAATATTCATTCCACGGAACACGGCGGATATTATATTATAAGTGAGTATGTCTGCCTGCTTCGGACCGTTGGACTTGAAAATTTATTCCAACACGTTTTCAATTTATATGCAGTAGGAAAACAGAGAAATCTTGTCGCATTTCCTCAAAGTTCTGGTTATGCGATAACGGAGACAGGGAAATTCTTCGCTCAGATCACAGCGACATTCATAATCCCGTTCGAAGCTGCGAAAGGCGAATGACGAAATTGAGACAGGTGATAAATTGTTCGGAATGAACGGTTCGATGACTCCGAATGTAAATTATGTTACGTACTAGTGAAATTTTCATTCAGCAGATCCGTGTCAAAGCATGCTTTCTATATTCTTATTTTTCGCGACCCTGAAGATAAAGATTTCCAATTTTTTTTTCTCACATACTCTTCGAGTAGAATTTAACCGTGATTCTAAATTGGTCCAGGTCCGTCAACCTTACCGGTTCGGATCTTCAACGACTCGAGAGTCCGCGGTCTCGGCTGCCTTCAGGCTGGTCTTACGAGTCGCGTTTTAACGAACCGCGAGATAATATCAAAAGCATAAACCGACAGGTGCTGTCCGTCGCAATTGCGTTCGGGTATGAATAATTTATCATCTTGACCGCGTTACGTTTCCACTTTTAGAATTATTTACGATAGTGGGTGCAGCGTTAACTTATCGCGAGCTCAAAATCGCTCTCTTCATTATTCGTAATTTAACCATTATGTATCGTATTGAAACTAAGAAAAAATTACGAACGAACAGTGTCCAACAATTCCGCAGTGTCGATATTTTTCAGCTGCCTGCTTTTCGTCGCTCTTGTAAGTTCGCGATCATGTATTCCGTAAGTGATTTTTGTAAAAAATCCGGGGTGAATGGACGCGAAGATTGCACCGACCAAGAATGGTTAATATTCCCGGGAAACATCGTGGCCTCTGAACCGCGGACTTGGGAAATCAATAAAAGAGTCACGCTTTCTGGTAACGAGTCGAGCCAATAACGAGAGAAGCACCGTAACTTCCGGTTTCCCCCTCCGAACTAAGTGAAAATCTATGAGAAATAAGATCCAGGCTTTGGTATTGAAAGATATAACGCGTGCTTTGTCAACATGAAGTGAGGAAACGGTGAAAAGAATCTGGGATTGGATCAGCTTGCGAAATGACCAGAAAGGCAAATCGTTTGAGAGAGAATTTCAGACTCTGTGTTATGTAGAACTTGTAAAAGCAAACGAAGCCGCTTTGGTTCAGAGCTGGGGAAAGTAAAGGAAAAGAGAAATAAAAAATTTAAGAAAAAAACGAAAAGAAAAACGAACTTGGAATCACCCTTCCGGTGCTTTTTACCCTCAATTTCGACTGACGTCTCGCTGTATTACTTTTGCAATTTCCTCGATGTCACCGCGCGTATCGACAGAGGAATCAATATCAATGGCCGCGTTTCTATTTGATTGCTGGACTCCTCGCACGTGTCGGCCGCAGCCACCGTCTGGGGCTACGGTGATAATGGCGACGAAAAATCTATTAGCCATGACCGAGGTGACCGTGCATTCGGCAAACAACGGAGCTGCGAGAACACAGACGAGGATCGAGGGGCTGATCGCCAACCTGAACCGCAATTCCACCGACGCTTTTCGCCGAATCGATCATGCCATTAACTACTCTTTGACCGCCGTAAGTCCGCAGAATCAATTGGTTTTTACCCCGGAGTCCGTCATGCG
Source organism: Neodiprion pinetum (assembly GCF_021155775.2). Taxonomy (NCBI): domain Eukaryota; kingdom Metazoa; phylum Arthropoda; class Insecta; order Hymenoptera; family Diprionidae; genus Neodiprion; species Neodiprion pinetum. The sequence goes on from NC_060234.1 coordinate 38,138,134, forward strand.
CAGCCGGCGATTCGAATGGTCCATTTATATATATAGTGTCCAAAATTTTACTGGTGAATAATTTTGCAGAGTGGTCGGTCAGGAATGAACACTTTTTCGCTTGTTTCGTCAGACGGTAGTCGCATATTTAGGATACATCAAGTTCGTACACTCGAAAGCTCTACGAAGATTTTCGTGAAAATGCAAGAGAAGAAAAGACCGAAATTATAAACTACAGACAAGATTTCGAATTTTCATTTCAAATTACTTTCAAGTAGGTAAGTGAAATTCTAGCAGATATGTTCTACTCAATCCCATGAATTATTCCGTTGCGAAGACTTTTCTCCGTCATTCCACCAGCGATGATATATTATTTTTCGATCATGTTAGTACCGATTTTGATAAGAACATCGCAATTTTCAATTTTCTATCGAAAAAAAAATCGATTCCAGTGAAAAATAGCTTTTACTCGCCAAGGCGAATATATATTCCGTCGTGATATCGAACGAATTGACTGGAATTCTAACCATTTCAAAGATATTTCGAAACGAAAACTCGATTCCTGAGCTACTGTTCACAATTTTGGTATTTTTATCTCTTGAATTTTCAATATGGATGAATTCTCAATGTTCGACCATTTCGTAATGTCGTCAACAACAAGGCATTGAATTTTGGTTTCGGGGAAAAAATATTTCGACGTCAAATTGATTCCAGACTTTCCTCACGACTTTCAGCCAATTTCATATCGCGTTCGAATTCACTGGCACCTTCACGCGTTAAAATTCTCCAGATCGAGGCGAGGATCGATCGCCTCGACGTCAGCAGCAGCGATTTGATTATAAACGAGTGCAGATCGCGGAGCACTTCGGTGGAGTCGATCGCAGCCGACATCCTGGTGAAGGCCAATTCCTGCGTCAGCGACACGGTCGAGTCAATCGGAAGACAATTGGACGAGACGTATTCCTTGATTGAATCAATACTGGCCAGGATTAACTCTGATCAGAACCTGGCAAGGACGCGCGTCGCTGAATACGAGAAGACCGAAATGGCGCTGCGGAACGCGATCGTAACGATTTGGCCGACAATGAGCGAAATCGCGAGGAAAAATTGGAGACAATGTTTGTTGCTTCGGGTGAAATATTTATTTTGGCAGCACGCTGATTGGACGTGCTGCAAATATTTTCCAAAGAGGAAACGACACTTTTGCAACATATCGCACAATTGTATGTATGGTCTACGTTGATTTACATCCGACAATAGTGCCTGATTAAACATTCAGCGCTAATGATAATTCGGTTGAATAATCGTAACGAGTTTATTAATAATAAATTGATTATCCAGAATATGCAATCAGCATTAATCCAATATCGATAACCAATCGTTTGCTTTTATATTATCGAATAGAACCGATGTTTCCAAACGGTGTTTTGCAGGCCAAGGAGCGAATCCTATCCACCATTAAAGAGGAACTTTTAACGATTTGCAAAACGACGCTCTGAATCAGCTGTCGAGTTGCGACATCAATTGAACCGCTTCATAGTTCGCAACAGGGACTGAAGTTGTCTACGATGAAACAAAGGCCTGCGTTTTCAACTCACTGCAATCGATCTCAAGCGTACGTTGAAAAATTTGTAACTCAGTCGATGCAGACGTTGTTAATCCTTCGATGTCACAATTTCATACATACATTATTACGGTAATTAAAGAGATGACTGATGAAAGGGTGAAGATCTTATCCCAATTCTACACGCCAGTGAATAAGCTGTAGGGCAACCGGATTACGATACCACGTTTTTCATATCTACACCCTTCCGCATGTCAAGAAGAAACGCGGGCTGCATGGTTTTTGCACAAAAAGGTCAGGGCGCGTTGTTGGGGATAAAGCGGTTCGTCGAGCTTAACCTTGGATTGATGATGACGATGATGATGATGATGGCGACGGTGGTGTCAGAGATCGCCGGGTCGCACTATGCGCCAAGATTTCGAATTTGGTGTGGTGGTTTGTTTTTTCTTTTGTTCTTTTACAACGCAAAAAGACCTCAATGGACTCGAAGAGCTTACAACAAGCGTCGTTTGTTCGCAGTTTTCAATCGACAAACTCGCCGCGACTACCGAGCATGCAATTTCCTGTGAGAAATTTTGAAATACACGTTCTGTCTCCAGGGGCGAGTTTTCCTAGCCGTTCAAGTAACGCTGCACCATATCTCGGAAGAGGAATTGAATTTGTCGAGAAAGGAGGGTTGGCCGCGAAATGGCAGATACCGTTTGAAACGTCAATTTCGTCGAACTTTTGCGGCGAGACGTATCGTTTCTCAATTTTTATAATCGGTATATGAATTCCTTTCCCATGCAATTTGATTGAACCGAGTTCGCCCGGCTGCTCGCGAAATATGAGAATATACATTTTTCCCGTCAAAGTAAAACAAAATAGTATATGAGGAAAAAAAATACAAAAATATCGAAATTCTAAGAGGTTGTTCCTCACGCATGGATACGCGTGCCTTTTACCGAGGAAAACGATACGAGGGATATGAATGGATGGAAAATAAGGGGCCTTCGAAGACACGAGCACAAAGAAGTACACTTCTCCACTTTGTTGAATTCAATCGAACCCGGGACACTGACCCGTGTATCGATAAAATTTTAGAGAGAAAAAATGACAGTGGAAAAAATTACGCCTGCTGTGAGAGCTTTTTCACCGAAATCCAATTGTTTTCTCGTACGCGTAGAGCGCGAGAACTGTCGAGGGGATTGACCTGGATCCAAAGTTGTGTGAATAACGTTACGTTCAATTTAGTAGATTACGAGCTGCTGCTGCTTGCGGTGTTTCAAATTATAGCTAACTCAAGGGGTTAGATAATTGGATCTTGCTGCTCTCGCACTTCGGAAGGCAATATCGCATATGTTTGCATCGATGCACGAATGATAAACCATCACGCGTTTCTGTGCTTCTCGTGTTATACTTTAAAAGGCGATAAATTTGAGCCAAGGGAACACTTGGCTTGAGAAATTAGTTTCCAACCTCGTCGAGAATTATCGTAGAAAAAAGGAAGAGTGATGGAAAGGGAAGGAAAATATTGTGCGGCAATATTGTCGAGAAAGTTTGTAAGGTTTACCGAAGAAACGATTAGTTTCTACCTACGTACCTAGGAAAGTTCGCGAGAACACGCGAGTGCGATATTTTAATTAAAATCAAGGATCTTAACGACCGTGTTCTATCTATGCCGCGGCAATTCACTAGCGACGTCAAAGTGAATCGTGAATACACCTCGCATAATTATGTAAGCCGACTTCCGTCTCGCTTTTTTTGTCGCTCTGCGCGCGTTTGAAGTTCGAAAAGTTCTGCTGGTGCTTAGATGTAATTTTTCCCGATTGCTCAACTATCCTTTTCCCGGTTCATTGTTGTAATCGTATTTTACATTCTCGAACTTTTTCTTTCCTGCACAGGCCAACTCCAAATGGTCTGAAATATCGTACGCTTCAGATAACTTAAATGGATGATTTTTCGAACAAAGCTGAGCTCAGAGTTACGAGCTTGCGACTTCAGCACAGCTTGATATTGCTAAGACTGGAATATGCTACGATACTCGACATGAGAAAAGCTTTCGCTGGGACGTATTAAGTTTTTGTTTTGCCGTAATCCGACTTTGAAAAGTAACGCGACGGCTGAAATGAAGCCTGAATAATTATACCGGATATTTTCCGTGCAAGTAAGACCTACCGAAAATGATTTCGATCGCCAGTTGACTGACAACGAAGGTAATCCGGAATTTAAGTTGTAATAAGATTACAACTTTTCGCCAAAAAATTCGATATCCAAATGTTTTATTTTTCGAAAAGTGTAATGGTCGTATAATTGACGAACCGTAAAATTACTTACGTCAATTCAAGTTCTCAGTTCTCAGTTTCAGTAAAATGTCGACGTAGTGAAAGAATAATGTCGTTGAATAAAAGTAGTTCGACGGTGAAACGGGCAGGGTAAGTTTTTACGATACGGGATTAATTTTGTTTCCTTTAGTTTCCAAGTAATCGTGAATATATAGGGGAAGGTAGCTTTTCCCCAATTAATCCTCCGCGAACAGGCAGATTGGCGAAAGCTTTTACCTATCGCTAAATTCGCTAGATAACGAGAGCAAAAACAAAAAAACAAAAAAATAAAAAAGAAAGAAAATGCAGGGAAAAAAGATGAAAGAAGATAAAAGAAGAGGGAAAAAGCCAAGTGATCCGAGAGAGATATCTCCCTCCAAAAAGCCCGTCAGTCCAAACATGATGGATGAAAAAAATAAACAAAAAAAAAAAGACACACGTTTGAACGTTAATTCTGCAAGCAGATTTGACTGCACGTGGTAAAGGCTGAAGAAAAATTTGTACAACTCTACGTCAAATGGGCACAATTTAAGACCGGATCGTATGCATGAATAATGAGCGTGTGTACCAAGTATCAGAGATATAAGTCAACGGTGCTCGTTCCGAATATCTCGCTATTTTTCACCCTGCTTTTTCCTCCTCCCACCGATATTCTCCTTCGGGTCTTCCACCACGGTTCGATGATCCGATGATGAGGTGCTAGAGCACAATGCACAAGTTCGTTGCAAGGATTGCACAATGCGGACCTGGAGGCGTTCGCACAATACAAGGGAATCTAAACTGACGTAACGTACAACGTTGCTCGCGACAATAACGCATTATTAGTTCGTCGTCACGGAAACAGGAGCGACTCCTGCTAATTAAATGCCGATTCCATCGGTTGAATTAAAAAGTATCGACCCGGAATGCGAGCGTATTTCCAGCGCCGGCACTTCCGCTTTTCGCATCGAGTGCCGGGTGGGTTACAACCAATGAATGGTGAAATCGACCAACGACGTGTAGCGTGTACATCGCAACCAACCAGTCCCGAGTCCAACCCCGTCAGTCAATTTTCTTGATAAACCGGGAAACTGCCGAACCAAACTTTCTTTACCTCCTCAAAGAATACATTTCCCAAAAAGCCCCGTGATAAATATCCTTTCTTATATACTCCACGGCGTTCATTGGAACGTGGTTTATCCGCAAATTGAATGGTTTCGCTATATCTTTCGGTCCGCGCGATAAAGGACCGGCCACTTTTGAATCCGGAACTCTCGTTCACTCTTAAACTTTTCAAATTTCCCTTGTGAAAACGTTGGAAACGCGGCGCGGCTTCGCCGTGTCGGACCACGTGCCTGGTGGGAAAATTTTTCACAGGCATCAAAGCGAGTTACGAAGTTACCAAAATCACATTACATCCAGGAAAATTTTCCACAATTCATTACGCCCGAGGATCGCGATGCCTGAGTTATCGAGCCAGAGGGTGCAGTAATCCACTCCTCTCTCGTGAATCATGAATTATCGCAAGATCCGTAACGACCGTCGATCAGGATTATCGTTAATTCAGATCAGGCTCTCCTGCACCTTGTGCACGGCTTTACGTGAATACCCCGCACCAACGGAGGAGTGAATTTGCAGGCGCATTATTTAAATTCAGGAACCGTCGTTGTTCGACGCCTTCGAATTGCCGCGCCGGTGGAAGCTTGAAATCAAGCTGAGTGAAAGCATTGATCTAAATCGACGACACCCAGTTCCCGCGCAATTTCACCGACGGTTCGCAACAATCTCGCTTAGTCAGCGATTAACTGCAGTGTGATTCGGTTCCCAGGATTCGCAGACACGAAACAGCGTCTCCGTTGCAGCCAAAGCAATGCGCGTAGTATCGGCGATGCTTGTTCGCAGCGATGTCGCGATACGCCGGAACGATTGCTTCGCCTGGCTACAGCCTGCGGGACATCGGTCGGTTATTTATTAGCTCCGAGGGAAGATGGGCTGTTACCGCAGAGCAGGTACATCTCGCGCCCCGGGAATCGGCCCGTCCGCTTTGTAACTCCCAATCCCAGATTGCTAATTGCAGTTTCTGGCGAACATGTTACGCAGGTTGGTACCGGGGTTGGGTTGTTATGCTAACAATGTTCAAAGGTTCAACGTTCACCAGCGATTCGCTTCTCACCGAATACGTGATTCGATAGTTCAAAGGTTCAATGTTCACCAGCGATTCGCTTCGCACCGAATACGTGTTTCGATAAATTTTTCTTTCACGCCTGACGTACCAATAACGCACACGACGTATCGCGCCGTTTTTCATCGGAGTTAAAAAACTGTACGCAGGTTACGCGGTAATGGATCTGTCAACACGGCCAGAGAAAAATTGGCAGTTATTAAGAAGCTTTGGTTCACGCTAGCTTTCTGCCATTGAGAATATTTAGCAGTAGAAAAAGCTGCTTTTATTGTCATGCGGTCACGTTTTTTGTCTTTTTTTCACGCTCGAACAGAAGCGAAATATAAACCTGCGCGAGTTCCCGCTGACAAATGCAAAGTGTCTAGTCTACTGCTTGGGGATGTACTTTTGAAAATGAATGGCTCTCACCTTTTGTCTGTCCTTCATGGAACCGCGTCCCAAAACAGCCATTTTACACATCGTGTCTTCCTGTAGTCGCTTCAGAGAATTGCCCTTAGGTCCCAGGAGTTTTCCAACGAAGTTGAACTGCAACAGACGTAATCATAAGAATTATGGCGTAACTTGATTTTTTTTTTTTTTTTTTTACTTTTCCTCGTATACTGTACGGCACAATTTCTAGTCATGTAACTGTAAACTAACCCGTTTTCCCTTGAACACAATGCGGCACAGTTATAATTTAAAAACCTCGTTCGCTCACGGGTTCGATTAAAAGTTATGATTGAGCAAGGTAACCGCAATTATTCCCAGATCCGTTCGCCACTTTTCGCTGAATTGATGTCAAGCCCATAAAAGTATAGTTAGCTGACATCAAAACATAGTAGCTTAATTATACTAGAAACAAGCCAGAAGAACAGTTTTTCCGTGATAGTTTTCATCACTATGTAAAATCCCAAAACAAAATCATCATGCAAAGGTCAAATGAAAACTCCGAAACTGATAAGACTTGATAGCCAAACGCAAAGAATCGAGAGAAAAGGGGAATAAAAAAAAAAGCATTCTGAAAACCAAAAAATTTATAATATCTGTTTAAAATAAGCATTATCGTTTATTTAGAAAAAGCAACGAAGAGGTAAAAGTATTGAAGTTCAAATTAAACGGGACATGGCAGTTTTTCATGCTCATCATTTGGTTGTGAAAATATCAAGTTTCGGACAAAACAAAAAACCGATAGACCAACATTTTTCTAAAAACCTGTTTTTCAGTTTCCATAGGTTCGAAAACGTAAAGATTCATTGTAAATTATCTTAAAACGTGGCCAGGGTTTTGCAACGAGACACGCACCGCTGATTAGAGAACTGACCCAGTTCCAAAATTCCGCGTCTTCGCATCCACAGAGCAAATGTAACCCAAGGAGTTAATCATTCCTCTTCAAACAATGTTTCGACACAAAAGTCAAGCTCGTATTAATTAAGGGAGTTTTTCAATTACGATCCTCAGATTTCCCTTAACTCGCATAAACCCTGACACTATAAATTCCTGAAAGATGCACGAGCAGCTTCAATATTTTCCTTAGAATTCTGTTCTGGAAGAGCATACAGTGTACGCAGGTGTAATATAATAATACTCGCGCCCTTCGCGTAACATACGAGTATCTAGTTATACACGTGAGTAAAATCCTGCAGGCAAACTTTCCCAAGAGTAACTTGAGCCACAAATCAGCAGCGGCGCTGCCAAGGCGTTTCTGTATGACACATCGCGTAATGCTTAAAGCACAGTACCTGCCACGGGGCAGCTCTAATTAAACGGATCTGCGCTTCCGTTCCGGTCTCTCGGTGCCCTGCATCTCGGCTTCTAACACTCGTACATGTAGCTGCAATGGCATAACGGCCGGTGCCGCCAGACGGTGGCCTCTGCATCTGAGGTGGAGTAATACGATATACTTAAAGCCCTTTCCGCAGTAGGCATGCCGGCCGTAAAGGTCGGGCGATATAGGCAAGATGGTGCAGACTATCGCGAACTTTGTTTTAATCAAGGTGTAATATTATATTTTCATTGTCCAAGGGGTTCGATCGCCGGAGGTTTCTGCCGACCCTTCCTCCCAAAGTTTGTCCAATTGCCGAAGAGGGTGGAACCAACAACCCGACTCGGTTTACGAGATCACGGTTATCTAAACTCCGCGCCGATTTCGAGGATCCACGTCGAAGTCGTGATTTTGGTTCGACGATTCGGGTAATTAGCCGGGTGTAATAAGCTGGTATTTTCTTAATGTCGAATTAAAACGCTAAAAGTGCGGAATTACGTTGCACAATCAGGATCCTTTGATCGAGCTTAAATTTCATCCCGAGCCGTGGAAATTGGGTCGTTCGCCCACGCGGCGCAATCATTTGCATATTCCGTCTCTGAGGTTAATCGAGCTCGAAGCTTGCGCTGCCCGTTCACGCGACAGTTGATCGACCACGAGCATGAGTTTCGCCGGAATAGATCAAATTAGGCCAAATCCAGTCGCCTGAAAACTTTTCTCCGCAAGACGGGTAGGTTTTCGAACCCTGGGACACAAAATCACGACTTTTTCAGTGATTCCGGCTTCAGATCGAAAAAGACCGCCTTCGGGGAAGGTGAAAAATTGTTTTCTCGCGCAGGGTGTATAACCTTGTTCTGATCGTGATTTTATACACCGTCGCGTTAAATATCCGCGGATAGCGCCAGGCAATCTTCTCCGTCGTAGAAACCCAGCCTAGGATGAAGTGACGTTCAGGCTCATCTTTACGAGAGGAGATTGCATAATGGGCTCGCTAATAAGCAGCTGATACACAGCGGCGGTTCTGCCACGTCAGCTTTTACTCCTGGCTATGCAAATAATCGATGAAAGACGAGGAAAAACTGGCACCCTCGCAGAAGAAGTTATTATTTGTTTTCTTTCTTCTTAAAAAACCGGGCTTTGGTAGGAAGGTACATTTTACTTTTTTTCTCTACGTTTTCAAAGTTGCAGAATTTCTACGGTCTCCATTTTCGCACTTTACTTATTGTAACCGGTTAAACAAAAAATTAACTTCCAGAAATTAACATTTATGGTTAGTTACATGATTTATACATAAATATGTATCAGATTTCACTTCTCACATCACATGCATCGCTCTAATTATATTATCTTCATGAAATATACAGTCAATTATTAACAACACCCCAGCATTTGTCTATTTACTCCTTCAAGTTTTGAGTACGACAAACTATCCGAGTCACCGTCGGCATCTGCCTCGGATGAAATTAAGTCTGTGAATTATTGTTTTCGGTCTGTGACTTAACAACCTGTTCATTTTTGTTTTATGACCACACTACAACGGAAGTCCATCTAAGCCAGGCTATTATGATCGGGCGATTAGGCATGTTAACACCTGCTTTTTCGAATAACCTCAAAGAAACTAATCGTCTTGTTCCAACCTCTCACAGTATAGCGTAGGAGCGACAAGATCGTTCAAATAAAATCATCCCACATGCATAGAATCAAGTAATGCAATCAACCAAATTACCCTGCAAAATAATAAAATTAAAAAACACGAGTATAAATTAGCCAGAGATGTGTATCGGACATCGCCATTGCTTTATTCGGTGATTGACACCTTGAAGAATCCCTCAGCGCACGATTTATGCGAACGAAACTCCCAAATCAGTTTGATATGCCATTGAATTTAACATAACACTCAGTGTTCGATTTTGGTTGGACGAACTGAAATGTTTCGACCGTATCAACAGTTGTGGATATCAGATAACGTTTGCGTCAAATAAACATCGAGTAGGTAACTAGGCCAGAATACACGACCATTTGTTCGTTTATTATACAATATAATATATATTTAAGCATGTATTTATTTGGATCAACATGAATTTCCTCCCGGTTGAATAAACCGTATCGGTTACGCTACTCAATGCAAATTACGCCAACTATTAATGTACGTTGTTATAAATACGACTAGATAAATACCTTTGACGTAATCCGTTATTCAGGACTCGAACGATCGTTTGAATATTAATCAGTTTGTTAGAATGGCAGGTACGTTATAATTTAAAGGGAACCGATTCGGTTCGCACGATGACCGCGGAATGATGCGAGATACAAACGTTGATTATTGAGGGATGCAGCTGTTTGTCGTCTGGGGGATATTCGGTAATAAGTCATGGTCCGTACAACATCTGGTATAACTGTTTCACTACATCTACTACAATTTATTATTCGCGCGTACGAACGGGTGAAAAGAGCTGAGCTATCGGATTCGTCCGCTACACGGTGTAACAAACTGAACAACCTTTCGTTCCTCTTTCAAAGAGGGTAAAACAGATACGCGGTAGGTTGAATTCCGAAGAGTATATATCTCCCTCCGAGACTGATAACGGAATTTGTTTCCTCTCTGCAGCTCGGTCCTTTTTCAACCATCGACCCGCATGAAATCATCTCTGTGAGTTCCGCTCGCCCCAAAGGCCGCACCAATTTCTAGATTTTAGCACCTATCTCTGGGTCGACCATGACTGCGCGACACCAGAAGTAGCTAAACGTGTCTCCGGACGTGACTCGATCAGGATATTTTACCTTCACGGTAAATCGGAGGCAGAGAGTCGCCCGGCTGGGCGAGGTTCCATAGGCAACTAAGTAAAACATGCAGGGTGTGAGAAGGCAGTTCCTGGAGGAAGGCGTTAATGGGTGGAAGGTGTATGGTAGTTGGTACCTATAACGCTGGGCTTTCCAGGAATTCTCAGTGTCGCAGAAGCGTGCCGATAGGTCTCTTTACCGTAAAACTTTACGCTGCATGTATGTACTTTGTCTGGAAATAACGATGGACACGGGCTGCAGTCAGGGCTTATGGCACACATTCGATAAAGTGTAATGCCTGTGAACAGAACGAACCCGTTAAAGAACCCTCGTTAAGCTCTGCTAAATTACTATTCGCCTGTAACGGTCACGGAGTCCAAGTTTTTTGCAAACATCTTTCACATCTCAAATTGTACGAGCCTTCCACTAAGCTCACCCCTTGTTACATCAAATTTTGTTTTCCAAATACACAACAAGGTGAAGTTTGAAGGTGGTTCTCAATTTTGACAGGCTGCACATGCACAAACTTCAAATCTTCTGCGGGTACTTGGCCGAGGGTCGTTAATGAAAACCAGGTGCTCACTTCGCCGAACTGGAGCATAGCTCACGTGCTGTTTATACTACATGGCGTAGGCCGTTACACTGCAAATTATTTTCTCCGCAGTACCGTCTACTCGCTGATACATTCAAGCTCGTTAATCACCTCTCCGTATGCTTCCGCAACAATTAGCCGACGATTTTTACTGGTGGATACTCATCGAGGTCTGCTTGAATCGTTGTTGTATATTTCGTGTTGGACATTCAAACGGAGATAATCCAGGGAGCCTGACACTGTCCGTGAACCAGCATCATGGCCTCGTAAAGGGATCTTCCCAACAGCAACTTCAGAGCGACTGTAATACTAGCAATAATTCACAGCCTCAGCGGTAGTAACAGCACATTTGACATTTAGCCTTTCTAAAGCGGTGGCAAGACTAGTCCACTACAGGATACTCGAAATATATTTAGAGTTTTAGTTTTTCAAGGTTCTTACAATCGTTTATCCGGCCTTGAATCACAAGCGCACTGACCTTGAAGTCGCTTTTAAGAATTTAGTTTAAAATAACAAGAAACTAATCACGTTCTCTGCTAGTATTCAATAAAATCCAAACCGAATGAATGAGAAAAGGAACGTACGTGCATGGAATGACTGGTGCGAATAATGGCGAGTGTAGGAAGTTGAGTTACGACGTACACGAGTATTTTTTCCGTAAGTACTACATTGAAATTGCTTGAAGTGTACAGTACACGTAACAGTTTGAGATGCAGAAATGTGCAGTGTTTCCGGGAGACTTTTAATTGCTTTAACTTCAGGCAGCGTAGTTAGAGTGTAGGACCATAACTAAGCAGCTTCAACCCCTCTCCATGCATGATTAACGGCTCAGAAGTGCAAGAAGACTCGCTGTTGGCACTCGGTAGTTTCGAGGTAAACGCGTTGCTGCATAGCGATTCTTGTTCTTATTCTCGCGTGCCAGTGTATAGCCAGTTCGGAAGTGCATTTCCTTTAACCCTCCAACGCTGGTTTATGGGGTTTAGATCCACCTTCCATCACACCCTGCACATTCTTTCGTCAGGGTGATACCGCACCGCTGCAAACGGCAAGGATAGGGAATGCCATGCTTCGATGAGCACCTTTTCTTGAGATCGCCATAAAAGCCTGGCACTCGAACCCACTGAATTATTCCTCTGGGTTTCCGAATGTCAATTTTCTTGTAAAATCCACGATATTGAACAACGCCAGGAACTCCGAGGATAATCCGCGTATCTTGGTTGGCCGTGAGTTCAAGTTTTCATTCGTCGAATCGTCAAATACAACTTTCACAATTCCATGGTGCACGGGCACTTCTACAAGATACCTGGCATACGGTGGCATGGCTGTGGTGTACATTCGTCTTTGGCGTATTTGGAAACATTCTGATGCGGAAAGGATCTCTGCTGCTTCGAAGAATAGAATTTGCGGTCTGCTTCTTGGAGCGAGAAAAGTGATAACAAAGTGCCGACAGACGGTTACTCAGGAAATTTAAATTCAAACCACCGAAAATTGGGTAAGCAGCAGGCGCGCCTTCAACAAACTGACACAGCCCTCGTTGCTTCTTGTTTCAACTGACGAGACGTACTACATGACGTTCCAATTCACTTTGCCTTCTCGACCGTTAATCTGTAACAACCAACTTCGAGAACCGTAACTGATAGACAACGCTATAGTCATAGATTTGATAATTCGACGATGGTACGGTTTCTAAACCCACAAATTCTCGTCTTTGTACACTTTGAATTGTGATGTATGAAAACGGGGTTCACTCATATTTACCGTTCCCAAACACGACAAGAAGGAAATCAAAATGGCTACGCTGCACTTTGTCAAGCCTCCCTCTCGCTCTCCCACCCTTTAGGAATGGAATCGCGAAAACAAACGAAGAATAAATGGCACCCATGTATTTTGCTTTCGCGCAAACAATGCAATATCTCTACGAAAGTACGGTTGACTCGGAATTCGCTTCGAAAATGACCTCGTGTGCAGCCAGGTCCAGTTATCGCGGGTGCATCGTGACCGAGTGGCACACTTTTGGCGATAATATATCCCGCGATATCCGTAGAAGCAAATGATTTCTCCCTTTACCGTGGCTACGAGGGCGGGGGAGTCGCACGGCGAACGGATCCCCCAGGACTTGTGCCGCCAGAAGCAAACGGAATGGGTTGGTGTATCTGAATTTTGAATGCAAGCGATCCATCCCCGTCGAACCCATATCAGTTGCTTCCTCAAAGGGTCGATATATTCGCGGAGTAACACCGCGGTGCCACCCCTTCCTCCCCCTCAAGCATACATCCTTTTGCTTCTATTGCCTCAGTTGTAGTCCCCCGGAGACTCGGGTAAATTTTCACTCTCGAAATGCATAAGTATCGCACGACGAAGAGGGTTGTTGCCCAATCACAAGCCTCGTCGAAGCCGTCGCTAACCTTACATTGGGATCTGACGATCCTGAAATGAGATAATTTATGCGGCAAGTCGGAATGAGGCTGAAGAATGAGACTCTAATGGAATTGCCTCCAACTCTTGACTCTCAGTACCGATAGGAATGCTGAGTTTTCTACGGCTCGAGTCTGATCAAAGAGAACGAAGGCGAGTGGCCTCTGATCTTCGGCACTCCCGGAATGTGGTATGAACAAAGACTCGCCGTGGTGCGAGTCGATTACGGAGTGATTCAAAAAGTTTTATTTGCCACGGCACGTTTGCCATGCGAAAGTGAAAACGTGAATCGGAATGCATCAAGTTGAGTTCAGCTAAATATCTCGTTACTATCGGCTCCGAGACATCTTAGACACCAACTCTTTGAAATCAGAGGAATTTCTTCAAGTTGACGCGTTTTATTTCTGAAAGGGGAACTAACGGACAACCTGAATCCCTCAGAGCCCGACAATGGAGATACCTATTAAGGATAGTGATAGAACTGTTTGAACACCCGGACATTTGAACAAGCTGCATTCGAGCATTAAACTGTTCCTGATGAACGTAAGAAGTTTTCACTGGACACGGGTGAGATTAACTGTATATTGTATATGTATAAGTGTATCGAGAGAGCGCGAGAGAATGGAATAGAATACACATATATATATAGATCTAATAATGTCCAGGTAGGTTGGACAGCAGGTGGAGCAGATACACGTAGAACGAAGAGTAAAATGCGCAGAGGAAAAAAGAAATGATGATAGAGAAAACAAGTACAATATAAGTAGTAACAAAGAAATTGTCTTATGCATAAAATAAAAATAAAATAAATAGAGAGAGAGAGAAAGAGAGAGAGGGAGGGAGGGAGGGAGAAAGATTCGAATCAGCAAACAACTCGTGCCAAGTTTACCAGAAGTTCCATGACCCTCTGATATTGTTGTGCCGTAACTGAATTGAGCATTTTGAGAAAATTTGATTTATCGACAGTGCGAAGTTAGGCGATTGGATTTATGTGTTCTTCAATCTCTCGAAATTCAATTTAACCGTTCAAAATTTCGTCGCCAAAGTGACGCTCCTCGTCCTGTCGTATCCGGAAACAAGGATGATTCGAGCTCTCTTAATCTTGACGGAACCATGGCCCTCCTCCCTTGAGACCAGCAGCCTTCGACCCCCGTTAGACTCGGCGCGGAGTCTGAGTGTCGCGCTAAGGAACCGCGGCTCTATCGCCACTTAACGAGCCGGATAATGCGTCGCCCTGTTTAACGGAGGCGTCAAACGACCCCGCAAATTCCCTGGGAAATCTAAGTGATATTCGGTTAAGGAGAGACCGTATAAACGGACCAATCTGTCTCGGTACCTTACACGCTTCCGGTGAGAGCCGCCGGCACTCTTTGCCTTCGGTAAATTGCCGCCTCATCGCTGCTTCGAGAAAATCGCAGGTACTGAAATGCAGAGACAGGGAGAAGGTCTGGTTGTCGTGGAGTTGAAAATCGTGCGACTGGAACTAAGTCGGCGATGTGTTTCCTTGCCGATTACACAGAGGTGAATCAACTTTCAACGACCATAAAGACGTGGGCCGAGCATCACGCCGATTTCTAGCTCAGCTCGTTCCTCCTCTACACCATCCATCCGACAGTGGGCATTACTATTCGCCCAATTTTCCTCGCCGTAGTGTTTTCCCGAGACCAGGCGAAGCTATTACCACCGAAGGTCTGACCATGATGCCCGCGAGGTTGGAGAAGACGGATTGATCCATCCCCTCGTTGTCTGGTTCTCTCTCTGTCTCTCTCTCTCGCACTCCCGTTCCGACTATCCGCACTCTCTACCCTTCCGTACCGGTAGTTGCGCTCATTCCTCTCAGTCTACTTCGGGAATGCCTCCCAGACCAAGTTGCTCGACGCCAAGGGGCTGACCCGGCAACTCGCATCTTAATTAACTCATTCTTATTTGTTGCACAGTGCGGGAAGCGACCCACTCCGGCTCTTTACCTCCTGCCATGAGCTGGTTTCATCTCAAAGCCTGACTCCGCGTCCTATCCAACTGGTTTCTTTTTTTTTCTCTTCTTTTGCTTCACTCCACGACCTTAATCAACTACGCTCCCGTTATGACCGCGTTAACAAACAAACTAACAGAGATAATTGAATTCAGAATAACTCAAAGGGAAACCGTGGAACATCGCTCGAGCCATTTTATTGCGACAACTGCATTACGAAACTTTCAAATTATTCAAGAACTTCACTTTTTCAACTTTTTCAACGACCTGCGTCTTTTCTATTCTTTCAGAGTCACGCGTTTCAAGAGTGAAACTTTGACCATCGGCAAACGTGGGGCTTATAATTTACTTACAATTTACTTTCCAATGACAAGAAACAAAGATAATACAAAATTATAATACGAAATTAAGTTCAACCGAACTTCACTTCTCATCCATTCGCGTTCTTGTAGCGCATACTTGTTCTTCAACGTGGGAAAAGATATTCCAAACTCGTAACCTTATACCTAACCATTTACCAGGTTGAAAGTTGGCGCCTTTGGTAAAAGGTCCGGAGTAACGGGTTGTCTTATCCAAAAGTGGTCACAACCTAGTTATCCTCTGTCTTTAGTTCAGCTGGCTTCCGGCGATACCGTTTAGTATGCAAATAATATTAGCAGAACCATGTCGAAAAACCAAGCATGATCTTTAACCTACCGACGTATTATTCAAGAGCTAAAGGGGTGCAGCACTTATTGGAAATTATGTTACTCGACTTCTTTCAGACATCGATACTTCGATAACTTGGCCCCGTTTATGAAGTTCCTGAGTTTACAATTATCGGAAACGGGTCTCCAGAAATTACTTTTAATCGTAAGACAAAAGTTCGTGGTTCTCAAAAATAGCAAAAAGATAACGAACGCTAATTCCATTAACGAGTATAAAACCTACGAAGATTTGAACTCAGCAAAAAACGATTTGAAAGAAAATTGGAAAGGTTCAAAGGTAGTTCATTGAAAGAGAAAAAGATTAACCAAACAATTCGAAAAGGAATTCAAGGGGATCGCAAACGTACCAAGACTCCAATGAACCGTCTTAATAATTCAACTCGTGAGTACGGCGTACTTAACGAATCGATGAAATGTCTTAAAAATCGATCAGTAGTATCCCCGTCGACGTAGAAAACTAAAGCAATATAATAGGTGTACAGCTGCGCTTGTGGTTAGTCGAGCCGGATAATAAGTAGCCTTAGCTCTGCTCATCACGTTGTATACAAATGGCCTACATGCTTATAAGCACGTGAACGCTTATGTCTGCCGAAGCGAAAGAGCCGGCATCGAAATACCGAGCCGTTGACGCCAGTTTATACCGTATCTCTGCTCTCCGCGTTGGAATTGATTGATCGTAGAGAGTGGTTTGCCCGACCGCGTGGTGTAGGATCCGCATATGTTTCGAGAAATAACCCGGAGTAGAATTCATGAGATCCATTTCATTAGAAGATTGCTTTCGGGGAGCGTAGTTTGGTTCGTTTAACACGTGCGCCATTCCTACACCGCTCTTCGACGCTGCGAGGGACCGATTTTCCCTTCCTCAAGTACGCCGGGAGAGTATTCGAAGCAAATTACATAGTTAACGACAGCGGCAGCGATTCGGAGTGATTTTGGTTCGACGAATTCTCGTGTAATAAATATTTACAGATCAAATGAAGCAAATGAAACAGCCAGGCGCGGAACCGCCGTAAGATGAGAATTGGGACGAGGAACGAAACTCACCTTTGGATGATCCCTGACGGGGACTTGAACTCTGACTGAAACTTTAATTGGCTTGTCCCTTGTGATGTCCACCATCCTTCTCTCGCCCCCTTCACCGCCACCGCCGCCCCCGCCGCGAACGCCGCCCCTGCCGCCTCCGTTGGAGTCTGTAACAAAGTGAAAAAGAAATCAATCGATGCTTAATAAATCGAGGAACGGGCGTCGTAGGAGGGCAATCGGAGGTTTCGTATTGCGAAACCTTCGGTGAAGTAACAATTATGAGGATTTACCGATGAAGTTGCCGAGCCAAAGTATCGTTACGAAAATCTGTGAACTTTGGATATCTGCCAAAATCAGTCAACGCTACGCCCATATTTAACCCGACAATAACACGCCTTGGTAGAAGTTTTTCCCCGCGCAATCTTTCAATCAGCACCAATTGTGTAAATATATATACGGTACCTACTTATTATATACGAAGTTACGGAAATTTTCACTTTCTTGAATAACCCCCAGCGGCACAATATTGGGTGAAAGAAACGAACAAATCACGCAACTTTCTTCGAGTCTTGAATATTGAATCGAAAAAGTTTTTAATCGTTAACCTTTCTGCGCAACAACAAAATCCACTCGAGAGATTCATCGCCCCGAGTTTACAAATTCTGCGTATAATTGCAGCAGTCACGGTCGGTTTCCTTGCATGGTATTTCAGTCTTGCCGCTTCAAAAGGGCAAATTCGTTGTAACACGCAAGCCGCAAGCTCCGATCCACGGTCGAGAGTTTTACACGACGGAAAAAGTTTCGCCTCTTCAAGAGGAGGTTGTGCATCTTCGAGAGATCGGCTTAATTAGATATCTAATCAATTTCCAGAGCGGTAAAGCGATTTGAATGAACCAGTATTTCACGGATAATTTATTACCATGTCAAAATGAGCTTTTTTTTGTATTCACAATGACGCACTTCCTATTTTCCGTGCCAGTAGCTACTTGCCTTAAAGGTCTCTCGTGCTCGGTAGAAGCCTATACTTTCTCACCTTTCCTTGACATTTCACGACTCAAGGAGAACAAGATGCGAGTATACTATACGAATATTCGTGAGCTTGCATCAATTCAAGCCCTCTTCCGACGAACTGCATAAGCAGAGCAGGTAGGCGATTTTTTGTGTCCGCAAGCTGCGGTACGCGGTGCAAGGTACTCTCGAGTGAAATGCCAACTTCGCTGAAGATTCATGGCATGTTGAGTACTTTGGAAAAGTTAAAACGGCAAAGTTTCAAACGAGCACGATAAACATGCAGCTCTCCCACCTTCCAGCGCCAGCTTGTATCGAAGCACTTAATATGCATATAACATTCTGCTCTGGTTTAAAACGTATACGAACAAAAGACAATGTTAAATATGAAGTAAAAAATGAGCTTGAGGAAGTAAACAAAACAGAAATATAAAACAGTATATACATGTGTGTGTGTGTGTGTGTGTGTGAAACGTGGAATAAAATAAACGAGATAATAAACCCAGGATATTCTCTGAATTATATTGTCATGCGATGAAAGCAGAGAACTTCTGGTTATTACTCGTGGACGGTCCATATAATAACACGTCGTTATATCACCGTTGAAAAAAATAAATCGCCACCATTTACAACCCTCAGAATTTTTCACGTCTGGAGTTCGTTAAAATACGTCGTTACGAAACTTATTTGCACGTCAGCGTAAAACTTATTGTGCATTGAAATTCCTCGTAATGACGACGGAACCCGAATGAAAATGTTGACGCCTTACATCGGTAGCAAAGTGCAGTATTTTAAATGCGAACAAGAGGAATATCCCTTGCTGTGAAATATGACTCGTAGACATTCACACGAGAATTCTCCCTCGCTCAGGCAGGAAGTGAAGATTGCCCGTGAGTTTCTCAGCCTCCTACGTCTTATCAACGATTTTTCGGCTCTTCCGGCTCGTCAAAAGGACTCGACGTCGGCGCGGACATTTATTGGACAGAATAAGACGAATGCGTTTGGCCACCGGATACGTTGTGCGGAGTGGATATATTTATATGTTAACTATACGTTAACGCGGGGTGATTTATGAGTTTCATGGCGAAGCAGCAACACCCTACTAAATTCGCGCTTGTTGCCCTAGCAGCGGTGAATTATTCGGCGTTGAAGTAGAAAAAGTAAAGTACGGAAAAAGGAGAGAAAGACAAAAAAAAAAAAAATTGAAAAAAATTCTTTTGGATATTTGGTATCTGGAAGCAAAAACTTTATCGCAAAAAATGCTACCCAATCCGCCCGAATGTGCCAAAGAAAAAGACGGCTAACATGCAAAATGGGTTCTGAAATACGCCGGAGGTTTGAATATCAGGATTATGTTTATCCCACTCGGAAAGATCCAATCGTGACTCTCGTTTATAAAACAGAGTTGCCGCGCCTCAGAGCTTCGTTCGTTCGGTTCGGTGCGAGGCGGAACAACGTAAAAGGCTTTCCAGACGTCACCGCTAAAAACCAGAGCGCGCCTCGATCTTAGATCTGATTTAGTGCTTCTGAAATCTAGAATCCAGACCTAGGCACGTAACAGACAAAGACGGAGAGCCTTAGCTGAATCAATGTCACTCGGGAAGATGTTTCGTCCTATTTCTTGCTCCCGCACCACCGACAAACAGAATTACCGGGTCGTGATAGATCCTGCAGCCTTTGAACCGAGGTCAAAGAGCCTTCACAATCAGTCATGGGTCGTTAAAGCTCGAAGATTTGCCTTGTCATGTCATTGAAATCCCAAAATGTATGGAAACGAGATCACGGAGATTACTGAGAAACAGAAATAATAATTGAATCGAGAGTTGGCTTGGTTCCAGAAATAACGGAGTATTTTTAAGTGAAACAAAAAATGAATGAAAATACTGAAATTACTAGACAAGCTCGCGGAGTGGAATAACCGCACAGCGGCCGAATTGTGCTCCAAATCATGACGAGTATAACTGGATCCGTAAATTACTACCGCTTATACCGTTGGTTGAATTCGGAGAGGGAAGACTATGACGATATTTGATCGTTAATTTATGCCGGGTACAACGCGCATTGTTTCCAATAAGTGTCAGTGGCGTGCATCGCCTCTCGATTTCAGCACGTCGCGTCGATCAAAGCATATACGTTGCCCCCCTGTTCGATCCTGATCGAGCCTTTATCCTCGTACGTTCAAATTTTCATTCCCGGCGTATTTACGTGTACAAGTCCGATAGCAAAGAGACGCATTCATTCGTCTCTGGGGAACTAATGAGCGCGTGGACTATTGATGTAGGAATAGATGGAAGTGCGGAGGCAGATGGATGGAAAACGACGAAGAGCTAAGAACGTAACTTTGATTGGAGCGAAGAGAGAGAGAGAGAGAGAGAGAGAGAGAGAGAGAGAGAGAGAGAGAGAAAGAGGGAGAGAGTGACTTTGGAATCAGAACACGTCGATAATGTAGAATATCATGAATTATGCATGAGAGCGTGATACTCTATGGAAATCCCATGTATTTCATGATATTATACATACACTCATACAACCAGAGCGCTGTAGCAGGTCGCGAGTTACAGCCAGAGTTTATACACGGTACAAAATGCCGAAATTTTTTTCTGTATTTCAGGATTAAATTTCCTTATCATTCGAACAGCCAGCTTCCGTGTTTCCGGGTAGACAAAAAAGTTGTCAGGCCTTCGATCAAGGCTGCACGTGCCGGATTTCGTTGCCCATTTTTACCGTGTCATTCCGTTCAAAGAGTTCTCTACACCTGATCCAACGCAAAAGTGAAAAACCGTCAGTGTCAAGAACAGCTCTGCCAATCCGTATTCGCCGGAAACTCTAGACACCGAAGCGATCTCATTTCCTGTCGAGCAAGCGAGGATCCTCCGCGAAATCAACATTCAAAGCCACCACGAATCTACCGGGCTAATAAATTTAGATCTCAAGGAGGCTTTCCGCGCCCAGACTTCGAGCGGTTAAAGTGTTTCGCTTCGGGGTTAATTACCATAAACTCTAGGTCACCGCCCACCTTCTTCCCTACTCGAAACCGCTGCCGCTTTTCCCGCATCCTCCAGCCGCTGGATCCTCCTCGGCTCAAATACCGGGGTGTACATGTCGAGGGTGACGATCGCGCAAATACACCGTATTAGGCTCCACGGGGACGAAGGGATGCGAACTCCGAGACACAGACAGCGTGTCGGATAGTTCTGCAGGAGGAAAGCCTGGCGAGGACCCAACGACGAGAAAACAAACGGGTTCGCGAAGGAACGGGGGTTTAGTTTCGGATTTAGTGTCTGTCGGATAAAAATTGGCGAAACTGCCGAAACGACAGTTGGCAACAAATAATTGTGTTTACTCCGCGAACGAGCAGCTAGCGATATACATTCGTAAAATATCCAGTTGCGCATAGACGACGTCATTTGCGAAAGAAACACCGCCCTTACAGAATACGTAGAACATCTTCCAAATTCAAAAAATTATCGTTTTCAATTATAACGCGGAGACTGCCAACGAGACCATAATTATTTGTTTTCTTAATCCCCTCTGCATTCCGCAAAATGTCAATGTGGGATTTCACACCCCTTCGAATCACAACCCTTTGTATCGTGACAGAACGGTGGGCCTCCTCTTGGATGTGGAATTTTTTTTTAGAAATCCGCATTGTATTTGTCAAAGAGCAAGTTGAATGGGTTACATAAATTCCGGGACCCTCTCCTGCAGGCTCTGCTTTCTATCTCGTGCCTGGGTTGGTGGAACAAGCCGTAATTTTGAGATAACTTAACTGCACGGAGGGTGAAGCACGCGGCGTGTTGTCGGCCTGCGGTTCGACGGATCAAAGCGCCGAACTTTATTGGAAAGATCTGACGTGGTCTTTGGTTGATGCTGACGAGCAGAAGCCGGATTGGAGAAAGATCCGTGTCAAGTTTGTCCGAGAGTCGGAAGCTTACGACCGGAATTAGTGTTTCGGTGCCGGTATCGATGGGCCAGCAAAGTTTGCAAGAGCATTAATCGCGGAACAAGGTATTCCAGTTTTTGAGTATACATTTGCGTTTGCAGCGGATCAGAAGAATCTACGGCGTGCTGCAGCGAATACACACGGGGCTGAGCGAGCTTTTGAGTGTGTATTTTTCCCGCCGGAAGCAGATTTGGAACTGCGAAGAAGAGGTGAGGTACATTATACGATGTTCACGAGAAGTCGCAGGATGTCGCTACGGATAGGCAGGATTGATATTGGATGTTTCAGCGTTGCGCCGAATGTGGCTGAGGACGGGATATCTTAGCTCTGCATCGTATCGCGAATCTGCGCCGTTAGGATCACCTTATCGAAACGCGTGCCCGACGTATAAAATTTTCAATATGCCAAACACCGCTCCGGGTTATCCTCCTCTACTTGGTCCCAGCTCAAACTGAGTTTGACGTTGGTATGATTTGCGAGCTTGAAGATTTATCGTGCCTCAATTTTTCCCTCATGCAGTCCGTCCCTTGTCTAGCCAAAATCACTGGATTACAATCCCCCAAAGAACAAAGCGGCGCATGGATGCCTGTTCGGGAGGATTACGCGTGTGTGTAATACATATAGGTATAAGAGCGCGTGCATGAAGAATACGGGGTAAATAAACCAGGACCATTCGCGATGTTCGTAAGAATTGTGACACGCACAGGTTGTACGTGACAACGGTCCCTGTTCGATCCGGGTCGAGGCTGTAACAAATTCAGGACCTTTTCCGCACGAAACTCTTGAATTTAGTACGAATATACACTTGCACAAGCTACAATAAAGATACATATTGCGTATGGATACCCTACAGGTGTGTATACTTGGGGTGCAACAGCGACAACAAAAGCTCCCCTAAATTGGCGCGACAAGCGTGGGTATAAGCGGAAAAGCACGCAAGCACTCAAAGGTGGGAGTTTGCGTTAACTTAACGACAATAACGTAATAAACATACTACACACTTATGGGTGGTTAGTTGTTTGCTGTGAAAATTTTAGCGCTTCGAAGCACCGAAAGACATTAGTGATCTGCAATGATAAAAGGAATTTTACGATTCCGCGGATAAAGTTTCGAATTTTCCACAATATAAGAATAATTAATTTTCAGGTAGGTCGAAGTTCGTACAAGTTCGATTAGAATTGAAACCAAGCACGGACGCGCGTGTATAAATTATAAACAAGCGTATTAAAGGGGAGTTCCGAAGTACTTAAACCCATGCGTGACTGTTCGAGCCGAGCTCGATCATTAAAAGTTGAAGCCAATTACAGAGAGGTTTTTAACGGTACGAGCGCAGGAGCTCGATTGTTGATGCGACGGTAGAAAACGTGGAAGAACGATGATCGTCGTAACGCCCGGCCAGGATGTACGAGCAGGAATATTACTCGTCGGTTCATATATGGGATGGTGTTGCCCTGGGAACCGTTGTCTGACGCTTCGTAGTTCCTCGCTCACAGCGAAGCCCTTAGCTTTACGCTCTCGAGTTTTGTCGCCCCAGTGAGTACGCCGAGTTTTGCATCGCACCGAGAGGAAAGCTTAGAAACGATACCGTCGTTTTGCACTCAGGAAATCCTCTCTCCGGTGCTCCGTTCTTCCGTCAACTTCTGACTGCTCGACGCTCCCGGAGATGACGCTTAACGCCCGAAGTGGACATCGGTCACATCATGTTCAACGATTATCTTACGAAGACATCGCTCGTAAGAGCACCCTGCACGATGTATTCACACCATTGTGCATTGCAAACAGAGTTTCTATCTTTAGTCGTATCTTGGGAGTGTGGCGATGATTAACCCAAACAGACCGCAACGGGTCTGATACTCGTGTTACATGAAAATTGATGAGTGAGAATCTCTCTAGCAAAATTACTCGGCTTTCACTGGATCCGAGTTGTCTGGTATTCGGTCTGCACAACTGCTCTGACTCTCAATTCTGCTGAAAAGAAACCTCTGCTATTTCATCACAAGATTTGACAAGTTTTTCAGGAGGATTTCCCTCGCTGGATATTTTGTCAAGATTTTCTCGGTTCGGTCAACCGAGACTTCAGCACTACGTGAAGAGTTGAATACGTAGGATACCCAGTCTGTCAGCATTTGTATTTTATTCACTTTTTCAAAATAAAATCATACGGCAGGTTCTCTCGAGAACGTTATACATCTATGAATCGATTTCTCTCTGAGCCACTATCTCCAAACTCGTTATCTCCGTTATTCAATTGTGTGCACATTCTACTCAAACAACATTTTACCCAGAGACAAATACGTGTCGATTGAATAATGCAGTGGTTGACTAATCCGTTCATCCCCTTTCGATTAGTATTTGTCACGAGTTTCGTGTTGCCGTTAGAAATTCATGCCTCCCTCCCATCAGACATTTCGCATCTCTCCCGGTTTCATAATTATCACAAAATCAATTTCTATCGTAACACGAATGCTTCGCTTCGTACAAATGAATAATTTCGATGAAAATGAGCATTTAATTCATAGTTACAAAGATTTGCCAAAATATTCACATCCGGTAGGAAAAATTCTCAATGGAACGAAATTCGTTCATGCTGATTGACGATAAAACCATACACGAGGAACTCGAAGAATCTACACGGAAAAAAGATTCTCGTAAAAAAATCGTGCGCTGATTGCGAGTGAAACACCGAAAGCCTAGAAAGTTAGCAAAGCGGTAAGAAGTGCCAATCATACTGGCCATCGCTATAACCTTCAACGATACAGATACTGGGGCTCATGACGGATTATGGTCTGTAATATCTTCTAACACAGATCTCCAAACACATTTACGTAATCAAATCATAATAGGTTGCTGTAGCACGTGATGTGCGATGATTTGCCAGAGTGAGTAGCTTTCACTGAATTTCATTGGAGGCATTTATTTTTCTCCGCGTAGCCCGAACTAACGCATCAAATACCTCGTTCAAAGAACGAATCGAAACGTCATAAAGTTCAAATGAACGTTTGAAATTTTTTGTGGAATTTACCTTTAAATGAAATTAACGACCAGTCCGTACATACTTGTGTCACATTCAAAGGTGGCACTGGCACTCGTACCAATCGATATTCGATGGAGTGCCAAGGGTGAAAATGTTTTTCATCGCAGAGTGGAGACGTGGGCGTATCGCGTGTTGGCGGCACAATTTTCTTCCACTCGAAAAATCAACCATTGCAAAGTTAGGCCGGCTTGAAACGCCGTGTAGGAACAGAATTTATGGGAAGATAAGTCGGAAAATTCGTGCTCGTTCCTTGCTCGCAAGTATAAGATACAAACCAGACGTCTGCATTTACCTCGAAGTGCTTTCGAATCTCAATTTATTTATTTATTAATTTTTTTCTTGCTGCATCTCTAGCTGTAGCGAATGAAACTATCAGACACGACATGCGTGCAAAGAATCCGAACGATAGCGTTTTTCGTATCAGATATAAGCGGCGCAGCTGCATCGAGTATCCCCGAGATTTATTTCGAAATGGAAAAATCGCGAGTGTTGACTCGACAAGGCGGCAGCTTTTCTGCATCTCGAGGATCGAGGACGCGGGTTGAATTTTCTTTATGCATCTCGAGAATCCGTCGCTGCAAGGAAGTCGAACCAGCTCTGCGACTTAAGTTCGAAGAAAACTGCTGCTGCTAAATACCAACCAGTTACGTAGCCGGGACTTAAGACTGCGTGGAAAGGCTTATCCTGCATTTCTATGCTGCTTGAAGCGAGTCGCGGATTAGGCAAATACTTGAATTTCTCGGTACAATACCGTCGAACCAGAGAACGAGCTAGGAAACATTTTCAGGAGGGTGCAAGGCCTCCGAGATTTGCTGACACGCCTTTGAATCCACCCATTAAGGATTTGCGAGGGTTTCTGTTGCTGTCACGGAATTAACACAGATGAAGGTGAATTCGGAGTACGTACAACGCCGTTGCGTGCGTCGCGAAATTCTACGAGGTTGAAGTTCGTTACGTCAATATAACGAAGCATATTCAAGAAAAAAAAACGTTACTTCGCAACTTCAGGATTATTTGAAATTCAGTAATTCATAATTCAACCAAAACGTACTCATTGTGTCTATAGACTAAACTTTTTCAAAATCAATCCAAAACTGCAAATTAACGAGTTTTGTTTCGATGCTTTATCACGTTAATGTTACCAACTTCAATACTGTGAAATTCTTTGGTTAATTCTATGTCAGGAAAAATGGCGGTAAAAATTGAGACGTCGTACACAACGAGCAATCCGCAATTTATCACTGCTCGCAGCTACCGTCCGTAAGGAGAAATTAGCTCAGACCTGCATTGCGCAGAAGTTTCTGAATTACGTTTTTTTTTCTTATTTATTCCCACACACGTGTCCTTATCATCTCTGAAAAACAGTGCAGAGATGTTAGTAGCCGGGCAAAAAGTAGATACTTAGCAAGAACGAAGGTGTAAACACAAGCCACAAAAGTTTTGCGTATACATTTAGCCAGCCATCCGAGTTTGCAAATCCTTTATATCCGTGCGGAAACTTCGGACATGTGTATACCGCAAACAATTCTCCACTCTGCCAACTTTCGTTTCAGCCTTTGCCGATCCTGTCATATCCTTCAGGGCCCGGCGTCGACCCGTCAACCGTTTTCAAGACGGCCATAGATCCTCGAAGATTATTCACCTGAGTTAGTTTAACCGCTGGGGAGAAGTCTGCGCATTTGACCGAGTCAAGACTAAACTGTGTCTTCCACTTCCGGTGTGGACCACTAACTCACGTCACGAAGCGATGGCGTGCAGCTGTACAGTTTCTCCGATTGCGAAAAGCGGCTTCAAAGTTATTTTTTGACTCAAACTATCGCTGCTCTGGCGTAATTATTGACACCAGATATATCTCGCAATTATCAGAACCAAGTCCCGACGATTTATGCCGAGGCAATTTTCAGATTAGATCGAGCCATGTGGTGACTTCGGATGATCGGTGATAGGCGGACAGGTAAGGCTATAAATGAACGGAATCGTAAGCCTCAGGCTGTAGTCACGGGCTGTCTTACAGGCGAGAAGACTTTATCGAAAGCCTGATGGATGATTCGCTCGGTGCTGCTTGTTTGGCGAACAGTGTAGGCTATAAACTTTCGAGGACTATGATCATCAGTCACCCCACATCACGTACTACGTGAAAATCTAGAACGATGTTGAATTATACATATATGAATAAAACAATTCTCGCTAGGTTGATACCTCAGATCGTGCAGTGATTTAATCAAGTTCACGTGCAAGCATCGCGAGTACTCGAACTAAGGATACGATTGACTTTGAAAAATATCGCATTCCTAATACCGTACGTATCTCAGGTATCGGATGACTTTTACCGCGAAATGAAAGCCTGTGACGGGAAACGATCGTGTTACAAAATTTTGCATCAGCCAATCCCTGCCGACGCGTGGTACTTGTATTTCACGGTTTATGATCTCGGAGGCCCTTATTTTTCGCAAAGAAACCCGGTGGGAAACACTTCTCTCAAATGTAACATTTTCCATTTCATTGGAAATGAAACTGTGCTCGCGAGTTCATAACCAGTTGATCTCGAGGAAGAGACGCGCAATACAATCTTTTATTTGAATAATAATCATCGCGCAGTCGCGTTTTCGGAAAATTATTTAATGATAAAACACCGTGTCAGCGTAACGAGAATCGGACTATTTAGACATACAAGCTTTATGGAAGTTCTCGTGCTGATTAAACGTACCAAGAGGGAAACATCATGGCGGATACGTGTGAGGACCCTTTTAACATCCTGGGGATGATTCCCACGCAACATTTGTAGAAAATTGCACGAAAGTTAGACGGCGGTGACGTGGCAGGGGTACGAGGGCCGGAAATGCGAGGAGTTTCTCCCTGTAATCTCGATCTTATTTTAGTATAATCCAGGATCTTGTCGTAATATCATTGGAGCCTCGAGTGCTCTTCGCTTGCGATATTAAGCACGTCGTTACCAGAGCTTTGGGCCAAAAATTTACGCGTTGTGGAAATTGCGGTGTCAAAATTAACGCCGCTCGAAATCGACGTTCTTCGGTGTTGTTGACGACACCAGGAAATGATGTGTTCCTTTCGGTAAGATAACACTGGACAGCGTTGGATCCGTTACTAAATTACGTCGACCACCGGGTAAATTGAAATTCGACGCTGAAATTCTTTCACGGCGTCACTGTGACTGGACGCGAACACGTATTAACTCTTTGAAATTGAATTTAACCATAGGCTGGTGGTTGGCGCGTCAATTTTCCGTCGAAAAGTCAAATGAGGCTTCGAAAGTTCCCGGCAAATGTTTCGGCCGGCCAAATTTGCCCGCGTTTCAGAGTCCGTACAGGAAAAGTTTTTCTTTACCATTTGAAAACTCGAATTCCGAGTTTTATTTTCCAACGTGACACTGATCGGATTACTTTTGACATGCGAGTATACGGACTATAAACCGCTTTCCAAAAGGTTCCGAACTTTTCTGACCGTTTTCACCGTTCGGGCGTAATCACTTTACGACGCATCGTGTAAACTCCCTCCGATACATCGAGTCAAACAGCTACCTCGAATAGAAACGATCGGATAACTGGTACATGGATAGAAATTCACTCCAACTCTCGCGCGATGAAAATATATCTCGCTTGGGCACTGAAAGGGTTGATCCATGCGGGATGAAATACTTTAACAATCAACCGAAAACATTTCAGTTTGGTTTTCCTCAATTCTTCCTCAGCCCGATTAAGTCCAGATTTTTCAGATCACTTTCTGACAATCAGGTCTAAGCAGCAATGACGCAATCCTTACCGTCATTCAATTGGCGGCTAAGTTTGTTACGACGATTCCGCTGACGATTTGACGTTTCTAGAGCCCATTATCAGAATTACTGGTGTTGCGGATAGTGTCGTCGGGGTGTGACTGAAATATGAATTCTGAACAAGCCACGTCGTCGACTGAATCGATATTAGAGTTCACGAATCTGCAAGCAGCTTCCATAGTTCCATCCCTTCGCATACCTGTATATATATATATATACATATATATGCCTTCGAGTCCCAAAGGCTGAAAAGTTTCACAACGCGTGATATATGCTATGTATATATAGATATTGTGTATACTTGGACCATCTTTTCTGCGAAAGCGAGTTTTGATTAGGGTGAAACCATAAATAGATCGAGAAACTTGAACCAAATCCAAGTCGAACGCGTTGACTCATGCCGCATGAAAATTGCTTTAAGGTAAATTGAAATAAAGACCTGTGACTAATAAATAGGAATTTAATTCTGAAAAGGTCTGAAAATTTGCTTTCGGCGGAATTTTTCGTTTTTTCAGCTGAATGTTAAAAAATAATCGTGACCTAATAACTTGAAAATCAAAAATGAATTTGAGTAATCGAAGTATAATAGTGCGGACGTAACGCGTTGTTTATATGCGGTAAGTCAAGAATAAATAGCGTCGGGGACGATCTGTCTTTTACAAAGTAAACCAACACAATTCTTGGCTGGCGCTTATCTCAGACATCTGTTGGCTCGATTTTCGTCCACCACAGACGGTACAGCGAGCCGCGATTTGTTCCCATTGCTATTTACGTCCCGTCCGTGTAACCCCTTGACCGTGCCGATTCCGGAATTAAAACAAACGGTTTAAAATCGGTGAATAAAATCCGAAGAAACCCGGCCGAAGACTCGAACGCCTCGAGCTTTCGACATAAATCTGCGTATATATACTCGTAAATTCAACTTTGAAGTGTACGTAAATTTCGAAAATCTTACAATAATAGTTTCTCCGAGATGTGGTGCAGTTTGAATTTCACTAGGATTTGTCGCAGCACACAGCGTACCTACCGCGATAAGTTCACAAAACACTGCCGCAGCTGGGCTTCTAAATTTGTGAAAGCCTGTGCGGGGGATTCGTAAACTTCATCCTGAAAAGATGCATTTAATCATCTTCCCATTCCCCAGCTACCGACCTGGATCCACGGCCGTCGTCTTAACCCGGGAAACCTCGAACTGTCGGCACTGCGCCTTTGCCTCGATACGGGAAAAGCTGTCTAGTCACGGAGTGTGTGCTGAGCCTCATGCCGGTGACATACACCGAGGCATGATCACGAAATGGCGCACTTCGTCCCCGACTCTCCGTAACTTCCTTCCCTTCTGCTCACTCTGACAATGAACCGGAACAGCAATAATCCGCAACAATTCTGCGTATTCTCCTTCGCCCGGTAAGCTTGCACGTTACACACGCATCACGAACTAGATTAATAAACTTCTATGCCAGATTAGATAAGTCCATATCATCCCGCGGATTCCGTGTCAAAGTGATTTCAACTTGGTGTATTATAAGTGGATGTTGTTGTTGTTTTTTCGTATCTCTTTTTCTACCGAGCTTGGTTATCAAGTTGAGGGTGAAATAAGCTGCGGACCATATACAGTTTAGGGTGGTTCTTATTTTGGTCATGTCGTAATTTCTTTGCTCTCACCCCCCAAAAGTAATCAACACGTATAGAAGAAAATCTGGCTAAATTTCGACATTTTTCCGATACCTCAAACAAGCCCCGCCAAGCAGACAAATTTTTTTCACGAAAACTGTTGATTATTTTAAAACCGATATATTGTGAATAAATTTCTTATGGATTTTTCGTAGGAAATTTAATGCTCTACAAAAAAGATCTGTGATATAATTTTTGTAATATATATCTATTCTGCATAAAAATGTCTTCATTTTTCGTCAACAACGTGATAAATATTAGATTTACGAAAATGTTATAACACATTTTTCGTAACATATAGTTTCAAAGTAATTAACAATTTCTTAAAAAAATTTCAAACGCATGCATTTTTCCATATAAAAATTCAATTGCTTGGCGAAGCGTGTTAGAATTATCGGAAAAATTTGTGGTTTCAGCCAAACTTTTTTCTATACATGTTCATTACTTTTGGGAGTTGAGCGTCAAGAAATTCCACCATGACCAAAATAAGAACCACCCTAATACAGCTAGACCGATAAATCGTCATCGTTCTCACGCGATCGTGAGATTTAATCATCTCACGGTGTTAAGCATTTTTCTTGGCGTAAGATAAAAATTTTGCAACAGCTGCAGCCTGCCCACGTAGCCGTATATTAGCGAATCAGCTACTCGCACGCATGTATGGTGTAAATAAATGTACGAGATTGATGAGAAGACGCGGTCAGATTAGGAGCCGGGCAGTTTCACTGGCATATCTCTCGTTCTACGTACCTAATACTATTACCGGCAGATCGATACCGTCGGAAAGAGGGTCATTTGTTTCGATAAGCTCCCACGATCTCGAACCACCACCCAAAAAGAACGCCGGGATCAGGATTCATTCGATCGGGCAGATGCACCACGGCCACTCCTGAACTCCGAACTAGACGCACGTAGTTTCGTAATCTGGAATTTCGACGAGGTAACTCGATACTATCTTACCGATTTCCCGCTTCGTTGCAGCTTCATCGAATCTTTATATGATCTTTTGAGTGGATTGAAACTCCGCAGTTGAAAAAGACTTTTATTCTCGTATTTTATGATATATCAGAGCGGCACGCTCGACTTCAGATACGAATTTTCGATAGAATAGAATGAAAGTTGTTCATTTTCAGTTGAATATTGACAAATTGTGTCGCAGAAGAGCGGAAGAATCTAGTCGCTCAATACGGAGAATATAATTGTCTCGATATTTGTTCCGAAATCCAGAAGAATTTTCGAATCTTTAGTCTTTTTGAAATCGGATCGTATTAATATCGAAATCTAGTTCCGGTCGCGAGTAAATCTCCTTGAATTCTCAAAGTTTTGTTTACTCAGGATAGCGGATACATGCGGATAAAATTTAATGGTATAAGTCGTAAAACGTAAAGGAGGGTATCGGCCGCGTTTCTTGAATCAATATTGTTCAAAAATAACATGATATTCGTGTCGGCGAAAAACTCTTGACAAGTGCTAGTCAATCACTCGATCATTCGGTCCAACATCCGTCTGTGCCAGACAGTATAAATATTCTTTCAAACACAATATAAAAACAGAAATTTGTCCCTCGTGTCTTAAAGATATTCGCGCGTGTTAGACTGTGAAGATCAAAGTGAAAAATTTTCAACCACCGTAACACCGGATACGCTGATGAAAAATGAAAAGCAATTTAACTTGCCGTGGAAATACGTAACCAAAATAAAGTTTACTTTGAAAAAGCAAGGAAGAAAAAAATGAAAGAACTCTTTTCTCTGAAACTTTTAGCACGGTCACGAATCGGTGTACGTAGTCTACGTCAAGTTGAGGTTAGTAACGCATTCGTAATGATTCATGCTGAGGAAAAATCGTTACTTCGCAATTTTGGAACTGTTTGAAATTCAGTAAACCGTAATAAAACAATACATACGCATCATTGTTACTAATTTTAACCTCGTTATCCTACCGCATTATTCGGAACAGCTCAGAGGTATTCAATCATCGTGAAAGTTTCTTTTTCTTTGCTCCGAACCCCTGATTCTAGTTAGTCGAGATTCTGGATCAACTTTGACGTTATATACGTGCACGTACGTAATCGCGTGCGTTACCGGATGTCAAGTAATCCCTCTAATGATCACAGGGGAACGTCGACTGCGAACGTACCGTGAATTGTCAACTCAAGTTAAACAATCATGCTCGGCTTCTTTCACGCTTCAAGTGCAATCACGGATTGATTTGAGTGAATCGGATGGCTGAACAAACAGCTGCTTCCCCAGCCTGCAAATCCATTTCGGCATCAACGTTCTTTCCACGATTACGCTTCGCACAATCCTCTTCCAAAATGGCTACGGCAATGATTAACGTCGGAGGTGTAAGATAGGTTGTTACGCGTCAGCCTAACAATGCAGGCTGTTAGTCTAATTAGTCCAACACGTCCATTGCAGTCGAAGCGTCCGGTTACGGCGGCGATTCAATTGGTCATTTGTTAGAGACGGACGTAACATCGCGCAAATCCGACGCAGTGTGCTTGCACGTGATGATTTGGAACAAGTTGAAAACAAAAAAAAATAAATAAAAAAATCTTTCATTCATTCAACAGTCTTGAGGCAGGAAGAAGATCGCGAATCCAATTCGCCTGATTGTTGCTTAATTCGAGTTGGCACGGCTGGCGAGTTCTTGACCGTGAAAACTCAACGCTGCCGGGAAATGATTGGAAGAGGTGCAGCTGTCTAATGATATTGGCGAGCCGTTGATCCTCCCCGAAATTTTTCTTAACAAAGAGCCTTGAATATTTCTCTGGATCAGTGTGGATCACTGTGGTTCACTGTGTCTAATGGGCCCGTCAGACCCGTCAAGATTCGCTATTAGTAAAAAAAGAAATTCGAATACCTCTCGCAAGCTCGAATCGTCGAATCAAGTCACGTCGTGCCAGGTCGATACTGTTGGTATACTCCATCGAATCCGTAAGGAAATAGATGTTCTATACGTCTGGCATGTGGCTGCCGTACGGTAAGGAGATCAAGACGTAGAGAAATAGACATATGTATATATAGATTAGAAGAGAGAGAGAGAGGGGGAAAGGGATAGAAGGAGAGAGAGAGAGAGAGAGGGTGGTCGGATGATGAGATAAATTAAGCGCACATATCCAGACTTCGTATAATACCTTGAATCTCAAGCAGTCGCTTTGAATATCAAAGACCCGGTGCACGTGATTAAATCAATTTTAATTGGTCCGGCTTCTCGCGAAACGGGCACAACGCGCAGCTTTGACGAGGCTACATGCAAACCACGTCCGTGAGATTCGATGCTAAGATTTCTTAACCATGCAGGTAAAAAACCGGTAGGATCCCCCGAAATTTATCTCTAGACAGGTGCACGTTGTGTTTTACGTTTATTCTCACACCTCCATGTGAGACATATGTATGTGTATACATATATTATGTATACATCGTACATGATTTCCATGGAGCACGAGAAGAGAAAAATGGTGAGGGGTCGCAGGTGGCTGTGATCACTTATTGGATGGCTGCCATTTAACTACTTGCCGAAGTGGTGACGGAGGCTTGGAATTTTTACGGCCTGTTAACAAGATGTTGCGGCAATAATAATTATTTTCTCGCTGCTGGAAATTCTGGAATGTTTAATATTGATAGACGGTGTTTAACCAGTTCCACGGGAATCACGCCTCATGAACTCGTCGTCAAGTTAGACCGCAGTTATCACTGTCACAGCTTACTTTGGCCCTTCTCATCGTTTCTTTAAGAACCTATCCAGGCTTCTGGTAATACTTCAAATATACGGTATATTTCTGTTAAGAGCTTATACTCGAGATAAGTCTTATACGATGTCCATTTCACTTTGTCCCGTTGCAATATTGCTCACGGATATATAATGGTAACGGATTACTGTCGAGACCATTATATGAGGCAAAAAGATAGAAGGAGAAACGAATCCAGAGTTCTTCTCAGACAAGTTTGCAGTCTGCATTCAATTATCCGGTGATCGATTCCGTCGTCTTTCACCAAACTGCCAAACTTATTGTCCTCTCATTGAATGATACTTACAGCGTCCTCTGCACACTTTTTCTACATTAAAAACGCTCGTCGAAATTTTTTTCGTATTTCATTTCATTCTCCTTGATTTTAGTCAGACATCGAGAAACGAGACTCACTGCGAATTGGAATATTGGACACTTTCTTATTCCTTCGAATCGATTACACTTGGCTCAGCTTTCGCGTAGGTTTCTATACGTACAAATTACACAGTTGCTTAGCGATTCCCGTCATTCATCGCCACCGTACATGCCTTGGTGTACATATACTGTACTTTTCTTTCTCGTACAAACTGTCAATCATTTATTAACCCTTAGTAGCTCGAATACTATCTCGGGGCGGAGCTTTATCGACACTTGGCTGCTGGTAGATGGGAAGAAGATATTAAGGTACGACGAACTTCTTCGACTTGGATGAGACTACGAGGTCACCCGCCTGCCTCTCTCGGCGTGGGGTCGAGTGATTTTATACCCCTGAGGTCGTTGGATGATTTAACAAACCACGGAATTACGTGTGCCTACGCTGCGTTACGTCACGTTGCGCAATTATGCATATATAGTGCTCGCAGCAGGCGTGTTTTTGCAAATTTCAAATTACTTTCACTTCCTTCACTATTTTTTTTCGTACACGTATACCTTCTCGTGATTTACATAATCGCAACCGCGTGTCTTAAAGCTGCAGTGCAAAAATAACACCGCGATGAGGGCGAAGAAAATTGCCGCTCGTATAAACGTCAAAGATCGAGAGGATGGAAAAAAGAACCTTTCCAGGAAGAACATTCAACGGTGATTCGATTACACCCACCCTCATATCCGATACATTTATACGATATTCAAGCCCCCTCATTCCTCGCTTCGATGACCTCGGTAACACGTCAGACGCTACGAAAGGGGATAGAAAGCCTTCCTGCAGGGTCAGTAACGAACGAATGCGTATTTTTGCGTCGATAAAGGCGTAGGAGGAAAGTAGAAAGGGGAACATGAATAGGGCATGAACACGGATTTCGCGCGGCGAAAAAGCAACGGGCTAGTTTTAATTAGCAGGGTAAAAAAAGAAAAAAAAATAACAGTCAGGGGAGAGACTTAACGGGCTTGTTTTCTCCGAGACGGTTCGTTCGGAACCCGGACGGCGCATGCAGGGTAGAGCTGGCTCGGAAAAATATGGAGGAAAAACTGGCGCGTCCTAATTATATAAAGAACGGAAGAAGCGAGGTGGAAAATTTTATGAAAGTGCCCAACGACGAAGCCCAAGACCAACGCCGCAACGGGCAGCTTCCGCAGCCGCAACCGGCTGGCTTAAAACATTTCGTTTCGTAAATACGTACCTGTATCGCCCGCGAGGCGTTGCCCTTAAATTTGCATTTACATTTCCGCGTTAACCGTTGACTTTTGGGCGAAAAGCGCGGGATGAATTAAAGGTAAGGTAAGGAAGAGGGGGAGGAATAAGGAGGGAAAAGCCGAGCGACGTCGTGCCAAGGAGCAACCCTCTCAGCGGCGTACATCTTTTATACCATCTATCCCATTCCTCCATCTGCATAAAGGGAAAGCTTTCTCTCCCTCCCTTTCTCGTGATAGATCACATTCTCTTTACAGACTTCTTCTCTACACGTGCGACAGCATCCCGCTACCACGGATTGGTACATTCGCATTCCATCCTGCCATTAGCTCACCTCTCCTCTTCTCTTCGCCGGCTGGAAGCATTCCTCCAACCGAGTTTACGTAGGTACCGTAAGAAGTGATATGTTCTGTACAAGATCTTAACTCGCACTCGCACTCGTCTGTTTCCTTTTCACCTTGTATATGTATATACGGAGTGTGTGTATACAGGCTTCACTCTGCGGATCGTCATAATTGATGGAGTTAGCGGAGAGGAAAATCAGATGAACCAAACACGACGGGGTAGATTTACGACTCAAGGTTAATGATATCCTGCCGGTGTATTTATTTTTCATGCAAGGGCTGTGCCGAGGGTACCGAACGAGGCTAATTTCATTTCGCTTTCTTGAACCTGGCTCGCCAAGATACCGCACGCCGAGCTTTCGAATTAGTTTTTCTTGTCTGGTAATCGAGTATGCTGTCAACTTTCCGAATCGAGTCGTTAGAAAATCCGCCGATTCTCTAGCTTGGCTCACAGATTTTCGGGGAAAAAGAAATTATTCCGAATACACAGTCATTCAAGTGACGGACGTAAGTGTCGAGTACGGTCGAAAATGTAATTGGAAACTGCCCTCGTAGGTGCTACAACAAATAGGAGTTTAATATTTGCCTGAGATTGACACGAGTTGAGAAAAGAAGAGGGGTAGAAAAAGCGAATGAGGTGAAATGCGTCCGAAAAAACGTGAATGGCCGATCAGCGCAGTCCCGGCCGTTTGCAACAGACACAAATCGTCCCCGCAGCCTCATCTGTGTTGGACAGCTGCCACTCACATGTCCCATTAACACGCTGTTCTCTCACATCTTTTTTCCTGTTTCACGTGAGTCAGTGCCATTATTTAAATTTGTGTTTGTTAGAAAGTTTGCACGACCTTACCAATCGCTACTCTCACTCTGGCTCTCACCGATCAGCATTTTTTGAAACGGTAGGGTTCCTAATTCATCGATATTGTGCTAAAGCCTCGAAAAATCGTGAAATCTATCCAGAGATGTTATTTAAAATTTAAAAGGCAGTGCCACTTTTTGAAGGATTATTATTACTATGCAATATACATATATATATACAAGTCTCTCAAGCAATGCAAATTGGAACAGCCGGCAATGGATTCATTATGCACGTGACCGGTGTGCTGAATATCCAATTATTGCGATCCTCCGGCGGGTGAAAACTGAGAGCTGCGGTACTCTAAATGTAAAGTTTGACTGCATAATTATATTCTTCAGCGAAGCAGCCATTTTTGTCCTCTAGCCGGAAAACGTGGCTCGAACATCTCAATCCAAGAAAATTATAACAATCGGCGATTTTCGAGTAGAGAATTGCTTCGACATAACGTGACACCGGCAGCACTATGAATAATGTGCTTGGTTTTGGCCAACGAATCAATTCTGCAGAATTAAGGTGCGATCCTGATTCCCTCAATATACGAAGCGACTGATTTTGAACCGCCATGTTGCGGATTCTGGGGCACGAGCGGACGGGGAAAATGTAGCAGCTGGACGGCGATCATTGTCAAAGTACATCCCACCCTCATCTCGAACCCAACCAAAGGTGACCTTGGAGACAAGCCCGGGCTCACTAAGCCACAGCTTCCACCAACAACTAACAGGGATTGACAGTTGTGTCCATTGTTCACTCGGATGTGACTTCAATGTACCGGGTGTGACTTGGACGTGGACTCGGAAAATTTATGCATCGAAAAGTTGGCGCGGACCTTCTGCAATGATTGACGTTGCCATTGAGAGTAATTCACGTTACCGTAAGACATTGATTACGTCGAGCTGGACAATGGCGTTTTTCATTTTGCTGAAATCTTGACGTCCCATGATTTAAACTAGCCTTTTTCCTACTGTAATCTAATCGTCGTCGTGCGGATTAAGCGCAAAAATACAGTTGGTATGCGCGTATAGAATCAGCGATCACCGAATTTCAGTTTTTGCGACAAGATAATGATTCTTGAGCGTTGAAATGGTCGCGTTACGTTTCAATATCACGTTGAAATCAGGTCGGGATACCCGCTGAGCGACTATAGCGTTGGCTATCAAAATAATTATCACACTGCGGGTAGAAGGTCGCCTGGAGGACCAGTTTCGCGTCTAGGAAAGCTCGGTGAAACCTTGCCCGAGGCGACCCCAATCTCACCTACCCGTCCAAACCCGACCTTCAAGGGTTACTCGAAAAAGCCTTTAGCTCGAATTTCGCACCTCACCGGATACGCGGTACTTTGACGACTAGGTAGGTACACAAAAACGGTGCCATTAATTATAAAGATAAAACCTGCAAAGCGCGCCCAGAGCGACACACAACAGGAGAATAAAAGAAAACTAGCGCAGGTTGGCGAGCCGGCGGTGCGGAAAAACCGTGCTGATTTGGCAGTCGAGTAGTTTGCCATGAAGAGTGTGAATAATTGCACCGAGTCGTTGACGACGGGACGTGGAAACGGGAAAAAATAGGAGAAGTGAAAGAGACCGGCGAGGGAGAGAGAAATGCAAAGAAAGAATTCAACTCCGCGGTATAAAATCTCTTCATTGTACTCGCAGTTTACCGGTTTGCCTGCATAGCTTCTGCATGCGGTGCCAGATGACCGAGTCGGAAAAGAAAAAGTCCGCCGTTTCAAAGCCGCGGTAAGTGCTTCCAACGTTGCGAGGAAATCTGTGTATACGGAACGATCCATCAGGCTCTTCCGAATCTTCACGTAGATATGCGTATATTTACACCTTTTGGCTTTTCCAGGCGCAGCTTCTCTCGGAATTCGTGCATGCTGTACCTCCAGGAAACTTTTCTTTACGATCTCCGCACGACCCCCAAAGACTTTGCGACACTCGTATCTTATAATGTACAGGTATGCGTATAAAGCTCGTACTTATCTACCCCGTAGATGCAGATGTGTAAGCTCTCGTAAAAATCGGATGACTTCTTCGAGTCGGGAGTCTCTTTCATTGCCAATATACCGTGCGGAAAGATAATAGTATTATGCATGTATGAGCACAGCTTTACTGACATGAGCTCTGAAATAATTCAATT
The DNA here is from genome assembly GCF_021155775.2 of Neodiprion pinetum. Taxonomy (NCBI): domain Eukaryota; kingdom Metazoa; phylum Arthropoda; class Insecta; order Hymenoptera; family Diprionidae; genus Neodiprion; species Neodiprion pinetum. The sequence goes on from NC_060234.1 coordinate 38,177,517, forward strand.
CCAGCTAAAACGCTAAAGCTGAACCGCGAGGCGATACATTTTTAGGTATATCGCTTTTAAGTCTTGAGAAATCGATCAGGCACAAACGCCTTTCGCTTATATTAGTTAGGGATTCGGTGGAAGGGGTTTCAGACGTGTTTTCGGTCTCTGCGTTTTCACACCCGACCTTCTAATTACCCCCGACTCATCGAGTCGTAGAAATTCACCGTGAAAATCGGTCGAATCTCCAGAAGCGGTAAGGCGATAGCCGCGAGTTTCAATCTTGGTTTCAACCGTACGCGGTTCTCAGTTAGCAAATGTTCTCGCCGCACGAGATCCTGCGGTCTATCCGAGGCAACGAGGGTACATTCGGGGCTTCAAAACTCGGGGAGATCCCGCAGGATTAATTGATGATTCTCGAGAGATGTAAGGAGTTCGCCGAGACCTTTCGTCGCACTGTGAATAGGAGAAACCAAATCGCGATGAAAGCTCTTCGCTCTCTCGTTAATTCTCCTTTTCGCTCTCCTTTTTACCAAGAAAAAGCAATACCCTTGCAACGGAGAACTCGGCGACGTTGAAGTTAGCTAGACCGATTAGTAATCAAATTAAATTTTGCAATTATTAAACATTCAAGACCGTTTCGTCGTTTGTCATTAGTACAAATTTGTAAGTCAAATCCAGCATCCCTAACGTGAAACAAAACGGTTGGAGGAATACAGCAAATGACAATTCCTTGCATACGGATAATGGAAGAAGAATTAAGAAGCTGCAGGAAAATAACGGCGAAAAAACAAGTTGGCAAAGGAAGTCAATTCCCTTTCGTTGTGAATCAAAGCAGCTGAACGAGATTCGGACAAAGCTCTATTTCGGGGGATTTCGGGGTAAAAATTAGTTCGGCAACTTTCACTATTTTCCGGCTTCGTTGACGACTAGCTGCGCTAACCACCCGGGGGCTTCGGGAAGTCGGCGTGATCTCGACGACGAGCTCCAATTTCCTAACGCCAGGCTGGCCGCCGGATTGAGACCCTCACGGATATTGAGCATTCAGAGTCGAGGAGGAGCCGGGACACCTACGTCTAAGGTCTTAAGGTGCTGCCAGTCTTAAAGGCAACGTGTTGCATGCTCCGCTCTCCGACCTTCGATATGCTGCACAGGTTCTCGGCCGATACTCCGAACGTTTGCAGAACCCGTAGAACTGGCGATAAAGAATTCCTGTTCCCTCACGAATAACGAAGGTCGACAATCCCCGCTCCTTTTTCTCTGGCTTCCGGTGTACAAGTTACCGCATCGTTAAATTACACAACGATTCGCTCCAGCGTCGACCTGCCGTTGTATATTTTTTGCTCCAACTTTTTCCCCTCTTTCAATTCTCCCGCTAGTGAAAAAGCATATTTGCCGTGTCACCTACGCGACTGCGAACCGCGTGAGAGCGACTTTCGCGTTTACAAACACAAAGTAAAGCCGGGCAGGAAAAACACACCGAGAAGACGGATTGTTCCGATGTTCGCAGACTTTGTACAAGCTCTGTACGACAAGTTGGTCGGACTTCGAATTCATCTGAAGTCTGGCGATACTTCGGTGAAATTTTTAAAACTTGTTCAACTCGCAGACTAGCCTTTCCGATTTTCGTTCGTTCAGCTGTCGGTTTGACCGGTTGAAGACAAAGCGAACGTATCCCATCGGGAATATTTTCTTATACCGCGGGATCGTACGTAAAAGAAAGGATGCCGTGGAAATAGACGCGCGGAAATCCAAAAAATGGTCCACGTCGGATCCCTTGTCCCGTGTCACATTCATCTTCGACATGGATTGGCCCGAGTCGTCTTCGCGTACGTGTCGAAGGTCCCGAGGAAAAGTACACGCCAATAATATATATCTCAATACGGGGTCTCTGTAAGTGAATGGAACGAACTTGGAACTAACACAGAAGGGACTGGGAGTAACTTTGATCAACGGAACACGCAGTCTTAGGGCATCGAAACTAATTGTTGGATGACCAAGGGTGGTGCTTATAACTTTGGGGTCCGAACCCGTCCTCCCTCCATTCCCGAGGGAAAGTTATTACAACAGTTTCTGCATTACAGCGCATCAAAAGCCCTTCGGTCTTTATGTTTTGCTCTCTCGCTCTTCGATCCACCTCGCTAAAATATTCTCATCCTTCTTTTTTTCGTCACCCTGTACATCGGACCGCAAGGTGTGAGCTGCGTATACCCGAATTGCGTTCTACCTCGTTCGCGAGGAAATTACATTTCTGAAAAGTTAAAAACGCCTCGTGAACATTTATACACATTACATACGCATCCACAATCCATATACAGACGCGGTAAATTCCGTTTCAAAGTTTTTCGCTTGTATATTGTAAATGTTATTTCGCTGATGTTTTCTCGTTGTCTTTTCAGCCGAGAAATTTTCGTTTTTCCACATAATTTGTCAACTCCGCTTCCGCTGCCACGCTGAAAAAAAAAAAAAAAACAAAAAGTCGTCTGACGGTGCCTTTCGCGTTTTTGAACACGTCCACCGAGTCTCTCTAGTCGGTGAAAAATGCCACGACGTAATCCACGACCCTTAGATTCGCATTGCCGGTAAAACAGAAATGTAATCTACAGGATAATGGTTTTACAACTGGCGTACAGGGCGATTGAACCCCGCGAAATTCTCCCTCGAGAGTTGTTCCATAGACGGGTTGCATAGGTATGTCCATAATCGGAAGGACACCCCCTCCCGTCGCATTAATTATAGCAATAATAATTATCCGCGGGAGAAAAAAAATTTCTGCGCGAATTCGTATCTTACACCTACTGTCGCTACTCTGATGAATGTGACATTTTGATGGAGAGCCTGAAACGAAACTCAGACGTAACCCTTATAACGCAACGTAGACGACTCCGCGTATTTTATTCCTGATGGATCGCTCGATTACGGGAGCGATTTTTTTTAGTAATTCCCGAATTCCGCGGTCTTGCGTAATGCGAAGTAACGCGCGCGGTTTTCCGAGCTCGGTTTAATCGAGCACTTGAGCCGTGTGCGATGAAGTTGCCTCGCGATACCGATTTGCGAATAAATGGTCCAAGCGCGAAAAGCGAGCGTACTTTGTTTTTTTATTTTTATTTTTATTTTTATTTTTATTTTTATTGTTATTGTTATTTTTTTTTTCACTCTCACTTTAATTCCCCTCCGTTTTATCCCGCCAAATGAAACGAGCCGAAAGACAGATGCGGATGTAAACGGGCCGCGTCGAGACGCGACACACATAGGTAAATGCCGCGGTAATCGGGGCGAGAAATGCAAGGGTAGTTAATTATAGAAAGCCGGGTAATTTTCGCTTGAGCAATCGCGCGCAATGAGTTTATGACTCCGAAGTACGTACGTCGGCCGTTTTGGCGGACGGCCAAGCTCGGCGTTCTCGGTCAAAAACGGTTGACCGGCCGAATTATATCGAGCACGAGGATCGCGTTTGTGAGAGGTGTTTTTTTTCAGAATTAACCCGCTAAATATTCGCGGTTGATCCCCCGCGACCCCGCAATTATCGGCATTGACGCTGCGGGCGATAGCGCACATCGATCGGAAGCTCGATATTTTTTTCTTTCGTCACGAGCCGTTGAACGAATTTACAAGGACACAAAGGGACGCGAATGTCGAATAAAATATATTCCCCGAAAAAAACACAAAGGGTAAATTCCGCTGTGCCTCCATGTTTACTCGGGCTTTCGATGGGCTTTTCGGGGTTTCCGCACGCAAAATTCATCGCGAATTAGTTGCAACCCTCCCTTTCGTTTGTTCTTGAAATTTTTTTCGACCGATCAATAAAGCCCATCGGCACCGTTCAGGGTTTCAAAATTTTTGTACCAGTGCAGACGTGAGAAAAGTCGTTGACGAGCTGAACGAAAATTTTCAACTGATACCAGGGCGAAATACGAACCATTGAATTTCACACGTGCTTTCAAAGTTTGAATCATTGAAAATCTTTCGGACTCAGGCAGCTAGCTTCGACACGTAAAAAATCAATTAGCGTGTCACGGTTTAGTGAAAACTTGATTAAGGTGAGTGTATTGAAATTCTACACATAAAGATTTTTTCATCACGCGCTCGCAGAATCACGGTACGAATTTCGTGGTGTGAAAATCCGACGCGAGTTGCGATCAGAAAAATAATTGACCTTACATATAAACCAGATAAAATCATTTTCAGTCGTTGATATATTATACAAGATTTATATTTTTAAATAAATACACATTAAAACTTACATATTTGATTTAAATGTGTTTATACTCACGATGAATAAGAATTTATCTACATAACGTGAAATTTTTCTGACTGAATCTTGTATTGATTAAAAACCTTATTCTTCTGGATGTAATCGAAAAACATTTCATTTACTGACAAGACGTCTTGTTATACCCGCTTCTGAATGCATCGAATATTTTCAAATTTGAATTGCAAATGCGTAATACAAACAGCGCAAAAATCCTGGAATAGAAAAAATTATCGACAGGTGGTGTTGGTGTTGGTGTTAAAAAAATTATTTCTACGAGTTTCTACGTTCACGAGTGAAACAACGGCGCCGAGTCACTAAGTAGAAAAAAATTCTTTACAATTCACGAATTATGTAAAATAGTATTACAACTAGCGTGATAATTCAACGAGGCAAATACGATGAAAAGAAATATAAAACTAAAATCCTGTATGAAATAAAACTGCGGAGATAGTAGAGAATTCAGAGGGCGAGCCGAGGCAATTTCGGTGTGCTCTGAGGAGGACCGGGATAAACTAAATTCTGGTCCACATTCGCAATGCAGCCCTGTGCTTCAGCGATTTGCTCAAGTCTGCTTGTATGCGGCTACGTGCACATTGGACGCGTAAATATAGACAAGGTGAGTAAACAGCCGGTTAGAAACAGGTTCGAATCCTACTCGCGCCGAGATAAATCGTTAAACGGACACAAACGGGGAACGAGTGCAAGTGAGGTGAGCATAATCCGCGTTTCTAGCGTAAAGTTTGCACTTGTGCTGGATTTAGAGAGATATCGGATCTCGAACCAGCCAATGAAATGAGCGATACGTGACCGAGGAACCAGGGTGTCTTCCTCGCCCTTCGACGAGGCAAACACATTTCTGCAAGTGCACCATTGGCAGTACCTACTTTACAGTGCAATAGTAAAAAACGACGATGAATTTACGCCACGTAGGTATTTGGAGCAAGTTTTATCGCAGGAAGCACAGATTCTGTCGTTCCGATGCAATGAGCAGAAAGTATTTTCACATCTTCGATGGAGTTCGGAGTATGGTTGTGAGTGAATTTTTTTACAGTTTTGCCAAAATTCAATGTGTGAGAGATGCATTGAAGCGATTTTCCAGTTCCATCGTTTCTGAATAACACTTTATTTTCGTATTGTTTGAAACTGTCGACACGTGTGAACGTCGATTCAAAACCTACGTGAGAGGTTATTTTTCATCATTTTTGTTTCACCACCGTTTCGACGACAGCTACTTTTCGCACTCAATAACTGCAATTACACAGCGAATGTCACTTACACACTTTCGCCAATGAACCAAAAGCACGCTCGACTTTTGAATGAATATATATTTGCGGGGTTTTTTTGTTGGCTGAAACGATCGATTTTTCGCTAATTGCCGCAGGATTTTTCAGGTATAATATTTGTTCGCTTACCACGTCGTTAATAATGCTTCGGTTTAGTTTTCAAGTGCAGTTTCACGTTCGTATAAAAATTCGGGAAAAAATGTATTCGGAATCGTGATAAACTTTCACGAACTCTGAACCACTCGACTCAACTTCACATGCAACACAGCACATTCGCACGTTTAATTCGATTGTGCTCAAGGAATTTTAACGAAAAAAAGGACAATATTATACAAGCTTGAAAATATTAAAAAAACTTTGTTCACGCACGTTAGCCAAATTTTTTCATACATCACGACTTTTCAATATTGTCAGCACGAATGGGTGATCGGTTCGCTAAAGCATGCAAGCGTCGATAGAATCCTAAATTTTCTCACCGCTGAAGTGATAACATAAAGAACCGACGCAGGCACCCTGAGCAGTATCCAACAACGTGAATTCACGAGGATCGTTGTTTTCCCTTCTTTCGCAGCCTTGACTATAATAAAGGTTGAAGAAATTCGGAAGAGAATAAAGAACGGAGGAAAGAAAGATAAAACAAAAGAAAAAAAAAACAGGGAAAACGAAAAAAAACCTTTACGTATCTACCGACGTGACTAAGAGCGTTTGTCATTGGGTCTGTGGCGACAAATTTCTGGCTTCGCAGGGTTAAAACCACAGAGAAAGTAAATTTACTTTAGCAAAGTGCTGCGTGTGTCCGCGTATATGAAATGCAAACGTCGGTTGGAAAAGAATTATCTAATTGCCTGACAACTCCAAATGACGACGGTGCGTTTCACATTTGGAAGCGACTAGTAATAAAAGGTTGAAGGAACAGAGTTGTAAAATCAAAAATCGTCGAAGGGTCTTGATCGAGATTCATATCAACATTTTTCTCTAGTACTGTAAATTCTGGAAGCTTTGACAAACTCATGGTTGATGATCACCGTTCGAACCTCGATCCCTTAAATCATCTAATCCTGCTGAAAAATGGTGCTGTGCAGCCAACAGTGTATTGTGGAGTTTTGTTTTTTAAGATAATGAAAACACTTGGAGCAATTTGAGTTTGAGGGTCTTATTATTTATAGTCTCAAGTACATTTAGAATTTTTTTGTTTACATTAATAACAAAATGGCGGCATCCCCTCCTTGAACAGCAAACATGAACCACGAATTTTTTGGAAACCGTTAGAATTAACATTGGCTCGAGAAAAAAAAATTGGCGTTTCGAGGAATCGCGGGAAGGAGTAAAAACAATGTTCAAAAATGCGATAAGCTTTAGAGCGCACGAGGCGTGACATATCTATCGGCGCGTCGCCGGAATAGCAAAGAAAGGCACAGGTAACGCAAAACTTTTCCTCTACCGATGTCAGGACGGTTATTTACGTAGTTGCCGAACAGTTTGAAGCCAGTAAATCTTTCTAGGTGCTTGCAAGTTCCACCGCTCTCTGATACCACGACCCCGCGAGTGAATTGAATCCGTCGAAGACGCTGGCGTCGCGGCGTCGGCCGTCTCCAAAACTCCCGGGTTTTCGAGAGTGTCATTTTATCTCGTTTCGTTACGTTTTATTTTTACACCCTCCCCCCACTCCTGCTTTTTCGGCCAGCGTGCCTCCCTCGAATCCCTTTCTTTCTCTCCGCAGCTTTCGCCTCGTCTTCATGCACCGTTTCCCTTTATTTGGTCCGTGATAATTTAACAACAGGGTTGCATACGCTTTTGCCGAAACAAAACGAGGACGGAAAGAAGTGCCTGAAATTCTCCGACGATTTCAAGCCCGGATATTTTCTCTCAGTTCCGGCTGGTGGTTCACGTAAAAAAATTCCAAATAATTTCAACCTCTTTTTGCGTCATGGGCTAGCAGCTTTTCAAAAATTGATCCCAGCTGATCCGATCTCAAGACATATTCGGCTAGGATCCTTGATACTTCTTATTGCTCAGAGTCTCGCCAACTTCTCGTCAGTAATCGCATTTCGCAGATGCTGTACAATTATTCTCGTCATTTAAATTAACGCGATATATAATTGTAATATCACATCCTGTTCTCAAGTTTTGAATGTACGTAAGTACATATTACAGCTGCGATACCGTCTTCTCGATGTAATTATAACAGGGTACAAAAGCAATTTTCAGAGGTCGTTAATATCTGTACACCGTTTCCCGTTTCGCGAATGATATAACTTTTTGGGAATGCATAAGACTTTCGTGAGATAAGATTTAAAATTAGGCTGAAGTTAGCAGAGTTATTGTAATGACTAACGTTTCGGAAAAATCGTTATTTCCACAATTGCGGGATTGTCTGAAATCCCGTAAATCAAACTCAGGCAAAACGTATTTATATTACGATAACATAACTACTTCAAAGTCACTATGAATTTACAAAATAGTGATTTCTCCTCCCAATATTTCCTTACGTTAAGATAACATTCTTCCACCGACAATTTTCTATGCAACGCTTGCAAAAGCAAAGTTTGAAAAAATTGAAAACTAAATGGACAATCAATTAGAATGAAAAGGGTGGAAAACGGCTTACCTAGATTTCATTATCACTTCAATTCGTCACGGAATTTCTGAATTCAATAAAGATATAGAAGACAAACAAATTAACCAAACAGGGAAGCATGGCAATTAAAGGTTGCGAACTACAATATATATAGGAATCGAATTCAATTAATAATTTCTGAGATAAACGATCCTCGGAGCCACGATATTCGATCGATCAATGTAATATATCGGCCAGCTCTATGGCGGATAGCAGCATTTATTATTCAGCAAAGTTTTTCGAACTGGTCCGATCCATTCCCAAGAGAAATACATCGGTATTTCTTCGGGTCAATTTTCGTGATCGCCGGAGAGTTGTTATTTACGTTGGTGCGTGTAAGGTTTATATACCTAAGCGTATCTCTAGGTGATATATTTGTATATATTGTTACAAAGGGTGAAATCACCCGTTTTGCCCCCTTTTAATGATCTAGTAGTCATCATAGATAAAAGACGTTTATAATATATTATATATATATATATATATATATATATAAGCGCATATACAGTGTGTTTGTTGTTTGGGAAGAAGTTTTTCTCTTAATTACAGATTCTGGCCGCACAGTTTGCCAACTATCTCTCAGATTCCCGGATTCTTCGGTGATGAAGTACACGGGTACCAGCTTATATAACTTATCCACCTTCCAACCAGCTCACGCCAATTTTTTTATTTTTCTTTTTATTATTTTTTTTTTTTTTATACTTCTTCTGACTTTTCTCAGAAGAACAAACTTTGCTCTCAGTTTTTATACTCTTAGTACCTTGTCCTGGAGTTGCGGAAAAATTTATTGCGACAAGTGCTCGGTGACTCAAAACCCCAATTTCATCCCCTTCTCCCTTGACCTCAGCATCAGTTTTTTCATCAAGTCGGACAGACAGACCTTTTACACCCAAACATCCGCCGCTCTTTCGTCGAACTCGACGAATCAAACTTAAAAATTTCGAATTCTTTGGTGCGTTTGATTCAATTCCGATAAAACGGGTGTCCCAGATTTTCCGCCAAAGTTTTTTGCGCCGATTCGCTGGGACCGAATGCCCGATACGGTGAGGTGCAAAATTGTGTCACAATTTGCAGGAAGGTCGAACGAGAATACAAACATGCACTTGGAACGTAGCTATAACGTTACTTTTGCGCGAATGCACAGGCTTGTGAGATTGCTTTTGGAATTCGCTTGAAAATTGGCTCGCTATAACGGGTCAAGGATTCGAGGGTGGAAGATAATTATTTTTCGAAGCTTACGCGCACGTCCCGATAGTCGCAGATTCGTCGTTAACAAGCCTGAAGAAAGTTTGACAACATTTTCTACATTCGGCTTTTCTATCCGCAGCACGAATCGCGCTTCTGCCATTTTTCGCGTGGCGACGTCGTCACGTACCTACGTCTTGGAATTCGATATTTTTGATTGGCGCATTTCCTCGCTCAGCTGCCGCAGCTTGTCACAGTGAAATGATTGGGATTTAGCCGAGACACGCGCGTGCATGCTGAATTTTCATTATTCACTGACACTTTATTCCCGTGGTTGACGACGTTCAACTGTATTTGCAACAGGTTCTTAACACGGATAATCCCTGCTCTTTTCCGCGAATTTCCTCAATCACATCGCAAGCCCGACGAATCGTTAAAACGCGGATACGCAAGGCGTTGATTTCGACCGGACGAAATCCGAGTTCTGGGACGACTGTGCATGCAAGGAGCTCGAATAGGATTAGCAAGATTTGGCGAGAAAAAGTTCTCCGCCGATAAAAGAAGTGGCTCAATTTTATCCTGCATTAGTATTCCGCAAGCCAGCCACCCTCGAAACTCTCTCCTTAATTCCGTGCAATATTCCTACGAATTCCAATCTTCACCGAACAAACCGAAAGAATTTGCATCACCCGGTTTCATCGGCGAACTTTTTTTCATGATATACCTACCTGGGTACCTCCGACCGTTCCGTGTTCCATCTCTGTCTATTCTCTATTTCTCGCTGAGAAGAATTCATTTCCCCGCAATTTCCTCAGCACTATCCTCTTATATACTCATATACCAACGCTGCAGAGTATTTACGGAATAGAGAAGTTTTCTCGTTTGACATTATATTGGAATACAAAAAGATCGCGGTTGAATTCACCGAGCTGCTGACTTTCAAGCGGTGCGGGGGAGAGAAAAAAAAAAAACACGGTTTCCTTAATAATCTCCCCGTTTCGTTCGCGCTTTTGAAAAAAAGAGTGAAACGTCGTGAAAATATAACGGAGAAAAAAAAAAATCCGTCGAGTGTTTTAACGGGGCTTTGATGTCGGGGAGGTGGTAAAACTTTTTTAATCCGAGTTGAAATTGCGGAATGAAAACCGAGTGATTCGATTTCTCCGTTGTTTTTCAAATACAGAATTTTTCACATTGGAAAATAATTCAATGCTGTCTCCGTCAGGCTTATTTTTCTTCGGGGTTTCCTCCCACGAAACGCGGTCTTATATCTCGCGCTTTTCTTCTCGTTGATTTATTCATATTTTAATTCAATGTGAATTCGATCCTCCTTCGAACTGCAGGCTCGCAACATCTCTCGATGAATTCACCCTCCATTGTACACCGCGTATTGTATTCTAAATGGAGATTAAGCCCCGCACGTTTACGGCCCTGGGAGAATAAAGCCGGAGATCTTCTCGTCGGTATACATTGACAAAAATTACATTGAAATTCCCGAGGAAAATTTGCTCCAATAATTTTTCTTTTTTTTTTCCTCTCCAAATAAATTTGAACAGACGGTTATTATATATTTCCACGTAGTCGACGTTGGCGCATGTTTGTAGAATCGGTTATGCTTGCTTTCTCGTCTCCTCAAGATATGACGGAAAAATATTTTATGCCCGAGCCGTGTCTGCCGAATATAATTCCGCATCCTTCGATATTATCCCCCCCCCCCGCCCCAGATTTCGGTAATTTTTCAATGACAACCGAAGAGATTCTCGCTGAGATAAAACTGTTTTTTTTCTCTACCAACCTTCGCGAAGCGATAAATTAAAATAAACCGAAACTGCCGCCGCCTAACGGAACCAATCAATTACCACGGATACTGACTATTGGAATGTTTTCAAAAGAGTATAATTAGTGATTGCACAACACGCACGCAGACGGACTAAGATAATTGAAATTGAACGTTTTAAAATAAATATCTGAAAAAGTTATTTTTATACCTTCGACATCCAGCTCGATCGATGCTTTACATTTGTTACATGGTTGAGTGTATGAGGTGTGAAATTTTATTCCACGTGCAAAACCAGTCGCAATTTCTGATCCGTTACAGAGACTTGGAGTGTATCGGTAATGCATATAACACCCGGGGCAAGAGTCGTTTGAATAAATCAAATGGTCAACGGTGTATCAAAATTGTAAATCGCGTTGACCGTAACTTTTGTAGATCAAAGGCAAACACATGACGATTGAACTTAATTTTTCACACGGTGAAAGAGAAGAAAAAGTATAATAAAGGAAATTGGTACAAACAAATATAACACGTATATATACATGCAGACAGGTGTGTATAGACTCTCGTATCAAAGAGCTAGCGGGTATTTTATTCCTCGAAATATTGCATGGGCGTCGGTTCGAAATCGAATCGCTATGGGAACAAGGTACATGTATACGCAAAGCTCACGGATACAATGAATAACGAAAAAAGTGAAATGGTGAAAAAGAAGAGAAAGAAAAATTGAAAAAAGAGGGAAAAATAGCGAATCCCGTGTGACAAAGCTCTCAGTGTAGGCGTCGACCGCCTTTTACGGGCTCGCAATTTCTGTTACCAGAGGCATAAGAAGTCCTCATTTATCTGGCGCCGGCATCTCTTCGATTCTGAATACCCACGCCGAGAGATACGCAGAAATAATGTACGGATGAATAGGCGATCGTATTTCGTCTTCGGAGATTGGACGCCTGATGGAGAAATAATCAATTCGAGCTCGGAGAATCTTCAACGCTGATTTTCCTCTGCCTTGGTTCACACTTCAAATAAAATACGATTTCATGAGTTGCTCGAGAGCATATCTTACAAATTTTAATCGATACAAAAAAATTCAACCGATTTACTTTTTCACTGTATAATCGTGCAGTAATACTCGTTAGCAAGCCGAAAACACTTTCGTTTGAGTTTGCACTTTATACTCGATGACTCGATGAAATGAAAACATATTTATAAGTTTGTACTCGTACACCGCTGTTCAGGGACATAAATTCCCATTGTTCAAGTCTCTGGAACCGTAGCGTCATTCAAACTTCAAAAATAACAATTCGTTGATATTACATTCGGCAAATTAAAAAAACGCAGTAGAAATGTCTTCTATAAATTGACAGAAATTGATGAAATTATTTCTGCAGTTCCACCACTTTGAAAACGGAATAGTAAATTCTACCACGACGGCAAAAAAATTGACGAAACACTTTCGAAGGGTGTAGTTAAAGTCTGGAAATTGCGAGTACCCGTTGCAAGCAATTTCCTTGTCGCCGCAAATGGTCATTTCCGGTACATGCGCTTCCAACGGCGCAGTTACAAAACTTTATTTCCAAGTAATTAGAAAGCAGCTAGTACAAAGTTAGCCGGTGGGCTTTACAGCGTGGGCATAGAGTCCCGGTCGATGCGTTACTCGTAAACAGTCTTGGAAACCTAAACAAAAATAGGGCCTGCAGGGATCGAGGGAGGCAGCCTGGGTCCAGATTACATTTTCCATCCTCTCCATTCCGGCGTAACGAGGTTTAGTTGGCTTGAGTGATGCCCAAAAGCTTCTTGCGCATATCCTATTCCATGTAATCAATACGATTACCTATATCTATTATATATTATGTATAAGGATATAAATATATTGTATGTATGTATGTTCGAAGCCATGTAGAACCTTTCGAGCACGTATAGAACGCGCAACCTTGCCTACATGGCGTGTATCCTTTCAGGCGACGCACTGATTGCAAGCTTGTTCGCCACCGAATGAAATTCAGATGAAAGTTCACCAATTTTCCGTACATATCTGCATGCGTAAGCAGCCTCGCGATGAGCTTTGCGAATCTCTCAGCCCTTGCTGAGAAACGTCGGAAAATCCAGCCTGCCGCCTTTGGGTTTGCAGCGATGCGAAAAAAACTCGATAGGAATGATATAGTCTTGACGAGTTTGTAATTAAAAATATCGAGGAAATACCAGGTCGAGAAGGTTGTGGGTTCATTATGACGAGGGAGGAAAAACTTGAACGAGTCAATACCGGAGATTAATATTGATCGCTACATTATGGGTATCTTGCTGCGCGGACTGTACCAAGAAAGATGGAATGATGTCGGAAATAAGGATAAAGGAAGCGCTGAATTAACCTTCAGCTGCTAATGAAAATGCATATAAAACGTATCGACAACGTATCGTGTACAAACTACAGGTATAGGAATTATTAGGAATCGCTGATTGTGAGTTCAACAGATGCGAATTAATAAATCAATCCTGCAAACGCGGAACGATTTGCACTCTCCAGTTGAACTCGAAGCGCGGAAATACTGATTCAACGGCAAAATGCAAGATCCAAATCGAACTGAAACGAAAGGTTTAACGATTGCAAATACAGAATCGACTCCAGAGACGAGCTATTTCGCATTTGGTTGGAGAATTCATCAGGGAAGCGGGGTAAGAAGCAATGAAATAATTACCATAGCTAGGAATTGATTGTGCAGAGCCATTGCGGCCGGAACTGGAATAGAAAAGCGTTATGAAAGTGAAGAAAAAAGAGCACCGCGCTGCTCTGATTCCCTGACCTTTGACCTGCAGACCAAGTTTCGTACATCAATTAAGCATATTAGTTATATTTTCACCAGTAAAAATGGAGATGAAACTTTTTGTTATAACTGGGTTATGCCTCTGGAGAATTTTATAATAACGCGTTATTTCACTACTCCAGCTTACGACCACTCTTTCAAATAACAGCATTTTAATCCCAGATTTTTTCTACATTCATTTTCAACGGTGAATTTACTGAGAGGGATCAACGAACGAGAAAACATCATCAGCTGGGATTATTTATCTCGCCCGGATCAGACCGGCACCCGATCATCCGCGCGTTAAATTTAGACAAAAAACGGCCGCGGTGAAGGGTGCGAGCCATGAAAGAAAGCAGAGCGGAAATTCCTCGATTCCCGCAGGTGAAAGAACGAGGAGCTCAGTAAAGCGTCAAGGGTCGAATCAAGATGAATGTTTCAAACTCGGCGATGGAGATTCGTCCGAGACGTTACTAATGCTCCTTGGACCTGCCTTCGGGGAGTGAGAAGGGCTGGACTAGGTTCGGAGCGGCGACACTAAAGTTGCCCCAGGACTGGGTGTAATAAATCCCTCGAGATATTATGGTGGAAACCCAGATACCCAAATATGAATTCCCCCCCCCCCCCCCCCAAAAAAAAAAAAAAAAAATGAATGCCCAAATATCGGAAGCAGCGGACACTTCTCACCACGATTATTGACGATTTTCTTCCGCGATTGTTTTCACCGCAGTGAAAACACGATAATCGAATGATCGACACGTAAGGATAATTCTGTTGCGTCCGAAATTCAGAAGAGAATTAATAACGAGGCATGATAAACGATCAACGGTTGAGTGAAGTGTTTTTTTTTTTGTTTTGTTTTACTACTTATAAACTAATGAAAAAGATCTGCAAAGCGAACGGAAAATTCTTCACGTCCTCGATGCCAAATCCCAAAAGCTCGAGGATGAAGGCGAAATTCCAATTCCATCCGGCGAAGCTGAAGTCTAGGAATTGGAATTGCGAAGTTGTCTCAGCGGGTCTGACTGACCAAATCTGAGAACAGAGTGGCAGAAAGTTTATTCGAGTGGCCTGCCGGAACAGAATGGGATTCTTATAAGGATGACGCGATGGGGGAAATCGTCTGGCATGCCTCTCGAATCTATCGGAGCGCGATGATAAAGGGTGTGTTTCCTTTTACCGGAGAAGGTACAATTCAGACTTTGATCGGAAACACTTCATTCCACCGGACGTTTGACCTCGAGAGGAGAAATTTTCTCGCCTCCGTCTCCGTTGCTGGACCAGCAGAACCCGTTCGCCTATTGCAAATTGATAAGAAAGGTTGTCGAAGATTCTTTTCCCTATCGCTCTTGCATCGCGGGGCAAAGCCAACCGTTTTCACGGTGCGTAAAAAATATGCACGTACGTGTCTTTTCGAAATATAGCCCAATCAAAAATCCAATACTCGACGTTATAATTAATAGTTACCCTGGAACAAATTTTCCTCGGTCAAAATTACTTCGCCGTAATTCAGCGCAGTTGTTAACAGTTCAGTAGCAAATTTGATGCAGCGCGGTGATCGTATAGCTTTCTCCGGGATGAGCCAAGCGTTCACCGCGGTACCACTTAATTTACGACCATGCAATTTTGCACGTGCGCAATAAACATCCTTCAATGAACTCGTTACACGATTTTGCGGAGATCCTGCGGTAGCATCAATAAATCTTTGTATTTCACGTTTTCCTTTTACGACTGTCACTACCAAAGTTTATGCCAGGCAAGATCATCTTTTTTTTTTTTATTTAATTTTTTTTTCTACTCTTCTAATCAAAACAACAGTCGAGCCTTGAATTCGTAATCTGATTGTATATTCGAAGGCGCTATCCAACGATCTGAAAAGATGACGACTCGGCAGCTGTCGTATTTAATTGTAAAAATTGATTTTCGAATAATGACATCGAAATTGACCAGTCTTTGCAAAGTATTCAATTAAGTCAAAAGGATCAGCCGCTTGATTTTCCGTACGCGATGTTGGTCAGCCATTCCATCATATATAGAATGCCGTCACGAAGGCACTCGTAACTCATTCTACAAAGCAGGGTCAAGTCCGTACAGGAAATAAAAACAGTCGACCGTAAAATAAATCAGTCGTTCGTGTCCAACCTGAATATCGTAGGTTAGAAATAAAAGCACAGCTGAATAAGTAAGATACGATCGGAAAGAAACAGCACCTCGAGTTTCGCGCGGTCTCGCTGGATATAAATGGACATGCAAATAGGAGGCATCTTCTCGGTAAATCGTGAGACATCAGGCGTGGAAACTCGGGTGACAGGATCGCTGCATAAAGCATAGAGATATGGAGTTACACTGGCAAGCACGTGTTTGATCACGATAGCCGCGAGTCAGGCGAAGGGTTGATAAAAACTGTGAAGGGGTTGATGGAATGAATTTTGCGGTACCAATCAAGGGCTGACTATTGACGATTTCACAAACTTGCCTCAGGATGTTGAAACAACGCATTTTACTGTCTTGGACTTATGGCAAAACTAGGATCGACACGAAGTTGTCGGCTTGTGAAAGGGAATCTCAACTCGCGAAGGGTTGAGGATGGAACATCAGCGTCCGCGATTCGCGTCGGGGGAAAATTGGTATTTTATCGATCACAAGCCGGTCGACTCGAATCTCATAATTGATTGCGCGTTGTAATCAAGTCAACAGTGATACGTCATGCGAGACAGGCTGGGGGTAAATCATGACAGAGAAAAAGAGATTCGTCAACGATTCGTGTACCGCGGGGTTGTCCTTAGCAACGCGGTTGTCAGGGTAAACAACAGGAAGCACCGACCGCAGGGAATCCTGGGAGAAAATTCAACCTGATGCTCGGCCCTCGCCGCGGGAAGAACCACATATACATTATTTATTTAACCGTACGTGCAATTTGGTATTCAAATTTTTTACTGATAAACTATCTTCTGTTTCAATATCACATCGACGAAAAAAGCAAACACATCTTACTTCTGAAAGAGAATATCACAGAGTTCAGCTTTACAATCGTCGCTTGCTAATTACGCGAAGCTTTTTACTTTCACGCAGATCGAACAAAGTCATCATCGAAATGGCGATGGCTTTAAAAGACCGAGATGTCGTTGTCACAATTCCCCCATCCTGACTTCCGCCCGAGGGACAAAACGTACTTACGTCGCCTTGGAATTTTTACGATCGACATAAAACATTCTATTTTCGGGGTGAATTTAAATTGCGCATTCCTAATAAATCACGGCACTAATTTCGCAGGAAAATTAGAAACACCGCGTATATATCGCGTCGTAAATCTGATATCATTGATCATCGGCGGTGGTTGTTTCAATAATTTTCACTGATCAACTTCCGGCCCCAAGTCCGAAGCCTTTGCCTCAGGAGGTTCGACGTCCGTGATGAACGGCTTAGTTAGATGAGGGTTAATTATACTGGTGATTACGTTACGCCGGGACAGAATTAATTAATGATTAAATGCTCCCAGTGCTGACCGCGTCAATGCTTCGAATACATACCCGTGGTATATGCACTGTACATACAGGGGGGGAAATATTAGTTGACCGTTTGTGTTTGCAATCAGGATTCCTGGGGAGAGAGAGATGATGTTTAGAGTTCTAATCACTCAATTTCATCGCCGGAATTATTGCAACAGAGTATAACAATGTGATTACCTGTATTAAACGGCTGCGCGTTACATCGGCGATACGATTGCTCCACAAATCTGGCCTCCAGTTTACCTCGTTAAAATTGGCGATCGAACAGAGATTCGATTCGATTTCAAAACAGGAGGCTGGGAAAACGCAGCCGTTGCGTCTCTGCGCGTATTTTGGAAGCCTCGAGCGATGAGGCGGCGGGTTTGGTACAGAAACACTAACCGAGGGGTGGCAAAGATAACAAGAGCAGCGGTGGTGAAAAAGGGGCTTTCGATGCTGCAACCATAGTCGGCGGACTAAAATTAGCCAACCAATTTTGGTGATTCCATCTAGCGGGTACAGGCGAGCCGTTTCGAATCCTGGAAACAGGGAGCAGTCCGCCGCTCGGGGAAAAAGCCGGCATCCCGTTTCCGGTATGAGGGACGTCGCAAACACTCCGGCAGTCCGCCATCGCGACCTGTAACCGAGCGCCATTCGCCGTTCCGAAACTGAGTTTATCTCGTACTGCGGTTTGGATCCAATCACTGCTCTCTGGCTCACGCATCTGCAAATGTCACAAAACCGCAACCGCGAATGCCGACGAGAACGCTGGCGAACCGATTGCGGTGAGCTGGAGACCATTAGCGCAAATAAGTTGGACGGTTTTCGCCCTGCAGCCGCTTTTTGCCTTCCGGTCTATACTCGCGATGTTTATCGCAGCCCCCGTAATACGGAAACTTTTTCAGCTCCGATTTTCTACCTCCGATCACTGCCCAAAGGTAGGACATGTGTCTGGGTGTGCGTGTTAAGTAACAAGCACGTTTCACCGACCAAACGTTTTTCATCTCAAACGAGATACGAAACAAACTTTTGATCAGACGTCGCTTTTAGTTTTTTTTTTGAAAAAATCACGAGAAATTTTATACTCTCAGTCTTAAATCTACATCCTTATGTTACGTGGATGATTTCCGTCTTACTCGAGTACTTAAAGCTGATTGCCTCGAGGCCATTAGCCCAGCCGGTTCCTGACTATTTAGCTTCACGTCGAGAAAGCTTTTATTCTACGTCATTAATCTTCCCGCGGATTAATGCTGTGAACACCATAGGGTCTCCGGAGTTTTCAAGACGCTGCTCGAATCATTATTTACTTGTTTGCCGAGGTGTCTAGTTTTGAGAAAGAACTACACAGAAACCGATCAACTCCATCAGCATCTTTCGATCACGGTTTAAAAGCGACGGTCCGGTTTCACTCGACTTATACTTGACCCTCTTTCGCGCAAAGATTCGATTCCGAAAGGGAGAAGCGGGCAGAAATTCGCGAATAAGCGTCAATTTGATTACAGGTATTTCACAGAACCGGAGCCTCAATACGAAGAATCCCGAAGTTGAGTTGAGACCCAGGCGGATATTGAGCTTAGCTGCTTGAGTATCAGACTGTTCACAGCTGGTGAACAATCACTAATGCTCATAAATATTCTGGTCTTCAGTGCGGAACAAATCGAGTCCCTTTTCATTTAATTTTGCACAGAATTCAGGAAGATATCGTCGTGGAGGATTTTCAGGTGACTGAGACCGAGAGAAATCCGTTGAACCAATTTCCAAGGAACCTCTTTTTCGGAGACTTTCTTATTCCGTCTTGGGAAACGGTGAACAATGCATCGGGTTCCAAAGCCCCGCGTATCGCAGACTTCAAAAACTAATATTTCACTTTTATTTAGCCTCTCCCAAGTTCTCGAGAGCAGGCGCAGACGTGTGTGTCATCATCTTCAAACTTTCTTCGATATTCTCCTAATATTTTTCAAGGAGCTTCTGTTTGTCGTTGGTGCGACAGTGAAAGGCGTGCACACATCCACTATATCTCAGGGATAACGTTATTCTTCATTTTTCGTCTACACTTTCCTGTTCACACTAAATTCGATCACATTCCTATCCCTGCATCCGTATCGCACACATGTACGAAGAATTCGGTTTTTTAGTGAAACTTTTTAAGCTTCGAGCGTAATCTTCGGTCACTAAATGGATTGCAACAGCCCTGACGTAGATATTTTCTAATCGATTGAACCAGCCAGCCATTCAGCTGGTTAAACATCCCGGTTTCGTCGTGCAGGCAGCTGAAGCTCAATTGACAGAAATGTCGATAATATTCAAAGACAACTTTCCCCGCCCCTTCCATTCAGTTGGGAGATAACTCTCCCTCCCTCTTTCTCTCTCTATTTCTCTCTCGCTCGGACACGTTGGGCAAACATCAACGCGAGTATGACACACCTCGAATCTAACCACACGCCTGTTTTTCCTCCCACGCCCAGACAAATATTCGCGGTAATCCCTGTGATGCAGAAATTATGCATTAATTTATTGACACCGAACTGCCAGGCAACTACTCAAAACAAACCGGATCGCCAATATCGTTTTAGGCAGAATGATTCCATCAGTCGCAGCGCTGTTGTAACATCTACAGTACACGTCAGCTCGAATTCAAACACCGCGTCGACTGTGAGGAAATGGGAATAAAATTATCGTTTCATTTTCACCGAGAAATAATTCGCCCAGAGGTGGTGCAAAAACATTGCAGAAAAAATTATTTTTACTTATTTTGCACCAGGGACCGCTGAAAGATCGACGTCTATGGACCTTGATTTCACCCCCAACTTCGTTTCCGGGTATAGCCATGAACTCGCGTCAATCATTTTCAAATTTTCTGGGTCAGAGATTTTACTCGCATCAGTGCGACTGGCCGATTTCACGATGGGGGTGTCGAGCTAAAAGACTCTACGTGTGAAAATAGATACGTGAAGTGCTCACGCTGGTTTGTTGATACATTTTAGGCTACAATTTGTACTCAGTAGTTTCTAAAATTGACAAATATTTTACTACTTATACAAGCGCGATGGATTCTTAATAATCTGATGTTTAATGATTATTTGAATTCAGTGGAAAAATCAATGAAAAAAATATATCAAATGCATAACTCGTGATGTGTTTGCTGCGGATAATTGATGTTAACTAGATTTCACTTTGGTTCTAACTGGTTCTAGATTTTTTTTTTTTTTTTCATAAGTGGCACGCAGGCCTTGCTTACATATACAAAGAGGCACAAGAGCGGATAGTTCTGAATTCTATTGGTTCGTCCCTTTCTAGGGGAGAGACACTTGTCTTCGTTCACACGAAGAGTCTTTGGCCTTCGACTTAACGTTCGCGGCATTGACTCGGATAGCTTACAATTAGCGAAGACTGCGGAGGCTTCTTTCTCTAAACGTCGTAACTTGACAATACATGGTTCGATGCTCTTTCTCAATTTCCTCGTTGCCTATGCCACTCAGGACTTCGAAACCTGAAGCCCTCGGACCCTCCAGGGATAAGCGTGTTTCACCGAAAGCTTCGCGATGGCGTCAGTTTCGGATTGTCTGTCCTTCAACGCTGCTTCGGGAGACGCAGAGGTTTTACCGAGAAAATTTCGTCGAAGAGTTTGTTCCGTAGTTATAACTGTGCGAACGGCGTAGAGACGTCAGCGACAGTTTATCCCTCGGATATTCGAGCCTCAAAGTTTCTCTTGCTAAAGTTCTTGGTGCACTGTAAATTTTCAACCCGCCATCTCTCTGCACGGTGTCAATATTTACCCGCCATCAAGCCGTGGGCAGCTATTAATTAGTTGTTAACTATTGATTATCAGAAAATTTGCAGAGTATAAACTCGCACCTGCTGCTACAGTCATTATTGTACGTGAAGAAAAGCGGGTGAAAAGTTAGAAAATTCCAAAGCAAAAACTTGACGAACAGACATTTCATCAAGTATGCTCTTTGTCACAGGGATTCTCTGATCCACGGACAAACTTCCAAGAGTACGAGCGGGAAGAAAAGATTGTCCGGAAAGTAAAAAGGGTGTCCAATAAATGTGGGGAGAAATTTTTAACGAAGCAGAAAATGAAAACTGGAGATTTATTTCCGAACGGTAGGACAGATTCTGCTGATTGTGAACCGTGTTAAATTTCAAACCAAACTCGTGAAGAGAGTGAGCTTTGTGCTTTTGCGGTGTCACGGAAAATTTTCGGTTGGTCAAGGAATTATCATTCACCTGCAGGGCAACCGCGTACCTATATTTTCGGTATAATCCGGGTTCAAATCCGAATAAATTTATCGCGTACCTTCCTCCTTTTTCCACGGTATGATTAAGGACGACGCAAGCTTAATTCGTAACAATTTATAAGAGAAGTAGCGGTAATCCCTCCTGGTAACAGAAGCTACTAATTACGTGTGCCTGTCGCATATATATTGGATGAGGTTCGGTTGGTGCGGCCACAAAACACATGCTGTGTATGGTAGCGGTGTTTGCTCATTGTTAGGGTGACCACATGTAATGCGAAAGCTGTATTTACCAGATGTCGCAATACAGAGCGTCGTAGCTTTGTGCCGTCATTGGAGGTGCCGGCGATGCTTGCCAACGCGAGTGACTAGTCCTGCACTCTGCGGAGGTGCGCTGTGCAAGCTCGGAGCTTTCGGTGCGACAAACAGACCAAACAGAGCGATTCGCAAGCCTCGGGATTATCATTTGTTAACGAAACTCATACCTGCCGTCCTCGGAAGTCAAACTGTTACATCAAAAGCGGTTGGCGGAGTTCCAGGTGACTCGAGGAACTCGTGGTAAAGTCTACCGCCCCTTTGACTCAAGCCTTCTCCCGGCTCCGCACCACCTCTTGTTGTGTCTCATAAATAAATTATCCTCGCCCACCCACCGATTTCCACGACACACTCGTTCTCCGTGTTTATATCGCAGGGTATTCTCAACTCGGTCTCAGACGGTCGTTTCGCGGGAGAAAAATAATTCTCCTCCTGCTCTCGTATGAATTGAACAGTACGACGGGTCTCATTACCTACCAGTCACTCCAGCCCCGCGAGCAGAACCAGTTCGATGCATGTAATGGAAATATCGAGCCTGATCCATTGATGGATACGTTTTTTATTCAAGGACTGGCACTCGAGCTTCGAAATCTTGAGAATCGAACCACTACAAGAATGTAAATAACGCAATATTGCCTGCTCGTTTTTCAATTCTTGAGAAATGAGCAATCCGTCAAGCTCCCGTCTTGGAGTCGAGATTCTTGAGATATTGGGCAAAATAGGATCACGATGAAAGTCGCCAATTCCATATTACCGAAGACTCTTCTAGCAGATTCGAGCATTCCTAGTTTTCAAAGTTTATCAAGAAATCGCTTAAGAACCAATCGACTGACATACCGTATTCGCAAAGAGTTGGTGAAAGGCCACCTTCGGAAATACAATCTTACCGCACAAGCAGACTCGCTCTAAAGCTCGGACATTGTGAAAATGTCATATAAACTTATTTCTATGTGAAATTAAATACTGCCTGATTACAGATTACCGAGAAATTGCGATCGTTGTTTGAGGAATAATAAGATCGTTTCTTCAACACATCGTATAACCTAATCCAACCAGATCTAATTCGACCCCGTATTGTTTGCGCAAAGATTGAATTCGTGGTATAGATCCACCCCAGCATTTTCCCATGTGTTAAGGAATTTAATTTCCTTCGAGGGTATAATGTCACTGGGGCTTTAGGAAGACTAATGTTTTGAGTAACTGTAAGTCCGTGATTTCGAAACGAAGCGTTATCCAAAGAGTCGTCGCTGCCCTGGGCATTGAACGGCATTGAAAAGCTCTGGAACGAGGCTTGCGAGTCTATTTTACTCTGGGATGAAGAGACTTTGAGACTGGCGTTCTCGCCTTTGATGCCAAACCAGAGAGGTCCGGCCACCCACTTGATCACTTCCGGCTGAGTCTGTACGGACCGGTGGTTTTTTCCCTTTATATATACGAATCTGCGAGAGTCGATATAAAAAAAAACTAATAAAGACGTCCCGCCGACGTATCGAACGTGCTTTTCAATCAAACCAGCGCATCTAGCGCTTCGATTTCGCTATTTTTCACCCTCAAATATACCGAGAGAAAGAGAACGGAAGACAGAGAAACACCTGCTGCTGCCTCCCACACGTACGACTCCCGGCTTTGCCTTATTCTAATTTTATCCCCTCGACTTTTCGTTCAGATCGAACGGACGACGAACGCGACTTTCAATTTAACTCCGCGATTATACGCCGAAATTTCTCCTTTCGCTTTGCTATAGATTCTTCGCACAATAAAGTTTTTCGTTCAGATTATAAGTAACAGCTTGATTTGTCGGTTTTGGACTCGATGCTTAATCCCTGCAGCGATAATTAGGGCAGCTTTTTGCTACGCTGTTGCTCTCCTCTCACTTTCGTTAATGGGAATTCCACTCACCGGCTCGCTCTTTTACCGCAGATAGTAAATTCAGACTCCCTTCTACAGGTTTGTGTGCTCACGGCAAATAAGCAGAGAAAAATTGGATACCCTCAGCCAGCCGAGCCCGCAGCTTTTCGTTTGTATGAAAATATTTGGTGAATGTGTTTTTCGTATCAATTTACGGTGATAAATTTACCCGAAGAACTGTCGAAATACTTGGTTGATCTTCAGGTCGATCCCAGCTCTATATCGCTCGGCATTTCGAGCATACGCGAGTTGATTACGTCCTACACGCATGGCTTCGCGCTGTTAAATTCAGGGTCACAACGAAATTTCGCATTTGAATTCCTCAAAATTCTAAGGTTTCTCGGAGCAGATCTCAATTTTCTCTACACGTGGTACCTGTTTCAGCCCACGGTAATTTGATCAAAAGTCTAGATGCAGACATTTTTTATTCAGCCGTTATTACCGTGAAATACTTTCGGTAAAAAGACTTGGAGTATGCTCCTAAATAACAAATACTTAATATCAATCACACGGTACTCGAGCAGAGAAATTAGCATCAATTAACCGAGTTCAGCAGCGGAATTTTCACAATGGAAAGATAATAATGAGTGAAAACAATTGAACAAATCAAATCTAATAAATGAGTGAAAGCTGGCTGGAGAATCTGAATAAAACTGCCAGAAATGAACCTCGCCTTCTCTCTGCCTCGATTTTTATTTTCTCTCTTCTTTATATTTAGGATAAATTGACTCATTTGCAATTATGAATAAGAGTTCAATCATCCGGAACGTTCGAGGCTCGCGAGAAAAAAAAAAATTGCCTCGTGAAAAATCGATTTTGCGAGAAAAAGGAAATGACAATAATAACGATACCAATTATTTTCCAGAGAGCTTTGAACGTCGGATATAAGCAACGAATCCCGCATCTTCTTCAGACATACGTTCCGTATATCTCGCGGAACAGACCAGCGCATACGTTCACGGTTCCATGTTTAGAGTATCGGATACGGCTTGACACGGAAAATCGATCGATGACGTCAAGAAACCCCGCCGCGAATATATGAAGCGAATATTCGCTGTATGTACCGTGCGTCTTTCTTCCTTTAAACTTTCCTCCCTCAAACAAAACCGTGAGACCCGGCTGTATCTTTCTCTCCGTCCTCCTCGTCCCTCTCCTAAAATCTCACCTCTTCTTTCTTTACAACCCGAAGTCTGGATTCCGTAACTCCTAAGGTTTAGGTAGACGCCTCTCTCAGGCATGGAACGACTCCAAAGAATACATTCGACCCTTCACTCAACAGCCGGATTCTTCTTCGCTAAGGCTTGAAAAGACCCGTGGAATATTTCCCTCCGCGAACTTCCTCTCTGCATGTGCGTATTGATGGAAGACGTGGAAGGGGCGGCGTCTCTTCCTCTTCAAACAAATTCGCAAAATCAGATTTCATAACATTTATTCTCTCTCCCTGCGCGCCACGTTTCTCATTTCCCTCGTGCGCTCACATTTTCCAAATCAACCAAACACTGATTTCGAGATCAACGAAATTGGTATTACACATCATCATGCCAAGAGGATCTTCTTGAACTTGTACACTCGGTGCAAAAATCCTTGACGACGGTTCAGAAAAGCGTGCAGTTTTATTTCCAACGTACAAGTTTCACGGGTCAACGAGAAGGACGATTTTTGCAAAAAGTATCTACGATCCTGAAAACGTGTACCCGAAATGTCAGTTAACTTTTGCCAATTGCTTGTGAATTTTTCCATGCGATTTGATTATGCACTCGGCACTGTTATCGCTGACAATAAGAGACTCACACTCTCCGATATAACCAGATCAAACGTTGACGGTAGCGGCGTGAAATTTTATGTTTATAATACGGGTATAAAACGTGACCGAATTGTCGAGTTCATCTGCTTGCAGCACAAAGTGAGACTGCAGAGTTATCCACGGATACTTTGACAGAATTCAGCGTCCACGATGCGTGCAATCTCATTTGCAGAATGCATATCAGCGGATAGCCCGGACGAATGAGCACAAATTTCAAACGTGTCGAAATTAATCGAAATGCATACCGCGGGCGATAGAGGAACGCAACGAGTCGAGATATGCGATTCGACGTGGTCCGGGATGCTCGCATCGGCGGAAGTGACAACGCTGTTCCCGAATCCCGTAGGACGAGTCGGGTTGTTCCCAGTTAGCCACGGAGAGAGTTCCCTTTGGTGTTGGCTAGTTGGAAACTGGATTACTCCGGTGGTCGGAGTTGAAAATGTATTTTAGGAAAGTTTCTATACAGTCGCATTGCACAATTGAAAAGCACCTGCGGGCCTCGAGCGGCGGGACAGTCGAGCTTTCGAGTCGACTTCTTATATAATCGCGGTCTGAAACTCGAGCGTCCGGCTCCGGTGGTATCGTCTCATTGAATAATTGCTTTCCAAAGAGAAGAAGCCTCGAGTTTTGCACTCGAAAGAAAGAAAGAGGAATTTAAATATTGAAAGGATTATTCGAATTCGCGGTAAAACGTTATGCCTGTAATAAGAAGCACTCGGTTGGAGAGCTTTCACCTCCCGAAGTGGTTCGCCAACAAGTTTTAATTTAGCCGATGGTCGATTACAGGACACCCTTAAATCCTCACTGATTCGTATACGGATAACCGTGCAATCTGTGCGGGTTCTTTGAGCGAAGCTTGAAACGCAATCAAATTGACTGACTGAACGTGCGAAGAAGGAATCAATAAAGCTTAATTATATAAACAATACCGCGGGTATTTCATTTGCGAAAAATATTGCTATTGCTGGCTCAGTTTTGTAGCGAAAGCCTTTTGTTACCTTCACTTCTCTTTAAACTATAAATTTCATTCAAATTACATGCAAATTTTTCTGGACTAGCGAAATAAGACGACTACTAGTTTCGACGAGAGGCGGTTTTTGCAATTTAAATTTAATACTTGAAATATACCTCGTGAATTTAATATCTAGAAAAATAGAATGATGACACGCAGTGCATGGAAATGCATTTGGATTAGTCGATGACTCATCATTTTTAAATCCGATTACACGTCTTTTCTGCTACTTTCGTTCAACGTTTATCTCAATTCCGACATTCTCCGATTAACTGTGAGCAATGATTTTGGAAAACGGACGTAAAGTGTAGAGCTTAAAAACGGATCAAGGCGTTTGTTTGCTCTTCCGGTCTTTGAAAAACAATCCGGCAAAGCCAGTTTTGTGATTTGGTAATTTACGAAGGTGGGTTTCGGGAGATGAGGAGCGGAGATTATACGTGCTGTCGAAAGACGGGCGAGCGATTACGTATAGAAAACAAAAACACACGATTCTCGTCTGGCACGTTTCCGTCGTCTTTTTAGTAAGACGAATTGATGACACGTGTGCAACGGGAGACGCTTTCACTTGTACGAGTCGTTTCGGAAGAGCTTTCGAGGCCTGGCCGGCAATAACAGCCTTACTTTTTCAGTCCCGCGTGGAGGAGCGAACGTGTCGGGCATGTGGGCCGTGGGTAGAAATAGACCTAACCTACTCGAATTTCGATTCAATTTCAACTACGTGCCCCGCTCCAAAATCCACGAATCGTATATTTTTCATTCAAGAGGAGAATTCAAGCAACGCTGCATCAGCGACAGTCTTTATGATCGCGACACGCAAACGCAAAGTGCTGGTTCAAATTGTACGCGATTTACACAAGTGTGTAAAGAGACTCGCTCAAAGAGACGACTGACTGCGGATTTGCTTCAGCGAACGAGCTGCCGCCGCTGCTGTTGCTTGAGAAATAAAATACGGCCAAATTTTATGCAACATATTTTAATTGCGAGCGTATAATAACTCAAAGCTTCATGACTGCAAGGCTCGTGAATGTTAGAGGTGAAATTCTTGTTACCGGGGAAAATTTTACCCTGATTTATAACTCGTTCGGCGAGAAATGTTACACGCAAATGGTAAACGGAATCATCGACCCGGTAGCGTGCAGGTACATATCGAAATTAACGGCGGTGTGCACTCGCCGCCTGTAATTAAGGCCTGCCTTAATTAGCAAGGAAGCTCCTGAAACGCGTGGGTACGAGTCACCCTGTCACATCATCGGCAATGATCCCCATTCCGCGGATTCGGTGTAGATACTCGTAATATTTATGTAAGCTAACAGCTAGAACTGACAACGAGCTTTCAAGTTCGATCAACTTCTTCGGGCGTAGACCCTCTTCAATTATCTCCGCATTTGAATGAGCATTTTCGCACTTATCACTGTCAATTTCAGTCGTTATTTATTCATCTTTTAGCCGCTTGTTATATGCGTATATATATATTATTATATATATATACGCTGCGCACCCTGAGCGTAGAAACACCGACAGAATTTTTCAAATATCTCTCTCGCCGTACGGCAGCGCTGCGACTCTTGGCAACAAAAAAAAAAGCAAAAACAGAAGAAGAAATTCACGCCGAAATCCAGAAATAAAACGTGCCGGCACACGCGGACTTTAGTCAAATCAAGTTCTGGAGACGGTTTCAAGTCAAATTCGTGGTCATGATTTATTCCCGGGCTTCAAGTCGTATACTTTACGCTTCATCTCAGGACAAAAAATCGTCAGGTTTTAAAATGATTTAATAGAAAACGCTGGATTTACATCATAATTAAACTTCTATTCTTCGTAAATCCAATAGCACTGATCTCATTACAGTTTTGAGCTATGAAAAGCTTTCACGAGATAATATATTGACTGCAGTAATTGATCGTCGATTGCAGGGCGTTAACTTGCAGCAAATGAACTGCAAATTTATGACACATGCAAAAATGTCTGAAAACAATAATCGCAATTTAAGTCCTTGAAATTGTAAGGGCCTTGCAAGATTCCCTCAACGGAATAATTAAAATGACATTTGCAAAAGAAGAACGAGAAGAGATACAGATGTTATAAAAGTTAGAAGGACCTGAGACTGACGTGAGGGAATCCAAGTTGAAGAAAAGTAAAAAGGAATACGATAAAAATTCATCATATACAAGGAAAATATTTTTGAGTAAACTTATTACGAGAACGGAGCGTCTCCCTCTCCGAGTATGATTTAAAAGTACCGCGTGTATAAGAGGGTGAATATAGGTATATAATCTAATGGACTGTGCGATCCAATCTCTTCTTCGTAACCACGGCTGATTGAATTTTTCCAGTTAATCGGGGGCAATTTAAAAAGGTCAAGTGTATGCGATTTTAAAGCAGTCGCTTTGTCCGACTGACTGGCACTCGGACAAATCGATCCTAGGACATATCTAGAGGCTAAGAATCGCCCTTAATTCCGACGTTTCATCGTCTGCGTGTGTAATTCCTGACGGAGAAAGATAATTTGTGCGATGATCGCGTAATAACAACGTGTTGCGTACTCCGCTTTCATATTACAACATTCTTTTCCTTTCAATTAATTCTTTTTTCTTATCGATCGCAGCGTATTGAAAATAATCCGATAAAGTTTCTCAATTATCGAGAGGGACGAGGAGGCGGCGACGTCTTCGTTTCGACGGTTTCGACTCAACGAGTGCAGCACAAACCGATAATAAACGAGAGGTGGTTGGAAGGAGGGAGGTATAAGGACGAAGGACCGAGAGGATTGCGGGTCGAGAGTCAAAAGACCCGTCAAGTTCTCCCGGAACCCTTCCGAGAGACTGCCTTAATTTAACTTCTTCTCATCCTTCCTTCGGCGTCCTCCGACCGTCATCGTATACGCTCAATATTAAATTTGGCTTAAAACGAGGATCCCCGCAAACGTCTCACCGTCAACGAACAGACCGGAATTTCCCTTCGACGGATATAATGGAGAGAGTCGAGGACGAGAGGACTTGGCACCGACGCTTTTTCGGTTGAAGATGACACGGGTATTCGCTTGGAATAAATCCAATTGACGTGATTGATATAAAACTACTTAGGTACCTACCGTTTTATCCATCACCCTGGGTTCAATTTTCGCGTCAGCTCCGATTGCCGATAAAATGGTTACCCTGACCTAGTCGTTCCTCGGTCCGGACCGAAACTCACCCCTTTTCTTCACCCTCGCAGCTTGGAGAGCGTTATTTTTTATTTTCTGCTTCTCGCGATAAAACTTGACATTTATTTACACAAGTCCGTTCCAACATCATGACGATTCGCTGCTCTTTACCATTTATCACCAAAGCGTCGTGAGTTTATTTCGAACTGTATTTTCTACCGATTATTCCCCTTTTCTCTCTGATATCTCTGAACAAGGTACGATATCGCTCTCCGTAGTAACGAGTGGAAGAGATGCTTGACTGCAAGAAAAAAACCTGCTCTTTAATCTTAAATTATAACTCTAGTTTAACCCTAATCGGGAAATCCGGCTGTTCTTTGACAGGAATCGACAACCGACTCTCTTCGGGTACATTTAGGTGAGAATAAATCGCAACGGGTTTATGAAACGGGGGCTTGGAAGCTGTGCGAAAGTTGCACGTGTGTGTGTTTAGAGTGCGAGGCGGGTAGATAAAGTAATTTTCCCAGTTTTCATTTGCCTTTCGTTGATTCGGCCGCATTTTAAATCGGAGTTACAGCTAACGAGATGTGTGTATATATTTTTTTTACGCTACCTGAAAGCTTCGTTAGACCGACGGAAGCTCGGCCGGTTTACGCGTTGACCTGAATTAATATTTCACCGGAAACAACAACGCGGCCTTAATAATTTTCAGGACTCTCACCAGGCTCGGTTATATTTGTGCTTCGCGTTGCTTTTTCAGAAATATACTTTTACACTTCGCATCCCTGACACGTCAGTGATTGTTAGAAAAAGCTCTTTCGTGAAAATGTCACCGGCACTGTACAATTTCACTCAAGACAGCTTTTGATGCAGTTTATAACTTATCGGTTTTCGCGGGAATTCAACTTACTTAAGAGAAAAATCAACGAATTAGTTATAATTAAACATCATTCCGGAGATATCGTAACTTCCGTTTGATCCTCCGACTTTCACAGTATAAGGTTAAGAACTTCGAGAGCTGTGATTGAAACTTACTGATTTGCTCAGTGACAATTTGAACAAAGAAATAAATGAACAAAATTTTAGTTGTAGAATCCTAAAGATATTTCGTTGCAGGATTATTCATAAAACTACTTGCTTAATGAATAATTACCGAATGAAATCAGTTTCGCATCGTGGAAAATGCGTCGCGTTAAAACGATCGCGTAACCGGCGATAAAAAAACCGATCGATTTTAAATCAAGTTGGGACAGAAAGTATCCCCGAATTCATTCCATATCGGGTATGAATAACGTTCCGAAACTTCGTTGGAAACTCGGTTACACGTCCATCGATAAATGATTTTCCGGGCTTTGGGTGCTTACAAAGATTTTCCGGGAGGATTCGCGGCAGATGCCCATCAATCACGCCTCACTCCGCAAGCTTCGATGCCTGCAAGCTCAGCTGAGAATTCGGAACGAAGCCGTCCAAATTCTATGTCAATTGGCCCCTGCATGACCGGCGAAATATTTATCGCCTCTGCACAGAGACAGCCGGCGATAAAATCCCGGCCTGCTTCGGAGGAAGCTTTAATCATTGGGCCAATTGAGCCTCGCCTCGGGACGAGACGGGAACGACCGAATTCTCCTGTTATACGCAGGCAAAGTCAACGAGCTTACCGTGCTTCGCGTAAGTCGTGTAGTGCGGATGATGCCCGTGCTGGGTTCCCCCAATTTCCGTTTCCTCCTCGCCGAGGTCCATCTTCATGCGGCTACGGGATACGATCACTGGACAATTCCCTGGGGAGGAACCTGCTGCCGCCTTTCGGGATGCGTGTCTCTGCTTTTAAAGCACACTTCTTTTTCGCCGGCAATTAATTTCGGCGCACACTCAACTCGTTATGCAGCAAAACCACTCCTTGCACTGTGAAAACTCTTTGAAGCTCTCTTTTTCTTTTTATTTTATCTAACCGGTAAAATTCACCGAAGTTTCAAGAAATCCTTGCGGTACTCGACGCTTTGTCATTTAGAATAAAAATTTCAATTCCCGCACGTTTTACATAAGCTTTATATTATTTTATTGTTACTTAGGCTCGATCCATGGGCAACGAATTTTGCTTTCAATTATTTCTTCCATCCACTCGGTTTACAGACGATTTTTTCAAATATTTCTTACGTATAATATCTTTTCCTTCTCTTTCACCGTGTGATTAATTATTATATTTTCAATAAATACTGGATTGTCATCGCGTGCAGCACACGGCGTTAATTATAACGATAGTTACAACCGGCCGGTATTATAGGCAACAGATATTTTATATTATACTTCGATTTATTACATCGATATATTATAACAAGTTGTAAAAATTTTAAGTCTTTATTTTTTTAATATCTCTCCCCTCGCAATGGTGCGATTTTATTTTTTTAATTTTTTATCTTTCTCGGGTGTATTTGGTTTTCTTTTTATCTCCTGTGCGATTGAAAAAATAAAAAAAAAAACACACACACAAACACCCTCCGTTTTATCGGACGCACTTACGGTTATCGGACCGTTGAAAAGTTATTGCGGCGGTGGCGAGAAGAGGGGCGAAGGTGAGAGGGGATGAAAACTTTCTCGTCACAATTGTACAAGCTCGCTGCCGAGAAGCGGATAGTTAAAAAAACGAGACGTTTTTGGTGAACGTGTGTAACGAACGAGCTTGACGGATCAGATACAGAAAAAATGTAGAAATTGTCGCTTGTTTTAAAGAAAAGGAAAACTTTCGTCGTATATTATTGCTCGTTAAATAAATGCCGGCAATGTCAATAACGCAGGTACAGCAGTGGAGGATAAATTTCCGTCAACATGCGTCGCGACGCCTGTACGTCGTCGCAGGCGTCGGAGGGACAGAGCGCTGATTCGGCGCAACGATTTAACGGCGTCGTGTCCGACGTTGAACCAAGAGCGCCGAGCTTTCGGTCGAGACTGAAGCGTCGCGGCGCCCGGCGTCCCCTGCTCGAATCAACGGCGCCACTATCGTCTCTTTGACGACGGTGAACACACGCACACGCAGTCTCGCCGTCAAGGGTGTAACGGCAGGAGGCGTTGATGACCGCAGGTGAGAAGCGGAATTCTCCTCCGATGCGCGAGAGGAATTTCGCTCTTTTTCTCCTCACCCATAATCTGCATTCGCGAATTCCGCGGCTGCCGGCCGAGCTTTATTTTCCACGGACCGTAATTTGTCAGGTATCACAGGCGCGGTTTTCCCCAGGCCGCGCTTCGGAGGTGTTTATTATCGTTCGAAAGCTCGAGCCCTGCTGCAGCCTTGAATTCGTCGTTTTTCTTCCGACGCCTATTACCGTGCAGCAATGTTATTCCCCGATATCCGGTAATTCCGAGCTCTTCAAACATCGTAAATTCTCCGGACCCCTTGCAATGTTCGGGTTATTTCTGACTGTGAAATCGCACTCATTGTCAAACAATAGATCGACGATGAGCAATCCGGATCCCTGATTTTTCCATTTTCAATGGAACTTGCCGTCCAATCGCTTTGTTCACAGATATACGTATAATACCGTCCGGACTGAATTCATAGCCGTTTCTAATTACCCACAGACAATACACCTTCGTTTCGACGATCGGCCAACGCTTCGTTTCAACGTGCTTATGACGTCAGCTCTCAGCGAGAGTGACGTGGACTGTAATTGTTATTGAAAGCCTGCTGCAGCGGGTATCGAAGATTTTTCAACGGGTTTAGATTGAGGAATTATTTCCAATCACCAATCAACGCGCCAAATTGAATCGAGCGACGATTCGAAGCTCGGGATTTCCAATATCACGTTTCGCGAAAATTTCATAAACAATCTGAATACCAGCTTCCTCCTCGTCCTGTAAAACCGTTTCTTCATTCGTTCGCCTTTGAAACTTACGAAAAGCCCGCAAGCTGCCGTATTATCACAGTGCCGAGCATCGCCACCTCCTTACTCGTGCTAAAAGTTGGAAACTTGCAGGACGTGCGGAAATCAAGTCGGTACCTTTTTATTCTACATTCTGCTGTACTCGAACTATTCAGAGTGTCCTTACAGCGACAGTTTAAACCGTTTCAAGCAGTTTTATGTAAACGGCACGCCTCAACGCTCCTTAAAAAATGGAGTTCAGACGTCTTTGCCTATCTTGGTGAAAAATAATGACGAGACAACGCAGACCGATCAAATTGGGCGACGATATTGGTATAAAATTTATAGAAATTGGGTATATATCGCCAAGGATTGGTAAAACATGTCGAGTATACATATTCAAATTTGAGTGTGAAATGAAATCTGACAGAGCGAAACAGGATGGAATCAGATTTGGAATTTTGCTGAGACGACCAATAAGATTGCTGCGGGGAAATTGCAGCGTTGTGAAAATCGGATAAAAAATGATGGAATTCCATTTTCCAACATTTCCGCCCCCTCGGTTTGAACATAAAGCAATTGCGAGGTTTGAACGAATGGCGACATATTTGGAACGAAAAGCTCGGGCTCTTCATTCACGCGCGGTTATAAAATTTATCTTTTTTTGTTATTGGTTTTGGGTTTACAAACGCGACAATGCTATCGGGAATGATTTTGCTTGATCGCGGATGAAAGAGCTGGTACAAAGTACATTGGCCCCGAGGATTTTCCGTAACTGAAAATACCGGGTAGGGGGGAGGGGGGGGCCACTTTATTATAGTCCAAGGCGTTAAAAGGGCGCTAATGAGCGTTAAAATGGAAAGGAAAGTTACGGGAAGGAATTCGTGTCTTCGTCGTCGTTTCGCATTTAATTTTCCTCGTTTTTTCCTCCCCCGCGCGTTCTTGTCCGTAATCGCCTAATGGAGCTGAAAACATCCAGGAACCGCAAGACGGTAATTAACCGATGATTTCTGGCGAAAGTATTCCGCTTGGAACGCATTGTTGCCTGCCGTTTATTGCTACCCGGTTGATAAATATTTATCAAACGAATATAACGAAACTGCGGGGAGATAATTTTGCGGCAGCTTTAAGCTTCCGCGCGAACGCTTTCGTTTGTAACAATGGCAAAAAATAAAAGCTCCGACGCAACGAGCGACCGCGACGCGACGACTCGCTCGTTACTCGCAACACGTAGCCGTAGTCGTATAAAGCGTCCATGCCGCGGTAATACCGCGAGGTATTTCAGCCCTCCGCTATCGTATTTCGAACAATGGAGAGGAGCGAACAACTTGTAAGTCCCTTAATACTGAAAGGCTTTTAAAGTGAGCCGGTGGTGGAAAGTTTTGAATAATCAGCATCGCTGAACTTAACATCTGCGCGAGATTCGTCATATTACGCCGACTGCGACGAAGATTAACTTCCGTCGAATGACGTTTAATTGAATTTCAAATCGACCTCTGTCATCCGCGGGATTTATACGTCGCGAAATTTGACGTTTTTGATATTTCAAACCGCCGTCGAGAATTTCGGAAATTTGCAAACATTTTCCCGCGTTTGTCGTGCTTAGGTATGTCTTATTTTTATGACGCTTGACAAAATCTCGGTGCGAACCGTGTAAATTCGCGAAACGTCAGGTCAACTTCGGAAATCCGATTTTCATGAAACTTCGGACCACATCGTCGAAAACATTGAAATTTTCAATAATTTTAGACACCTGTCGACAAAATGGGTCTGGCATCTACCGCATGCCGTAAACTTACAAAGCGTGATATAAGCTTTGGAAACTTATTATCCGTGAAAAATAAAACAAATTAAAAAAGCACACACACACACACACACATATACACACGTTACACCCGCGGGAGAGGAATAAAAAAGGGATGAAATTCCGCAGGGGCTGATTTAAATCTAAACAACGAATCTTTCCCGTG
Source organism: Neodiprion pinetum (assembly GCF_021155775.2). Classification (NCBI taxonomy): domain Eukaryota; kingdom Metazoa; phylum Arthropoda; class Insecta; order Hymenoptera; family Diprionidae; genus Neodiprion; species Neodiprion pinetum. The sequence continues at coordinate 38,213,139 of NC_060234.1, forward strand.
TTTCGAGGTGGGACAGAAAATATCCCCGAAATACCTCGAGGGAGCTGCATCTTAATCATTACGAGGTTTGTTCTGATTTTCGTTCCGCTTTCATCCCCGTACCCGCGGCTCATTTATAATCCTGATTAGATTCCGCCTCTCATTTCTTTCGCGTACAAAGTCCCTGAGCAGTGACTCGCCGTACCTTATTCCGGATCCCCTCGGTGTTTTTCGCCACATTAATCGGGGAAGCTGGTCGAACCCTGGCCCTTATTTTGACGGGGATTCAGCGCGTGACGCGGGTCAAAGGAGAAAAATGTCACGGTCGGGGGTTTCGAGGGTCGGAAGAAGAAAAGAATACCAAGCCGCAGGCTGCGCCGTGAAAGAAGGCCGAGGGTTCCGAATCAAAAATTAGGGCGAAGAATCGGACCGCCGATGAAATATTTCAGGGCTGACGATCGCGTGTGTAACGAGACCCGGACCCACGAAAGATTTTCGAACCCTCGATAATTTCTGACGAAAGCAAACCTTTTTCCGCGGAGGTGAAAGTCGGAAAATAATCGGCCATCGGCTATCGCGCCTGTTTTCGGCCGTGTTGGATGTCATAATTTCGGTAAACAGCCGAACCGCTCTAACCGCCAAATATCCACACTGCACGCCACCAGTTGAGTGCCATAATCATGGCAGAAGGAGCAATATGACGCGCGACATGAAACGCTATATGAACGTCCGCCTGGGGCAGGGTAGGATAAGAGCCGGGTTATTAAATGCGGCGAAGCTAATGCGCGTCGTTTTACTCCCTCGCCTCTCTCCTCCCCCTCATCCGCCTCCATTTTCACCCTGCACGAGAGATGATCGTCGACCTCAAGGTGCCCTCAAGGTGCGGCGATTGCAGCCGACGGAATGAAACGATCGACGAGTGAACCGCTTTGCAAAATCTCACCCCTGCTTTCCTCGATTTAATTCCCTTCGTTCTTCGCATATAATTATTATAATTATTCTGGTTTCGAGAGGGGCGAACAATTTCGGATTCGAAACGCCGCCGGAATCGGATGTTCTTTACCTTTTTACCAAGGGCTTTGGAAAAAATCTTGGAGGAGTGAATTTTTCAACGCTGCCGTATTTCAAGAGTATTTTTTAATAACGCGCTGGTTTACTATCGACGTTTCAGGTTCAATTCGGGTCTGTTGAATCTCCGGTCTCGCGACTGGATGCAGCTGGAATGAGCCGGGTTCTCTTTTTCCGAGCCGCGGATGACGACTTTCGTAAAAAGCGGCCGTGAGCTACACCGGAAATACGATAATCACTTGCCGCAATTTCCTTAACGCGACGAAATTGCAGCGTAAGCGATTTTTGTCCACCGATTAGCGATGCAAATCCGATCTAATTCACGAATCCGAAATTACCTGCAGGAAAGTCAGTTCCGAGAGTGTAGAAATTTCGCAAAAGACAAAAAAACCGCCGAGCTCCGATCCGAAACCCGCGGCTTAAGTGAATCAAAAAACGCAGACGCAATCCTTTCGCCCTGAGGATAAATTGGCATCGATTCAAATCGTCGCTCCAGACCGCGTCGTGTCCTTCTCCTCTTTAATTCTCTCTCCTTATCCTCTTTGCGAAGGACGGAGCCCTCAGCGGCCGAAAGTAAATCCTGTTTATCGAGGAGTCTGAGCTTTTTCTTCTCCTCTCCTCCCTCCTTTCCTCCACGGCGTCGAGGTCGCTGTTTGAAAAAAATGTATATTCTCTTCTCGAACCTTCTGTCGGATAATATTTTTCCACGCCAAAAAATTCTTACGTCCTACAAGCGTGTACCTTTTCCCCGCAGGAGAATTTCCCGCCTCCATCGGCCGGCTCTGAATTATCTCGCCTTCAGCCTGCCATGCAAGTCCTCTGAGGAATCTTTATCCATCCGTCTGTTCGTTCATACGCGCGGACTCTCAGCGGCGAGAGTTATCCCTAATTTGTAGCGGAAAACTCCGAGACTCCTTGGAGCCTTCTCACTTTTTAACAGGATTTCTCCCCCTTTTTCACCTCATTCAACTTCCTCTCCGACCGTCGTTTGTTCCAGTCGACTTTATTCAAACAACCGGATCCGGACCTTTTTCTTTCCTGCTTAAAAACTAAACCGTTCCCTCAGACTCCCCGTCCTGCAGGATAATCGTACTCGGATTAAATATACCTTAGGGTGAAAAAATTAATCATTGCATCTCGCGCGAGGCTCGGAGCGACGCAAAACCGTTCTCAAATTAATTTCAACCCGGAATTTAATTTCAATAATTTAAATCCTTGGACGATACCAGTTCTCAACCATTATCCGAGCATCTTTAACGATGCTCAGCTTTTAGCCGTTTCACAAAAATTCATCCAGATTTCCACCATAGTTTGTCGTAAATATATAACATTACCGGAGTTTTTTTTATTTTTTAAGCAGTCTTTTCTCTCGTCAGACGATCCTACATTCCATTCATTCCAAACAAATGGCAGGAAAATATGATAAAGCGTGAATTTCCGGAGCATCAAGTCAGAATACGAGGTTACGTCGTAGTTCGGTGGTGGCTGCAACGGAGTCAAAGTGCCTACCCTGCACCTTCGGCCAGAACAAAGCAGTTAGTTTCCCCGAGTACAACGCGGTTGTTACCGACGAGGTTACTTAGCAACAGGAGTTTTCCCTTTTGGTCTTCCCCAACAATTGTCTTCTGCACTGTTGACGACTACGTCGTTAGGCGAGTAGACACAGAAAGAGAAGAATGGCGCAGAGTCAAAGCTTCACTCCGTTTCCAAGCCGGACTTTCAGTCCTGTTCTCGCAATTCACAACATCTGCAGCGGCGAAGAGAACTTTGCCGAGGTTTCTCATTCACTCTGAAATCGGATTGAGCTGCGAGGTTGCGGAACTGCCGGCGGAACGCGGTATTGTGAAATTTTTACACCAGAACCAGGAATGCGGTTCTTACCTAGGAAATTGCCGTCTGACGAATCCTTCCGACGACCGCGGCCTTCCTACTCGAGGATACGTCCATACTTCGTCCCGACGCTTCGCGGTCTTATTTTCTGTCGCTTATTGTTTTCCGCGTCGTTGGATCTTCGGCGCTGCAGACAGTATTCGCGAATTCGCATTCAACGACGACGTCCAGTAGTTCGGAATGTCGAGGCGTGAAGATCTTATCAGCCACGGATGTTCCTCGCGACCTGACGTAATGCTCCCCAGTTTAATCACGACGCTCTCTTTCCCCCATTACAGACTGAAATATGTGACGTTGCTCATAATTGCAGTTTACCCGCAGCTTAAGAGCACTTTAAACAAACTTCCTTGCTGCACGCCGTCCGATATTATTACCGCCTGCAGTTTCTGAGCACACCTTGTAAATGTTTAACGGAACCTGCACGGAGATGCGAAATTTCCGCACTTGAGGTAAAAATGACCAGAGTTAACGAATGATTCTTTCATCGATCGGTAACCCGATTCGACGTCGAATCGGAACGTTGAATTTCTCGAAAATGTTGTCCGGAGCGTTGTAATAATTGTTATTCCACTAATTATTCATCGATTTGAAACCGAGAACGAACCTCTCAAGTTCGCATGTAATTGAAGATTTTACTCCAAGATTCACAAGGTTCTGGTTTCAACAAGCACTCGAGATGTGCGATTAAAGATTTATTCCCGACTCCTCCCGACGGATGAACCGAGCTAAACGCGATTCTCCGGTTTCGACTGTCTGATTGGGGGCTGGAAGTGAAATAAATGCCGGATACGTGTGTCCATCGAACGACTGCGCCTTACAATCGGGGATTTATGATTCCAGCGCGTGACCGATCGGCAACTCCATCGATAATGTCACCCTCTTGTAATTTCGCGAGGGTTAGGCGCGGTGCAAACCGTCTTTGCAGACTCGACCTGGTTATTCATCACCCGAAATGGGGACCGGATACGTGATCTATTTCAAAACGCCATTAATTCCGCCACCTGCAGACCTTCGCACCGAAGTTGGCGCATTAATTAAGACACGAGATGTCGTTAAGCTGCGAATTCGTTAACAATTCTCAAGTTGAGAATTAACGCTTGACGTGAGAAGGACTTCTGGCGTGATCAGGAGTTGTTCCTCGGTTGTGATAACTTGGACGACTATTGTCGTTTCGCATTATCGCTGAAGGAGCGACGAATTTTTGCCGGATGACGGGGTTCGACGCTTTCCGATTGTTTCGACAGAAACGAGAAATGGAAGTTCGGAAAGCGAACGAAAACACGAAGTCGAGTTCCGAGTATAAGTACCGTGAGATTCGGTATTTTTCTACCCTTACAGCTATCCGCGTAGCAAACCTGCCGTGACAAAAACCTCGGACGAAGATATTGGACCCACAGTCAGAAAAACGTCTGACCGCAGTTGCAGGTATGTTGTGATATTCACTGCGCGGCTAATAAATTCTCGGAACCTATTTTTCATCAGAGTATGAAGTTAATACGAGGATCTGCGTGTATTTTATTGCGTGACAGATTTGCATGTTTCGGATTACGGTACGAAAATCGTCGTCTGATCGACTGCGAACAATCTTGTATTTTCTACAGCATGTTCTTCTCGCGCGTCGCAAAGGTGTCGATTAAATTTAACAATCTTGGCACACCGAGATTAGCCTTTGCGTGTGTTTCAGCTCACTAGTGGAGTAATTAATCTCCGAAAGCTGCTGGCTTTGCTCGTCGCTCGTATGACAGACGTGTCACTGTGTCCGCTCCTGATTACACCTAATTCATATATAAAACGTGTCGTGTGGGAGATTTTAAAAATCACAATTTCTCAGTTTGTTGTTGTTTTTCTTTTCTACCGTCTTCAGAAACAAAAAAATAAACGGTATACAAACAAGAGTCAATTGTACTCATTAATTACTTAATATTTTGCTTCATTTGGAATAGAATTTAAAAGTATCGCACTCGCAAGGCGGTCGAATATCCTTAGTCCTTCAAAGCTCTCGTATAAATATTGAGAAATAATACGACTTGAAAAATTTACTTGAAATTGGGTATAAAATGTGGTAAGTAAATTGAGATTAAATCCTTAACGATAATCCTATACATCTAACCTTGAAAAACCCAAAGTAGTAACTCCAGTGATGAATTTCGTAACTTTTAGGGGCAAATTAATCGGATCAAAACGAAACTAGACACCGGAGTTTTCGCTGCCCTTCTAGCCTGGCAAAGAGCAAAAAGAAAAGCCTGGTTCTCGGAGTACTCGTGTGTATCAGGGAGGTATTTAATGTTTAACGGTGAAGTTTCAGTTCCCACTCCAAGCTGAACCAACGCAAGCTCTGCCGACATCCGTTACGGGAATAAATGCGTACGTGTGCACGCGTGTGAGTGGCGGGGGAAAAAGCTGCTGTTCATAAACCAGTTTTAGCACATAATTAGCGAATCCCATTCGGTGCCGGGGAGAGACTTTCGAGATAGGGGATAATTAGAGAGCGGGCAATGACGGTTGCGTGGTTATCGCGTTATTCGCTGGGCGAGGTTCGGATGGAAGGCGATAGATAACGAGGCGGGGGAAACGGAGGGAAAAGGCGGGCCGATTGACGGCATTTTTCAAACTTTCCGAGGACCGCGTCCCCCAGCTTATGCGATGTAAAACAGTCGGTTAAACCCCGGAAGTCGATCGATCAACGCGTCTTTAATCTTCAGGCGAGCGTGCTTTTAGCTTGTATCCGCGGAGTCGCGACGCTGTGCATTTTTTTATACCTAAAACCGATCGCGATACGCGTTGCGAAACTTTTCATAACTAATAGCGCGAGACGCGTTTTGAATTTCGCTCAAAATTAACATCGACAAAGTTTTTACCCCCTTGTCTTTTTTTTTCTACCTTATACCGCACAAAAAATTACGCCTTCCAAAAGGGTATCGACAGCCTGAGTGAAAAATTACTCGAACATCCTGCGGGAAATCACGTTCCTACGAAAGTTGTAAAAAAAAGAAAAAAACAACGCGTAGCAATATGCAAACCCGAATGAACTATGTAAACTTTGCTCGCGCACGTATAATATTCATCATGAGCTGCAGCCTCCTGATCGAATTCTCATGCGAAACATTTTACCATTTTCATGATCACCTGTATATTTTACGAATTTGTCACATGCTTCACGGTTCAGTTGGAATTGTTTTAAATTCTTTTTCATTTCTTTGCTCCCCCTCCCCCCCCCCCCCCCCCCCCCGCCCCATATTAATTATTTTCGTCAACGTAATCTGCACACACGCCATGTTTTACATTCGTTTAGAAACGAGGGCAAAAGTTTACTAAAATATTCACGAATTCGCTATGTTCCAAATTTCATAAATTCAGTTTCATAATTTCAACATAATTAATTTTACACGAACATATCGTTGGTCATCTCGTGATTCGTATTGCGAATACTTTCAGTGATCTCTTTCACGTACGTTTTAAAGAATGAAAAAGCAGAAACGGACTTAGAAAAATGGGTGTCGATTAATCAAACTGTGTGTAATATAAGCACAGGTGAATTATTATTGTAAACTGAATTCGAAACGGTTAAATTTGCCAGGTATCGAATATTTCCATGCGAAATTTCGAACCCACAGTTCAGTCGCATCTAATGTATTTAGTAAGTTTCCAGTCAAATCTTATTCTGCTTATGTAAATTACCCTCGTGCAAAACTTGATTGTAGAAATCTGTTCCGTTTTCTTCTTGCGTGAAAAGTGTAAGCCACGAGATGTGAAAAAAATGCAGCGTGTCTTGAAAGCCCTGATGGATAAATGGGAGGTTTGTGCGGAGTTGAATTAGGTTTTTATAAGCTCGTTTCAAAACTGTCCAAAAGTTGCCCTGCTAATTCTCCCGGAGCCGAAGCTCTCAAGTGCAGAGACGCCGCGTCGCAAAACATTGAAAATATCAGTATCGCCGAGAATTTCCTCGTAGTTGGAAAAATCGGAGGAGTTATTTCACCTCGACAAACAAGCCCGCGGATTTCCGTGCAGAATATGACATTATATAGCCGTTGTATACCTGCGGTACTTTATACACGTACCGGATTATGAGGTAATTGATTTATGTCACCCGGAGTTATACACGCAAGTCACACAAAACTCGCTGCCAAAGCTAAATCTAATTTGTCGTCTGAGAAAGCCTCTATATGCCGACTTTTAACTTCGCGAGTAAATCTTTGCTCGGTAAACCGCGCAAGTTTCCGGACTTTCTTGGTTAATTCTTTATAGCTCAAAGGCAAAAATTCGACCGCAATCAGGTGTACATACACCTCTCCCATAGTCGTTGGCAAACAGAATTACACTCCGTACCGTTTACCCAGAAATTGACGCAATTTTCTTTTCCCCGATTCTCTCAAGCGGCATCTGCGTCATTTCGCACTCTAATACTTATTCGATTCGCACGAACATGCATTATGCACACTCCGTGAACGTTCGCCGGCTTTTTTTCTCCTCTGCCCTCGTAAAACTGACACGATTGATTTTACTCGCTCTCTCCTATTTTCATTTCAATTTCTTTTCGTCATTCTGCAGCGCAGATATTTCGCTAGGGTAGAAAAATTCCCCGGGTGACTCGAAAATTCGCTCAAGGATTACACCGGGCTTCTCTTTCGCTTCGAGGACAAACGATGTGATTCATGTGTCGGGTGGATTTTGGCGTCGGTAATACCGGGTAACAGATGTACTCTCGGGTTGAGTATCACGCGGGTAGAGAGAAGGAAGGAGAAAATGCCCGATACAGCGCCATCAGCTTTGCCAAAATGATAATCATTATTACCTAGTGTAAAGGAAACGCTTCTTTCGTCGGGCGATGTCGCACAATTATATACAACAAAGGCAACGTTTTCATGCTCGCCGAATTTATAAACTCTGGTCGCGTGCCTAGCCGCTGATATTATCCCGGTTCCAGCTGCGGCGAAATCTCGTATTGAAAGAGAATTGCATTTTTCTATTCGCCTATGAAAACGTGACGTGAATTGAAAACGCTTCTAAGCTACGTCGGAACCGGAAAAGAATTGAAAATTAAAAATCCGCGCATTCGCAAATTGTGAAGATTTATCGTGTACGTATTTTTTTGTTTTTTTTACTACCTACGCTTCTTTCCGGTGATCGTGCAGATAGAGCGCACAAATTTTACAATGCTTTAGGTTGAGACTCTCCACTTTGTAAAAGCCGAAGATAACGACCACGATGTGATACGCGAATGACAATTGGAACGCTCTTATTGTTCAGCGGAAGACGGAAATCAGCTTTTAGTACCCTTACTGCGCGCGTATAATAAAATTCGTAACGAGATGGAAGATAAAACAACGAGCATAAAAATCCAAGAATTTCCTTACGTTTCAGCTACTTTAACTATGAGTACGAGAGCACTTTCATCCTGCGGGACTTTCAGCGAAACTTTCATAGTGGGTTCAAAGCGCACGACGCGACGTGGAATGACTTATAGGCTTCCGCTGATCCACGTGTCTTGCTTTTAAAATTACTGAAGTTTTTTGTCGTGTAAAAGAAAAAAGAAATGTGCCGCCTATCTCTGCGAGCTGTGAAACAGTTATTTAAAATCCAGGATTTTTGAAGAAGAATTGATCGCAAAGGTCATAGACGTATTATACCAAGGTTGAGAGATGTGCGTTGAAATTTTCAAGACTTTAAATGGTTCGGTATGTTATATATAACCTTTATGATCGAAAAGAATCGCGGGGATTTTCACTACTCTAAACCTTTTGTACGAAAAAATAGGTTCCGCTAAAACCTCCAAGCACGGAATTGGATTTCTTTATTCCACCACGACTAGCCGGACCAACTAATCAAAAACTTTGCAACCGTTACATCGAACCTCGTCAAGTAATCCCAGTAAAAATAAACCACACCTACATCAATGGTGAAAAGGAGCGGAATTTCCCTTCCGCTCTAGGAAATACACTCTTTATTTTCTTCTACATTCCGCACTCTTGTTTATCGAGAGATCAACATCACCTTCCACCGCGATCCACGCCCTGGGAGATTCTTTAACACACCTTTGCAGGTGAATAGTTCGGACGCAGGTATTCGGCGCTCCGCGAAAGCTGCCGAGAAAGTAAGCAAGGGTGTGTTCCGGTGATGGAACGCCGTTTGATTACGAGTTTCGCGTCGGAGGGTGGTAAAGATTTCGGCGTGAGGGTTGCGGCAGGATCAGGATTCCCGTCGAACGAATATTCCCTGGTGATATAACGGAATACGGCCATCGGGATATCCAATGACCAAATATTTGCGGGTCCACCACGAATTGTTCCGTAGTCCGCGTGGATGTCGACCCTAATTGCGTACCGCGAACTACGTGAGGGTATTTCTTGATCGAGTAACCCTCCCCTCCCGCGAAATATCAGACGCGATATGATGGGCGTCCAGCTACGCGTCACGGCGCCCTTTATTCGATATGCCCGCTTCCACGCCGAACGGATTAAGTCCACCGTTTTATGACCCCCTCCCCCCCGCCCCCTTGCACCCCGTACTTTACGTCGCGCGTATTACGTTACCGGCATGCTAACGCGCCTCGAGGCTGCACTTGGAGAATACGCGAAATGGAGCATATTCCTGGACGAATGGATATGGGCACTGTTTCACTGCAGCATTTTACCGTGGCGGCTGTGGCCGTATTAAATCTAGAAGGTACGATTTTCGATAAACTTTTAGAGCCACTTCGCCTCTCGACATGGCATCGATACTCTACCTACCTGCCGTGTGAATCAATTTATACCTACGTATTTTGTCTCGAAGAGAGCTTTACCACCGCCACCTGGAAGAGTGTTGAGGAGACCGTATTTTTGGAACACCGGCAATTTTCCGGAACTCTCTTAACGAGATTCGAAATCACGAAATCGACCGGAAGCGAATTTTAAGATGAAATAAAAAATTTATGCCGCAGAAACAACGCTCTCAAGGCGGTGAAAACCCGCGGTGTAGAAACGAGCCCGTGGTGACAGTTAATTTTAACGCTTCATTCAAGCGAGCTTGCGTGACTCACATAAAATTGTAATTGTTTTTGGATTTTTATCACTTTTGGTATTACTCGGGGCTGCGGGCAATTGCCAACGCATCGGTATACTTGAATTCGTTCAACTTATGGCGGAAAATGAATTTCAACCAAGGTTCGTTTACGCGCAATTTATGGTAGAACTGATTTAACATTTGTCGTTAATTTCTTCCGGCTTAATGCGTCCGTGTACAAAAAAGTAGGGAGTTATATTTAAGCCTGAACCGAACTCGCGGAATCTCGAGGGCATAAAGGAGCCGTCCTCCATTTCCTAAATCACTCGTTATTGTATATAACCTGCATTCACGTCACAAGCACGGTACCATTAATCAAAATTGACCATCGTCGAGGACAAGGGTGAAGAGGGCTTTGTCAAGCGGCGCTCGTGATGGCTCCGAGAGCGTTGTTTACAGCACACACACAGTCACACACACACACACTCGCAAACACGCTTGCGCGCCTATGCGCGAGCCCTAAAAGCGGGGTAAACAAGCTGTACACACAGTTTTATGTCCCAGCATCCAAACATAACTTGTTCAACAAATCCGGGATGGACCCAAACCCCGAAAAATCGTTGGCGACATCTGGCACGGGGATTAAAAGAGTAGGGCGGCAAAAATTTTCCACCCTTCTCCGTTGCTGGAAGCAAATTATCGCGTTCCTTACGCGAATGCTTTGCTTCGTTCGGGTAGCATCCAAACGGTATCATTAGCCAGCCGGACCTGTAGCTCGTTTCATCTGCAGCGCGGGGGGAGGGGGGAGAAAAGCAGCCCGGTGAAGGAAAAGACTCGTGCGTTTCAGCAATAGCAGCTATAGGTGGTGTGGGAGAGTTTGCTAACGGTAATGAGAACGAACCCGGTTTAATCCGGCCAAGGTTTAATCCGGACTTCAGTAAATTAATCCTTCCGGAATAAAATCACGTCGAAGAAACTTGTACCGTGGTCGGAACGAATCGAGTAGAACGATTTTTTAGGACTTGAAAAGCCCCCCCTCGGTAGGCATTTCGCTGACTGCAGTCTCGTTTCATCAAACCTGGCAAAACCGTGGATCCGTGTCACAAATGATAATGATTGAAACGTAGGGATTCGGTTGGAACTCTAAAAGACAGTTTACGGCTCAATTCACGGCTGAGTTGACGGAGTCAACCCCGTTTTATATCCTTCACCCGAGGGGTGAGGGGAGGTGATCAAATAAATATACATCAATTAGGCCTTCCAGATGCTTCTGCGATTGAAAAAGAGGGCAAGGTTGACTCGTTCCTGCAGCAGTAGAAACTTTTCACGACTTCCATCCAGAACTGTTGCAAGCTTAATGCGCCTTTCTCTGGTCTCGTAAAGTCAGGAGAGAAATTGCCAGGCTCGTCCACCGTGAAGGCGAGTTGTTCCGTAGGCACACTGTCCCTCCAAACTTAGACGCAGTAGGTAAAACCCTCGCCAGTGTTTGCCAGGGACAAGTACTGCACGTGTGCACAATGTACACCTATGTCCACACAGGCACGCTCCACGCACGCACCCTTGACGAGAAAACTTGACCCTCTTAACTTCAGCCACGCGAAATTCTCTCCCTCTCTCTCTCCTCCACTCTGAATCTGAACCGTTTTGTCCCAAGCAGCAAAGCTGCAGGCTTACGTGCAGCTGCGAGCTTCTGCAGTAATCTGATACTCGGCGTGAAATCTTGAATAAACTATCGATCACCCGAATTGTAGGGTGAAGATATTAACTAGCACCTAAAAGCGAGTAAATCCTGCGCCGAGCAAAGAGTGCTTCGAATGAAATGACAATTCGCGATCTCGGAGAGTCGAGGGTGGAAACTTCCCAGGACTGAACGTGTATGACGGTACAAACTAGCTATTGGAAGACTATAGAGACCTATGATAAATGTTTAGCTTGGTTGATGTGAAACGATTTATCCAACGAAGGCGAACAACGACTCGTCGACCTTAAACCTTTGAGAATTATGCGAGGGATCCTGGGGGGATGAAAAGGAGTGAAACCCGAGTCTGATCCAAATGTCGCCCAAAGTCTCGCTAACGATAATTCGTAACGACGTTTTGTTCCTCGTCCCAAACCGTGGCAGCGATGTTTCCTCGCACGAGCGAGCAGACGTACATCTGGCGAGGTTCGCGGCGTCACTGAAAGCCCGGAATCATCCGAAATCCGATGTCCATCGGGGTGTGGACCTCCGATTTCTTCATAATTTGTAAAGTGCGAGAACTCTGCTAAACGGTAAAATAACGAAGGAAGCTGTCAACTTTCACCGTTTCCAAGTTGCTTCGAACGTCATCCGGACCTTTGAATCCCGGATCAACCTCTTCGACTGTACACCCCCAAACAAAAGACGGCGGCCTCTGTCCTTATCAGATATTCGTTACTGCTGGGCATTCCGCGGTTACAAATGCGTCCGTCAACAAATATATCAGGACACAATAGCGGGTCGCGGTCTTCGTGCTGTATAAAATTCCCACGCGCGGACAGACACACGTGCAGAATTATCGCAGAGACCGGTAGGTGATACGTGTAGATTGAACTGATTTTCAAAAATGGCATGGAGTTTTGTGGGAATGTTTTAAAGGGGGATAAAGCTTGGCCGATCTAAAATCATACCTGTTGTTAGGATTTTTTTTTTTTATTCTTAAGAAAATGATAACACTTGGAGCAATTTGAGATTGAGGGCTTTATTAGTTGTAGTTTGAAAAACATTTGGGAATTTTTTCATCAAAATTGATAACAAAATGGCGGCATGGCGCACATAAGTAACGAACGACCACCTTTTCAATCCGGTCGCGCAGATTCCTCGGTCAATTTTTAACCTATCAACTTAAAATTCCGACACAATCTTTGAAACTTGTTTATCGATTCGAGCTTGTTGCTAGATTTTTGAATTTCAATCCCAAAATTCTTTTCTACAAATTTTTGTAACAATTTTTTGGTCGGAAAATGACACTTGTTGTTGATGACTTTTTTTTTATCTATTGCAAGTTGGACAGTGACGTCAGGAGATGCGCCACCGCAAGAGCCCTCGAGTCCGAGAGCCATTCGCTACTTATACGCGCCATGCCGCCATTTTCTTATTAATTGAAATGAAATTTTTTTAAAATATTCTTGAAATTATATATAACAAAGCCCTCAAACTGAAATTACCTTGAGTGTTTTCATTTTCTTTAACCCCCCCCCCCTCACAAGTGAGGCGTCCATACCAACGAGCCGAGATGAAGATACTCACCCCGAGGGCCGAGGGACTCTTTGCGCCTTAAGCCTGCAGCTCCGGTGAGCGAAACCCGTTGCGATAACGGGGGTCACCGTTCACATTCCCATGCATTATTCATTCCGACGCGGCTGAGGAAAAACAATCCATCTGCGTCCGTTTGCCTGATCCCGCTAGCGCTGATGCTCGTCGAGCCCTTAAAAAGTCGGATGAAGCGAGCCTTGGGAAAGAAGTTCCAAGAATCCGCGCTGGAAGTATCCTGTTTTTCGGGAATTAATTCTTATCAAACGGGACGGAAACAGAAATGCCTACATCTGGACTTCGCGTGGGTTGAAATGCCGAAGAAAATTTTCACGAACAAGAGGATAACGTTTCTCTCTCTGCTCATTCATTCTTCCACTCGCATACTTGACGATTCGCGTCTTTCTCTCTCGGTTGAGTGGACCGATTTTGCTGTCACCTGCACGACATCTTCGTCATCTGTCAGCCACTGAAATTAACGCGCCGCAATTTCTTAGACTGCGTAAGAAGAATCAATACGGTTCGACACTACGAAACGTAGGTTTATGCTTTACTCGAAATTTTGATGATTTTCAGTCCCGATGGGTAAATTTATAATTCATCACGTCGATACGAAGTCATAAGCCTTTTTTCAAACAAATATATTTTCATTTCTCATAATACATTTGGATTCCATTGAATTACGTGTATAATCGTAACAAATGTTCGCACGGCAAGCATCGAATTGTACCGGTTTGATCGAATTGCGTGATGAACGCCGATAAACAAATCATCAAATCCTGCGATTAACCTATTACTTTTATTTTCTTCTTTAATTGTAAGACACTGGAAAGCTTGCATGTACTTGACAACTCAGGTCTGAAGCTTGTTCCTGACATAACACGAACAAATCGGGGCTCTGATTTGCAAAAAGTTTACGCCGATAGACGTACGTAACCCAACGATAACAGAATTTGGAACGATACGAGCGTCCCTGACGGCTTTGGAGTTCCCGGCCTGTTATCATCATCATCATCGTTATCTCGACATTATTTTCATTATCTCTCGCGTGCGTGTAATCGGGGAAAAAGTTGGGATAACAGAGGAGAGACGGGAGAGTGCGTAAAATGCGGAGTAAAAACAGTCGTTAACATCGGCTAGAGGTCGGCCGTCCCGTTTTATCCTCTTCCGTGGGGTCGGTCAGAGTCGACGAAGTCTTCTCACGCCCTGTATATCGATATACTCGGTATTTTGAATGAAAATTGATTTTCACGAGCCGCTGCACACATCGATGCGTGATTGATCGAGAGGGAAAAACATGGGATAAAATATACCGACATAAATTTGATCCAGGAGAAGCTGTTGTTCGGCTGTATCTGCAGCATGTGGCCTCCGTGTGTAAATATGCATACGTTTCGAGCCTCGCTACGCGAACCCGAAGCTCGACTTCGACGCCTATCAAACACCTGCCGCCATTGAGATGTCGTCGAAAGCGAAACAAAAAGGTACAATGACCTCTCGATATAATACCGCTTAAAAATTGAAACTCCGTGATAAGATACGCAGAATTATGGCAGGGTGGGATTGACATTAACCCGGATGTAATCTCCGATTTGAATCGACCGTTGCAGGTTCGAATATTAACAGAGGAAAAACATTTTGGCGAGAGAAGGTGGAACGACTTTGAAGGTTTAATCGTAATTTTTGTTTGCTTTTCATTCTCTTATCAAACCGTTTACTTTTTTTCTTCCAACCTCGTTAGTCCCACTTTGTATTAGAACTTTGTGTATTAGGGGATGACCGGGATTACCGTTAGAGTAACCTTGACTGTTAACGAGTGAGATAAAAACAGGGACAAGGGTGGTAGGATAAGGACGTAACTTTGGAAAAGTTTTTACCCGCTTTAATTAAGGGCAGACAAGTTCAGAGGTATCACCCTGCGCCCGAATTAAACTATGACAATATCTCCGACGACGCCGAGATGAAGGAGAGAGAGAAGTAAAAAAAAAAAAAAGAAAAGAAACAAGAGCAGGAACGAAACGTCAGGAATGATAGCTCGCGCTGCCAGAATTGTCGAGCGTCAAATTTATTCCGAGCTCTCCTCTTCTCTCGCTGTATAATATCAATGTATATATTACATATATATATATACACACACCTCAATTCCGAAAGTTCTAATTCGAGTTTAAACGAGCACTGAATAATTAGGGACGGCTTCCAGAGTCGTAAATAACGAACTCAATCCATGCCGTGTCCTCGTCAATTACCTAATTAATTAGCCATCGACGAGATTTAATCCCATATTCAATTACCCGGAATTCGTGTAGCGGCAAACTGATGAAAAACACAACAGGTAGACGGTGTGTACCTATATTACTTTATCAAAGTTTCGACGAGACTCGACGAATCCGCGAAGCCAAATGATCTCCCGCAACAGTTTAAAGGATGAGCTCATCTCCGAACACCTTCTTGTGTGTATAACAATATAATCATATCTGAAGTTTGAACGGGTGTTGAATATAATTAGAAACAACTTCTTGAGCGATGACTCGGTAAATTGATCGGATGTTTTTTCCCCTTCTTCTTCACTCGCTGATTATAAGTACATACATAGTTAGCGCGAAGCTGATGAGAATTGATCGGAATTTAAATTGACGTGTCTTAGAATTAATCCGAAAACTTGATCGGATGAGGAGGAAAATTTTCATCAACCGCTTTCGAGGATCGCCGGTGTGAATGTGAATTATTTTCAACGAGAAGGTTTCCTCCGTTGCAATTGTTGGGTCAAGTCCGAGCTGCAGAACTATCCGCGAAATGCGAACGGAAGCATCCGGACAACTCGGCCGCGAGTTCCATGAAAGTTTTGTAAAATGACCCGGACGCGAAATCGTTACCGATAGAAGGTTCCTTCGCTTCTTTACGGACACGGAGAAGAACTAAAAGGAACTGGTAGATTAGCAGATCGTGTTTTCTATGGACAAGAGAAGAAGAAAAGGGTAAGAGACAAGAATGTACCCCGGGTAATCCAGCGAAGTAGGTTTTCGCGAAGGTGTTCAAGGCACTCCAAAGTAGGTACGGATAGAAGATGCGCTCCGGTCTATTGTTAGCAGGGAGTAGAACCGTCTTTCGTTTGCAATTTTAACGTCACCGTACGTCTGAGATTCTCGCGTCAGTTCGCAGAAAGATTCACTCCGGGAAAACGTTACCGCAATCTTTTATCACGCCACTATCTGATTCGCGATACCTGCTGTGTGTAAAATCGACTTATCTCATTGATTATTCGGAGGTTGGATCCGGAGAATTGGCTTTCAAGAAACCGACGAGGTTCGGTTTGAGAGAATAGATTCTATACCGCAGATCGGACGAAAGAAGCCTCTCTAAATTTTCGAAGATGTAACGGCAAAGATTTTTCCAAAATCCAGCGATGAAAACAACGAGAGATGCACTTGATAAGCCTTCCTTATTTCAAGATTATAAAAAAAGGATAATTAGCGTCGAAGTATGAAACAGTGTTCTGCAGTTTCCGGTACAAGATCGGGAAAATGGCGTGCCAAGCGTGTATATATCGGCTCTTTGACCTTCTCGATACATCGCTCGGTTCACCTTGGTCCAAGATAAGGCCGCTCCGCAGAATATCGAAGCCGCGAGTTTCCACCGACCTAATTCTAAGCTATATTTAACCCTTCCAAGAGGGAGCGAGAGAGAGAGAGAATTGAGCCTATTGCCGCTAACAATGGATTCGGTCAATACGCGAAGATCAGCAATTCGGCGATCAAGGGCTTACTAAAACGTCGGATAATCACATCAACGGAGAGAATACGGGGAGCGCAATTAAGCCGTTGGCGTCAACAACGCTGCAGAATTAACCGTGCGAATTCTGGCGCAGAAGCGCCGGGAAAATCCTCGTTTCATTTTTCAATTCTCCGGATTGGTTTTTATTCAAATTCCGTTTCATGTCGATCCTCGCCGCTGATTATGCGCATAACGATACATGCTCGACGGGATTTTCATTATTTCCTAGGAGAATAATTATTAACTACGGCGGATAATTATTAATCTCGTGACTATGCTGTGAGCTGCTTCCACCCTTAATTTTTCCTCCCCCTCTCCGTATCATGCTTAATTTTTATTCGCAAATAACAGCTTCATTAACCCGCAACCTGCTCACGACGCGCAGCGTAGGTTAATTCCTTTTTAATTCCTCCCAACTAGACCGTGAAAGCACAACTTTTTATAGCCGATAAACAGATGTTGAACGTGCATCGCGATTATCCGTTACGATAATTGCCGAGATAATTCAACCGCCGTTCACGCCGCCGAGTTTCGATCCTGCAAATTTTGGCACTTCCACTCACACTCATCGGTTATACACTTGCGTTGAAGTAATATAAATAAAACGGTCGTTCGGTACTGAATTAAGCCCAAATATACAGACACCGCGGAAACGAGCGCTTAATTCCCGTTACGTTGCATTTGCCCCGTATGCATGGTCGAGCTTTCTCTCGGGGTGGAGGCCGGAGGATCGATAACAACCCCAAACGTTCCGATTTCGTATTCCATGTTGTGCAGCGAAAACCGCGTAGGCGGCGGTTGCGTGCACATACTTACGTGTATTCAAGTTGAACGCTTTCTGGTCGCAAGCTCTCTTCGAATTTCGACTCCATCGGCCGCTCCTTTGCTTCGGCTACTTTTCCCGGTTTTTTTTTTTCATTTTTTAATCACTTTAATGCACCGTTCGTTCTTCTTGGCAATTTTTCATTGTTACTCGACTGTTCCGCGGAGTCCCCATCAATATTCCGCGCAACACCCTACCCGCCTCCATCGCGGTCTTCCACCACCCCGTAATCATCATTGTGTCGACTGTTTCTTCTCGTTAAGGGACGTGTTCACCCTGAAAGACGTTATTTTTTCAACAACCGGGGTGTCTTAATGGAATTTTCTGGTAGTCAGGATCTGCAAGAAACAAGGTCAGCCAGGCCGCGGTTTAAGGGAAAATCTATCGATTGGCGGGGTGACTAAGGCTGAGTACGTGATTTTCTGGGGAGGGGGAAATTCCCTCGTCAAGAAAATAATAATTAGCAAACTTGAGACGCGCAAGTGCAGAGCAACGATTGATCGTGAGGACCGAACATCCGAAAATATATCTCGACATTTGTATACATACGTATACGATCTATAAATCTTTCGGAGTTCTGCAAACGTGTCATGTCACTTTGCAACCGGTTGACGTGATGCCGATACTAACAAGTTCGGCAAATGGGCTACCGCTGCACATTCGACAGCCCCCGTCATACTTTCATCCGTGCAGTGGTGGGATGCATTGCGATTATACTCGACTCTAAAATCGAAGTGCTTCCAATTTGTTTCGCACTGAAAACTGAAACGGTCCCGAGTGACTCACGTGTCGAATCGACGGACATGCGGTCTGCGGTGAAAACGGTCGTTGCTGTGAAACGAGGCCACCGATCATTCCCTGCAGTTTCGAAGGAAAAGGAGTCTCGGAGGACGAGGAAAAACTAATTTACTCGAGGCTAGCTGGCGTTTAACTTGAGGCAACGACTCTGTCGGAGAGAAAATGTTTTTAACCGTAAACCAGTGATGTCTCCCGACCCCCTGTTTTTAGCGGAGCGAATTCTGCAGTAATAGGTGAGACGGAAACGGCGAATGACATTTCGCGAAAACGTGTGTGTGGCTTTATTTCTCCAAACGCTTGAAATGCTGCTGGGCGACAAAAGCGTCGGGCTGTTTGGACAGAGGACAGGTGACAAAGGACCAACGAAGAACGACAGTATATGTATAACAAAAAGCTGAGAGAGCTTACCTTTTGTCCTTTCTCAAGTGACACGTATGCTCAGTGGAGCAAAAAGCCCGCCTTATCACATCGAGCCTTACAGATAAACGCCCAGAGACGTACTACGTGGTACTAAATAAAACAATTTCATCTTGCGGAATTTCTCAAGACCACGTGTATAACATGACCGCTCGGTATTCATCTCGAGGGTGAATTCTGGAACTCTTACGATGTGGAATTCTCGTTGGGATTAGACGAAAAGTGCGGAGAAACTTTCAAGAAGAGTCCCAATTGCCTATGGAAAACTTCAAAAACGCTTGTAACGTCGGACAATCTGCATAAAGAGGATTTGACGAGGGACTGCAATGAACAGAACGACTATGCCTCGGCATTGAGCCGATTGTACGACACGCGAAGGACGGTCGTGGGAGAACGGGCTCGTTTCCGAGGCACGTCTAAGTCATATAATTAGTCGGTAGACAGTTGCAGTGTCACCTGTCCGCATTCACCCGCTGGCTAAGTGTTTTACGGTGCAGGCGTGTTCCGAGTTGGGAAAAACGGACGAACTAATTAAGCGAGTCGAGCAAATTGCGGTGGCTGCGCAACTTTCCTCGAGAGTGTGCATAAGGATGTTCAGTAAACGATAGTCTACGAGCACTTTTGCCGAGTAGCTGGAGGCTATCGGGGCATGCACTACGTGTCCGTTATAACCAGTGTGTCTGTTCAATAATTGATCTCCGTCTGGATAGATTCGAAGCGGCGGTAAAAGCAAGGGAACATATGGAACTCGGGAGGAACGGACGTTCGCTGAAACTCTGCGGGGAGGATCGAACCGACTTCGAGCTTTCTCGTTGCCCGATCCGAAAATATAACCTCGCGTCAAACTCTCCTGCACCGGAACATTTGACCCGGGTAAAAACAGCGCCCGACTATGATTATAGCCACACGTGAAGCAGCGATCCTTGCATGGAGAGGGAGCTTCGAAAGCTCCTGCTCTGTTCGCGTCGAGGAAACCCGCGGTATTTCCATTTTAATCGACAGATTTTTCCGGAAAGCTGTTCGGGAAGTTTTCATTCCAGACTGGAATAACAACCCTGATGCCGTTAGAAGTAAAAGCAGCTCGGCGGCTGGGGTGTATTACGTACGGATAGAGAACTCGGTGTTTGCATAAAAATGAGCATAACCTGGCATCACCGCGACTTTAGGGCTCGGTTCGCGGAAATATAACCTCTTCAGCCGAGAAAAGCTGTTGCTAGAGACTCACGGCTTACTATAAATCAGCCGGGGAGAAAAAAACTCACGGCATATTTTCCTAATAACCTTGGAGAATATACTTCTCGACTTCACTTTATATTCAACGCTCTTTCATCGTTCAAAAAGTTTGCTCATCGGTAGCTCATCTTCATTTTCTTTCACAAAAGCTCGCGGAGTTCAAACGTGTGACAGTTGCCGACTTGTTCACGGTGCGGGAATTGTTCGAATTTGTCAGGACGGAGAAGACATAAAGAGCGGAGAAGAGGACCCGGAGTAAACCCGTTCAATTGCTCGCCGCGATTTGAAAGTTCGTAATTGCTTGGCGGAATGTTCAAAGAGTTCCGTTCACGGTTGTGCCTCTGTACCGAATCAGCGAAGGTGGCGTTGGTCACATTTGAGTGTACGAGGCCAGCTCGTGGCGCCAGATGAACCGCATCGTTGAATTCTCTTTGATTCCGTGGCTGCAAGTGCTTATCGCATCGAGTCAAGCGGACGGTTAAACGTGTTTTAAATTCTTAAAGGTCTGCACTCGGCACTGGGACGGTCCTTCTTCAGCTGACCTTGTCCGTGCGCCAAGAGAATCTCTCCGATTTATAGCCCTGGGACTGTTTTGGGTCCTAGCCAAGTGGATCTGCCCGAAGTATGGACCAGACTAGGACACGGATCGGGTCGAACAGGATTATCGATACCCGGAGGTAACAAATTCTCAGTAATTGAAAGTTGAAACCTCCGAGAGTAAAGTACACCTGGAAAACGGTTCTGATCGGATCTCGCGCGTGCCCGTGGCTTACTTCATGCCGCACCGTCCAATACCGCAGGCTTAAGCGGAGCGGTGATCCTTCGAAAGCCGAGTTCCAGAGCAAGCAACACTCTCGGATGAGTCTCAGAACTTCGTCGAATGGATTCGCGGATTTTCATCGGGGTTGGACGACGTTGATGATCGGTGAAAAAACGGGCGCGGTGACGCGAATGACGCGAATGTCATTCGTAGCAGAGGGAGAGGCACCGCATGTTCACCTGGTGGATGAATTTTACATGGTCTAAGACGGTTACATACCGTGCAGGTCGTTCGTCAGAGGAGGCCTACTCTCGCGGGACGGTCGTGAACGCCGCTGCGACAAGACACGAATGTAATTTTTAAGCTCACCAAGGAGTGAAATTTACAACAGCTGCCGCATGGCGTAACGGAGGAGTGGAGTGGCGAGGGTGGCGTGCCTTTCACGAATCATCATCATCGTCTGGGAGGGGAAAGATGACTGCCTTCCTTCCTCGGTTGCGTCCGGCATCCGTCCTCTCACGTGAACCGTCGGTGTCTCGAATCCGCGGCTCTTTGTTCCCGCGACCCCTGCCGTTCGCGCGGATCAACTTCCGGGTAAATAATTGACGCAATCACGCCGGCGGGCCGTTCTTGCACCGACTCAAGATGAATAGAGAGAAAATACCATCTATTGTTATTTTTCCGCCTTCTCCGTCCTTCGTTTGTTGCCCTTTTTCCGCCGCTCCCATTACTCTCGTCTATCCGATTTCCTCCCCCTCTTCCGCAATCTTCATGAATTCCGGGACGAAAGTAAATTGAGGTTAGCTGTTTCCGGGAGTCGGATAAACTCGTGACGGGCCGATAAATATCTCGATCACTTTTTTTACCTTCAAATTATCGCTCAGCTGTCTTTGGTTTCCCGGTCCGGAGCTCGGCTACTTTATCGATTCTTACGAGCAAGGTAATAAGCGCATTGACGGGCTTGTTGCACTATCACTGGATATCGAAGACCCAAAAGGTGGACGATCCGTTTGTGGGATTATCCCTCGGCAGCTTCGGTAGCATGGATCAAACAAGTACCGTCCTTTGACTCTCGATGATACACGCTGAATAATACAGCCGCAGAGCTTTACACGGGAAGCTTGAAAAATCACTGCCTCCGTCCTCTTCCGCTCTTGAAGCCACCCCTGTTGAATCCGGCTTCTGGATCACGGAGTGATCGCCCATTGACCTCCATATATTCCTACCATGGCTCTCGGACTGATTGTGAGGCTGCTAGTTCAACAGTTCTCTATAGCTGCAGTAGAGAATCAATGGGGCGAATTCTCGTCCACAGCCAAACCACTCTGCACCATCCGACATATGTTGAACAGTTTCCTTCTTTATTTTGGTCTCGCGTATCGACGAGATTCGGTCGTCTTTAAAGCTAGAAAACAGCTCAAAACGCTCTGCTCGGGACTAACAAGTAACACATCCCAGGACCATCTCTCCGATTTGATTTCTTTTGCAGCATGATATATAGTTTTGTAATTTTTTATCAACAAACAGAAACGTTGCAGCGTTGGTTTCGTTCAAATTCATCAAACGCATCAAGAATTCAGTCCATTGGGTGCCCATATTTGGGGGTCGTTTTCACCCACTTAAAGTGTTTAATGGTAAATATTTAGTAGTCTACTATACATATTGCAAAAGAAATGAAATCGGAGAGATCGACCAATGGGATACCTTCCTTGCGAGAGTGAAGTACACGTATACGTACCTTCACCCTGAGCTCTATAAACGTTGTACACATGTCATTCTCGTACTTCCGGCTTATAGAATCATACAACCGAACGTGACGAAAATCCGTGATGCGTGCTGTTTTTCCTCGCGGAGCACGACGTAAGTATATGATAAAAATGTAGAATGCATGAACGAAAAAAAAAAAAACGCGTCGTATCAAGTGATTGAAGAACTCGTCGGATGACCTCGAGAAGCACTATCGAATTGTTCACGTCCACCTTCGGATACCGTGTGACACGACAACCGCTTCTGAAAATGCCTGGATGACTTTCGCAACGACAAATGCCATCTGCACACGACTGACCGAATGACTGGCATTCGTCGAAGGGTTCGTCAGCTACGATTTCTTGGAGGATTTCGTCCCCGTTTCGATGGCATTCTGCTGCTCCGATCTCCCTTCCAGCCGTGGAGGGCGAGTATCCAGGAAGAGCATAGCTTGTTCGAGAACTTGCCAGATATCGTGAACCATCCACCGCAGCGAATTGCACCGAAGTTCCTTACCGGCCGCAACTGGGTCCGTCTGCATACGAGGGATGCTGAATTTTTCATACCGCAACCGTAGATCCTCTAGGAACCGAGAATGTGCAGCAGGTTTCCAGTGGCTACAACATTTAGAAGGACAACCCGCCAGACGCCTTGTTGCTCACCCGCATGGCGAGGATCGATGAAATATTGAACATAATATACGAGCCTTCGTGCAGCGCATGGATATTATCAAACGACGCTAAATTCCTCGGCTGTTTCTTCGTCTACGTGCACCGAGTTATCGTGCACAGTTTTGTCAAATTGGTTGTCAGATTTCAGGCCTGGATGTTTAGGTACAACGCGGATTACGAACGTCGTGGATCTCCAGTCGAGAACGAATCTTCGCAAAGGCAGGGGAACTGAGAAACTTGTTCTCATAGGCGAGGCGGAGAAGAATTCATTCACTTTAATTGCATATTGGAAAGTTGAGTTTTTAAGTACAGCTTCTTGGACCTTGCAGCGTAATTTTTTCACGACTTCACAGAGCTCCCTTTAAGATATATAATTACTCATAACTTTTCAGCACCTGGCGAACGAGGAGTTTTTACATATGAAATTGAAAGTATAACTGAATCAAACAGCACGTTTTATTATACCTATCTGCAATGATTCTAATTCCTCAAACAGTACATTCATTGATCACTTTTTCTCTACTTACACCCTGATCGAATTATCGAACAATTATTGAATCGTAGTGGGACATGGATTTCTAGTCTACGTGGCTTCGGATGCTCCAATTAAGTTTAAAAATCTTGCTTATCGGTTCAATAATCAATGGACAACAACAGGAAATGTTTTCGATCAAAGATCCCAAGTTTGCAGCTTTAACGGGATAAATTTTCGTCCCGACGACGTTCACCGGGGTATAATAAGAGGCCGGTGTATAGCCGGATGAGGTGGTTCGAAAAGATTGAAAATCGAAACGGGCATATCGACGGGGGTGGATGGCGGACGTAACCCCGTACAGGCGTGCAAAAAATCGAGGCCTGCAGGCCTTCCGTAAAAACGGAAACAACTCCGGCGAACCGTGTCCTAAAGCGCTAAGGGTTCCTTTGTCCTCGTAAACAGTCCGAGGGAGTCCGATCCCGTTCACGTATGTACGCAGCATGCACGTACACACATGTGAAATTGTATTTGTATATACAAAGCCGAGTATGAATGTATGCACGAATGCAACGCGGAAGTGTGTACTTACCCTATGCGAGAGAACGGTGAAGGAAGAAGGTGGATGGCGGAGTTCGTTTGGACCCATAAAACGGTAACGGGTTCGAGTCGAGTCGAGTTCAAATCTGCAGGTCGAGGCTTCGAAACATGCCGCGAGGGAAAAATTCACCGCTGATACCCTTGCCGATTGGGTTTAAATATTGATCGGAGAAATCCACGGTGATTAACGAGCGAGCTACCTTCTTTTTCCATTCTAAAAACCGATGTACGGTTGGATCGAGTGTCGGATTTCAGGATCCTCGGGCGATGGGTGCGAGGAACTCTGCAGGGTGCGCCTGCATTCCGTCGTCATGGGTTAGTCAACGCGTATGTATTATGTCGTGAATATTGCAGCAGAGCTTGTCTGGTAACCCGGTGCTTGGCCGAAAGCTCGCAGCGGTCAACGCGATCAAACTTTTAGGGGAGGCTGGCTCGGTTTTCCATTTCCGTGTTTATCTTCCCCGCAGAACGAGAGCTGCCTGCTCCTTTGGGACACCTGCCCAGGTTAGTGGGTCGCACGTTTTTTGTCATCCCTGTGATTGCAAACCCTGAATGTATCACTGTTTTGAAGAATGTCGAAACCATCGGTCTTTTCGCTGAATTTAAGGTTCGCCCTGACACGTAACTTTACGCTGCTCGTACGGTATGGTGAAAGTTGAGGCCGGGTTGAAGATCCGAATTTGAAAAGTTCCCAAAGAGCCTAAATCCGAATTATTTCATCGCGAAACTTGAAGAAGAGAAACCAAACTGTTACCAGACAACAAAGTTTCGAATGGTCGGAAACCCGACGGCTCAAAATTCCGAAATGCAACATTTGGAAAAATAAAGTTTCGGTAGAGTAAAATTCCGAAAGTTGAAATATACTCACACAGCGTGGTTTACGCAACGAGTGGATGTGAAAAATCAGAAAAACCGAAAATCAGAACGACCGGGATTCCGAATAAAAAATATCGAAAATTCAAAACAAAGTGGTGAAATTTCACCAAGCCAGAAAATTCGCAAAGCAGAAAATCTTCGATCATACAGAATTTCGATGTGTCAGAATTTTAAATCCTCTCATTTTCGCAATTCCGGAAATTTGACTTGTCGGAATTATGCCCTTTCGGAACTTTGAACGTCGGGTTTCGGATCATTCGAAACTTTGATGTTTCGTCAAAGTTTCATTTCTTTACTTCAACTTTCGCCACAAAAAAATTTGGAATTTGGCGCTTTCGAAACTTTTCAAATTCGAAATTTCAACCTCGCCCCTGAAAGTTTATTTTCTGAAGAACTTACAGATCGTTGACATTTTACCACAATCAAATATCAAAGTTTTATCGTTATTTTTCTCTGGCGATCGTCGCAAGTAAACTAAAAAAGGCATCAATACAGTTGATGTTTACGCATTCGGTCTGAAAAGTAGAGTATTTTGAAAAATAATCAGAATCTTACTTGACTCGTCAGATTAAAATCATTTCTCTATCCCTCAAAGATTTTCTGTAAAGTCCTGATAGAATGTGAAAATCGGTAACTCTCTGCACTTGAGCGTTAGATCCGGTAACATTGACATGCGAGTATTATTTACGTCAAGCATCGTCAAAGACTTTGATCGATCATCTAACAATAATGCTAAAATTGCGGACAAATTTATAAACATCAATGACCAATACAGGATTTTCGAAGCTATACCCCTACAGATATTCAAGCACTCGAATAGATTACCGGAACATGATCGGACGTTCGAATGAAGCTCGAGGTAACTTTGTGTGTACCCGTTAGAATCGGAAGCTTGACATTTTTACGCTCCCTAGGATTAATTTCCCTGATGTAAAACGGGCTCTTGACGCGGCGTCCTTTTAATTTTATATCTTCCTCGTGCCAGCGAGGAGGAAAATTTTTTCCCAGTACTTCCCTCTCGACGTTGGTTGAGGTAGATGTTATATATTCTATGTACATATAGGATTCCTGAAGAAGGTGAGACGTGACACAAATTCTTCGTTAGACTAAATAAACGCTCTTAATTTAACCGCGAGGTTAATTTTTTCCCGACCAAAATTCACGAATTTTACTAACCACGCCTTGTCTTTGCAATCTTCGGCTCCATCGACGTTCCAACTATCGCGTAAAAATACGCCATCGAATCCCGCCATCCTTACGAACACTCTTCAAATCGTTTTATTCGCGAAAATATCCTGCCAGCTATGAGATATGAGTGATTCCGCGTCTGGTGATCACTCTTTGTCATTTTTTTGTTTCTCAGCTCTTCTCGGAGGAATGGAAAAGGCGGAGGAAACTAGTCGATCCCTGCCAGGAGGGAACATCTTTTAATTCAACAACGCGATGCTCGCCGTTTTTCGCACAATCTCACTCGCAATCAGGGTAATGCGATAAAAATCAAGACCGAACTGATCACGAGTCAGAAACAACCTGCTATAGAATTATTCTCTCCTGCATCCGTGAATCCGTTCATATTACTCGTATTATAATTGTAATATATGTATATTAGAGTGTGCCAAAAAAAGACTTTTATTTTTTTCAAACGCGCACCAAAATTTTTGCAGAGCATCGTAGACTGTATATCTCATTCAAATATGAGCTCTTAATATTGATGTTTAAAGGTGCCTATTTTGTTTTTTCCATTTTCCATTTAAGTAACGAAAAAACTTTGATTTTTTTTTCTCGTTAACGGCTTGACTTATAAACGATCCGAATGCAGATTCTTATAGGAATTTTCACGCTCCACAAACAAAGTACCGAGTTAAAATTTTCCCAACTTTTATCGACTACGAGATATTCGCCTATAAAAATTGAGTCACATGTGCGAATATCTCTGAATCGGTTAGAGTTAGGAAAATTTTATCTCAGTACTTTTTTATAGACCGTGGAATTTCATATGAGAATCTGTATCTAGATAGTTTATATGTCAAGCCGTGTACGTGAAAAAAAAATTCATAAATTTTCCGATTTCCTTTACGTGTAATTTAAATGGAATATGGAAAAAAACAGGAGCGTCACACTGCGTGAAATATAATGTTCGTTAGAGTGAGCTAATTAGGTTCGGTTAATTAGATTACGAGGAAAACCGAAAATTTGTTGGGTTCAATTTTTTATACTCAGCTTTCCCAGATCACCGAAACTTGCGGTCGATTTTCCGCAAAGTGGGCTAAACACACACTCGACGTAAAATGACGGTTGGTCAATGAATAAACAAAAAACAAAAAACTAAATGCAATAATTCGAAGTCGGCGCAAATACGCGAACGACAATTTGAATCTGCAGAAGCTTAGGGAAAATTATTTGGGGCCATAAATTTAATGCTATTTTGCGACGAGAGATGCCGGCAAGCTTGCGTAACTTCGTAAGAGAAACGCCGGTTTTTATCACCGCTGTAAACGCGACAAAGACCTTCGAAATGCCCGGAGAGCCTCTCTGGAAGGCACTTAGCCGGAATAATTATTGTAATTAATTTAAGTCGTCTACAATTTGTGCGATATATGTTCTCGTTGTACAATTTAACGGGCGATGCATATTGCTTGTACCAATTCATTCGTGCAGCTAGATCGAGTAATTAGTCGACGCAACAAGCGCGAAGCTCGGATCCCGCGGCACAGATAACAAATTTTTATTCTTACACGCCTTTTTTTCGTTCCCTCGTATTCGCGATTTCTTCGTCACGCGGGAAACAGCGAAAGAGTTCGGAATTTCGAGGCTCGGCGCGTTTGCGGTTTTGCAGTTTGTCGACGGCCGCGAATCGCGGGGAAAACAGCGGGAAGCCCGAGGCGAGCAATCCTTGCCCCGCAGGGTAATTCCATGTTCCGAGCTTTCGTAGGCGGCGCTGGGCGGTCCGCAACCCCGGATGATACACGTCAGAACCCGCGTCCCGTTTGGCTTCGCATCACTGCGGAAAACCCTGTATTTTACTCCTACACGTGATGCCTGAGTCTTCCTTTCCGCGGCAAGTTAGATAAAGCGGAAGACTCGAAACCGGAGAAGCGACCCAAAAAATTATGCTGGCTCGTTGCTCAGGGTATCGTTCCGCTGGATTGTTGTTCTTTATTTTTTGTTTATGTTTTGTTTTTTTTTTTTTTGTTCTCGTGGTATCTGATATTCATTTCCGTTACCAGTCCAGGTACGAATTTTCTACAATATTCACTGTACGCTCGTACACGTGTAATAGGTATAGAGTCAGAAAGCGAAATTAGGAGAAGCGCTTTCATCCGACGTGAATTATTTGAATTTGGCACCGAATTAGAAACGCAAGTACTGTAACAAAGAGGATTAGTTTAAATTATTTTGTGGTCGACTTTGAATGGCATAGTCTTCGCAGATATTAGAATTATTTATTTCCGAATTAGATTCTGTGATTTATGAATTAAAGGTTTGCTCTAAGATTCGATAAATTCAGTAGGTCCGTTTTTTCATAGTTTTATCAAATTCCAACATGATTTTAATTTATAACGAGCATGGTGTGGTTTTGTCGCGAATAATTCTAGGTTCCCCGAAGACTACTCGTCCCGATAGAACGTGTACCAAATTTCATAAAAATCACGTGCGAATAAGCGTTGAAAATGTAATTCCGAGTAAAACGAGTGCAGCGCTCAATTATGAGCTCCGCTGCAAATTCCAAATCCAGCCGTACAAACAGTCGTTGATTATTTCATACATACCTTCCTGTATGAGCATCGGTCACTCAAAATCGACTTGAAAGTCAAGGGTGGCCGACCCCCTTAATACAGATATTATAATACGTATAATAATTTACCGATCGATCCAGAATGAAATGTCAGGTGTGTTTTATCGGCGTTTACGGCAATTGTGTCGGAGCGTTGTTGGGTAGGTCGTTAAAAGTAGGTAGGGGAAAAAAAAAAATAAAATAAAAAACGAGCTGCGCGTTATATTTCAAGAGCCCTCACATTTTCTATTACGACGAGCGTTATTGGTGATTGAAGCATTTTTGATGCGGGGTATACGACGGGGGGGGGCGGGGGCGGGGGAGTCGCGGATGCCGCGACGTGCAGAAATATCTCATATCCACTCATTTTTCAACATCCTTATGCCGCTACGGCAGTGAAGAGATGGATATATTTCCCCGGAAGAAATAACCCGGGAGGCTCTAGTCCGCAGCTGCTTCCAGCGTTTACTCCTAATCCTCTATTTTATCCGGGAGAAGAGGTATAAGGTATATATCCTTTACAGAGACGTGTGTGTACGTGCAGCTCGCTGTCCCCGTGAAGCCGAGATTGCTGTACGAATTTTCTCAAGAAATATATGTATATATATATATGTATGCGTACCTACGTATGGAAAAGTTTACCCAACTTAATCCCGATGCGAATCCTGATAAAGGATTTGCAAACGTCATCCTCTACCAGGTGCAATTCCGGTAAAATCCCTGTAATCTTCTACGAACAAATCGAAGGCAAGAAATTGAATTTAAAATAAAGAAAAGAGAGATCATTCAAGACGAGATAGGAAAAATGCGGTCCACCAAAACGTGCAGATATAATAACTCAGAGAATTTGACGCACGAGAGGAAGAGAGAGATAAAAAATAAGAGACGAAGAAGAAGATCTTTGCGCAACTCTGACATGTCCTCGGGAATACCGCATGTGGTAACAAATCTCGGTAAGATTTGTTCGAGGTAAGGCGGGGGATATGGATTTAATTTAAAAGTGAAAATGGGATGCCCAAGGATCGGATTTACTGCGGCATCCGGTCCAATTTATAACTAACTACCTTCTAGAAAAGGCGATATGTAGGTGTAAGAAAGAGCGCCGGTTATTTTACGGGAAATTTCACCCTGCGGAACGAAAGGCACGACTGCAGCCTGACGCTTCCATGATTCAGTATCGGCATCGGCGATCAGTCTTTAACCAGCACAGCCTGCCGAATCATTCCCTCTTCCTCGGTCCAATTGCAGATTCGAACTTGAGCAAGATTTTACACTCCCAAGGGCTGCTGCTGCTGCTCTTACCTGCGAAGACACTGAAACTTTGCCACACATTGACGTTTACTGCAGCTGCAGGTGTTGATGCACTAAAAACCTCACGTAAGTACCTACCGAAGGTTTATATTTAATTAAGCTTTCGTGCCCCGTGGATTAGTCGAGAGTTGACTCTGCAGCTGTTAACCGATACCGAGAAACGGGATAAAATTAAACACTACCAATTAACCGACGATACTAATTGGACGGGAGGGAGAATTGTCGAATATTTTTCAATAATAAGCCATGCGTTTTTTCACGGATTGTTCGTGCAACGTATTCCACGCACATGCTGCGATATCGCAGTCATGATTTGTGTTTTACATCCCATCGAACCGCAACGTTTGAGTAATTGTTATTCACGACCGTCATTGGATTGCCTGAAATACTGCGTGTTTTTTTCTCTCTTCGCACATTTTGATTTAATACAGATGAAAAGAAAAAAAAATATACATTGATGTCCGATATACGGTTATTCACTCTGCAATTATCAGAATCAACGGGGTTTTGGCTGGGATTCTCGAAAAAAAGTTTCTCACGAAGTATAGTTGACCGACCAATTTACTGGAATTTAAAATATCATCGACATTTGGTACCGGTGAAATATTATTATCTTTCAAATTTCGCAAAATAAATAATAACTCCGCTTCAGTGTTTGACAGAGTTTGACTGGAACTGGTAGGTGAAAAGACGTTATTTCTGTTCGGTGTTTCGTTGACATTCCATCCCGTTCCAACGAATACACATTTTGCATTGATCTGTCATTCCGAGTCGAATTACGACGAAACCTTTCAACGTAATCGAAACTCGTAATTTCCATGAAGTACATTTCGTGGATCTGGGCGTTCGTTACACCTCTGCAGGTAGAATATGTATCAACATGGCGGACGAGGCGGACACTCATTCGCCGAAGTAATTAGCCAGATAAGCTATGAGAGAAGGGAGACTGCACGTCGCGGCGCAGGCGAAGGTTTGTCATGACGAAACCTGAACCTAGAAGCTAACAATAAGTTTGCAACTTAAACCATCCCCACTCTACTTCTCGACGATAAACCAGAGATAACCGAGACACGATACGCGACATTTTTTTCCAAGCTCTCACTCGTCGTTTACTTTGAACATCGTACTTCACAGGCGAATGAATGCGCGGATGAATTAGCACAACTCTACTCTAGAAACGTTGGTACAGCAGTGTTCATCGATGCTTTGGGCCTCCGGCTAGTTTACTTTTGGTACGAAAAAAGAGTCCGTTCACTTTCACGCCTGGGTGATGATTGAAAAGGGACCAGAAATTTGTATGCCTAAGTTACTCATCCACCGAGTCGGTACGATAATGAGGGATATTTTCCTGAAACGATAGCCGAGAGAAGTGCCGAATGAAAAGAGCAAAACGAAGGGTCAGGAATTTCGAAGTGCCGAAGTGTCTGACAGAGCATTGCCATCTCGATCAGATAAGCGTTGAGAAAACAATGGAGCTTGCGAGACAAGACATTTTTTACGACTATTCTGGGTTGTGATAATAAACGAATAGACGAGTGGGTGGTGTATTTAGTCTTAAACATGTCATTACGTGCTTTTGGGAAGCACGTAAAGTCAAATTTACTTTTCGGGACTTTGAGCTTTCGATCGAGCTTCCGCAATTCCTCTTACTCGCTACTCTAAGGGCATTAGTATCGGGGGTCACGTGCCCAAAAATGGCTTTCTCCGAAGCGGTCCTGCAAGCTTGTTGAAAGTCGCTCGATATCCGAGCCGTCAAATTATCAAGAACCCGGCGGTACTTCGACGAGGTTGGTAGTCACGTGCATAAGTAAGCCCACCTACGCGCAGTTGCCGTGCTACACAAACTCGAAAGCTCTGAGGCACGACTGAGTCTGTTTATCAGTCTGCGGGCAAGATGATTGAGAGCTTTGTAATTTATGCCTGTCGGCACACTCGTTGTCATGTTTTTCATCGACGTGATCAGTTCACTTCTCCGCGGACACTGCGATTCCGCTATACTCGTATATTACTGTGGTTACAGTGTAAATACGCGTGATTTGTGTTACCGAGACATTTGCTGTACAGCTTTGCACTGGATTTATACTGAGATATAATACAAGAAAATCAATTCATGAGCTTGTTTTGTGGAAAATTTTTAGAGCTGACATGGGATTTCGTTGCGAATGTCAAAACCGATCGAAGAATTAATTCTTTTGAGATCGCAAAGAATTATAACTGAATGAGATATAAATTTATTTACGAAACATCGATATTGATCTGGCGAACTTAATCCAATAATACTTGTTTCATGGCATTATCAAAATAACGAAGCGGTCTCCGGTTAAAGATTTACATACATGATTTTCAAAATCTTAAGCGTCGTTGATTGGCCATCGCAATGAAACGATATGATTATGTTAAACA
Organism: Neodiprion pinetum; assembly: GCF_021155775.2. NCBI lineage: Eukaryota > Metazoa > Arthropoda > Insecta > Hymenoptera > Diprionidae > Neodiprion > Neodiprion pinetum. The sequence goes on from NC_060234.1 coordinate 38,245,984, forward strand.
TCGCATTGTCCTTTGTCGATGTTTGGTTTTGCATTTAATTCGTGTAACATGAATGACTTTTTAAAAATAATTTCTTTCATTAGCTAAAATATTGTGTAAAATCATTTCGCAAACTTCACATAATGATTCCACTTTGTAGATTTGATTTTGCAATCGCAACCAAACTTTTTCCCACAGACAAACTGAAAAGTATTTTCATTTACGTTGGAAACATTTCTATTAATTTTCGTGGTTGCATTGGTACGATTTTTTTGTCACTTGTACCGACTTATACTGACCCCAAAATTAACTTACGGTAACATAATGTTGATTCTCAAAATTGAATCTTTTTTCGGAGTGTATAATAATATCGTCTCCACGTACGACTCGCAGGGCTATTTTTTTTTCATTTCGTAACCACGTTATTTCAATTAAATCTAAGTGCGTGTGTACGGATGGGCCGGGCACGAGGTATTCCATCGCAGTTCGATTCACCCCTGCAGACTTAAATAAACCTACAGTCTTTGATTTTTATTCAAATTTTAGCACCCTTACATCCCCTTTATCTTAATTTTCCGAATTTCTCCCCTATTACGCAAGTAAACAATAAGAGTCGCAGCTGATTGGTAAGTTTAAAAAAACATTCGCTTCTATATTCACCATATTTTATTCTTTAATAAAAATTCTTAAAAAATCTATCGACACGCATATCATGCATAAAAATAACTCTCGACGTGCTGTAAAAATACCAGCGCTGTATTTCAATTCGACGTAACCAAAAATACCTAAAGGAAAAAAACAAACGCGTACTATCTCAAGCGAAAATAAAAAGTTGCATCTCACGGGCCTCCGCTTTTATCAGCACTCGACGCGTGCTTGAAACACATCGAGAGGATCGAGAGTCAGACGTCGCGGCGTGGCGTCCGTGTTGGGGGGGGAGGCCGAGTATCGGACAGCCGTTGTTGCTCTCGGCATCGGCGTGCGTCGATTGTGGCGCCCCGAGCGGCGGCGTGACAAAGCTCGATTCGTGCCGTTGCGCATCGCGTTCGGCGCTGTCCGCCATTGTGCCGTCCACACAGTTCGTCACCCGAATCACCGCGCCGTGCGTCCCTGGCAATATCGCCGTATTATCGCGTTTAAACTGTCCCGAAAAGCCGACAAAATAAGTAAAATATCTGTAATAATGGCCGACAGATCGAGCAATGGTGAATATAAGTATCAGCGGGAGGACAGCAGCGAGAGCAAGCCGAGGATACCGCTCGAGAAGGAGCGCGAGGAGAAGGACCATCAGGCCGACAAGGCCGGGGAATACGTCAGGGAGCTGCTGCAGGAGAAGTTGGAGCTCGATGGATCCAAGTGGCCCAACGCCCATCGACTCATCGATCAAGGTCAGTCTCGAAACACCCTCTGCGATTTTTACGAACCCTCGGACCTCGCGCCTGCCGGGCATTGTCGAATCGATGTTTTTCGCACGGTTGATACATCCGCCGCTGCCGCCATCTTGTCAGCCGAATGTATGCACGCCTATGTGTGTATGTACACAAATCCTGGCCTTATTCGCGTCACTGCGAGAATTCGTTCATTCGCCCTTTTTGTCCTGTTGTTTGAATCCTCGTCGAGGGTAAGGACGGACCCTGGCTTACCATCGGAGGGATACGTCCCAGGTCCGTTTCGTTCCCTTTAATTATTATTCGCATTTTTAATCCGCGAAGAAGTTTGATGTTAAAAATTTGCTTACAGTTTTTTCTGATCGTCGGTTGATTTCAGGAAAGTTAGTCACTTGACGAAACGTTTGTACAAAATTCATTCCGTATGTTTTTATTGGATAGAATAAACTCTCCGGGGTTTCGTTAGGAGAGTTTATGAAATTATACGGTTTAATTTGTAATCATTGGGGGGTCGATCAATTTCACTCCCTCCTGAAAGTACGACCAAATAATAAAGGATTTGACTGGAAATGCGTCGCGTTGCGTTAAATTTATTGATTTAAACCTCGTGGCGAAGTAATTCATCGACGGACAGACTCCATTTAGTGATATAATACGAAAACGTCGTCTCTGAAGTTGTGCTTTCATCCATGAACAAAAATCTTTCCATCTCTGAAAAATTCGTGCACATTGTGCGTAAAACTTACAGAGATTTATTTATCTTTACTACAAAAAGAATTAATTGCTGTTCCAAATTCTACGATACAAACAATTTTACGTGCTTGCAGGCGCAGTATAAAATATTCAAGAATATATTCTTGTAGCCTCATATATTATAACAGACCTGTTTGTCTATTTCCACGATGCCATCGAGTCAATGAAGTAGTTCAATGATTCAGAGAGTAGATTAATTAATTATCAACGCAGTATAGTCGTAAGTAGAAAATTAATGTTTCTCAGCGATACCATGAAATTGAAAAAACCCCGGAGGCCCTTCGTATAATGTTTACTTATTTATTTATTTATTTATTAAATTTACACACGGGCGAGGCCGACATACAGGTAGAAAAGTACATATCTACCAGCAGACTAGGTAGTTGAAAGAGTCGGAGAAAGAAATATAGAAAAAATAATAATAATAATGTTAAATACATCCGTGTCGTTGTCGGGTGTATTTAATTTCCAATTTCGGAGCTAGCTGCTTAATGATCCAAAAATCGTCACGACCCGTATTATAATACACGGTAATTACATTCACGTAATCGGTAAACGTGACAATTACAGTTACGTGTTATTCTCACAGTTTTTGGCTATTTTGCAAACTGTGCAATGAATTTCAGACAACCCTGAGGGTGCGAACTAATGATTTTCCTAAACATGCATCGTTAAAGTAACGTTTCTAACTTCAACCTCATGAAAATAAAGTTGCATTAGGGTTAAAAATATGCAAATATGCGACTTTGCTCCATACGTTTTTCTTTTTTACACATCTACCCAAAGTTTTATCGTTATCGTTATTATATTAGGTATCTTTTTTCTACCACGATTTTTTCCCATTGAATTCGGTTCAATTTCTACGCCCTACGCGTATACATGTATATACGTATTATGTACAGGGCCAATGTTTTAGTCATGAGTTTGTTTCGCCGAGCACGCAAACGACGAGAAGGAGGAGGAGAGGCGCAACTTCTTCGTGTGATTAAACATTTTTCTTCTCTCTCTTTTGCCATACTTTATAGCTAAGAAAATTTAGTCAAATTAATGCAGCCCGTAAAAAATGGGTGAGACAAAAAAATTTCAATTTCAAAATAGGCCCATCGAAATGCCGCGACTCGTATACTTTTTACAGTAACACACTTCATGCACATACATACAGCTTATTATATAATATTATATCAAATCCATGTCTTGAATCCTAAAAATTTTTATTTCCATCGTTGCAAATAGGTATCGCGTAATAATGAATCAATGAAAAACAAATTTTTTTTTTTTTATTTGTATTCGTAAAATAACGTCAGGTTTGACAAAAACTTGGTAATTGCATCCGTAATCTAGTGATACATAGTAACGGGTAAATTTTTCTCTGCGAATTTCCGTATTTCCTTTCACCTTTGCAGTATAATTCTCTGACTTCCGCCCAATTCGCCAAAGTTCAAGAAGCACGCGAGAATTCAAGAGCCGCCGCTGTGCACACGCTGCCTTTTTTTTAAATATACGAAGCAAGCAAGTCATGGGAAAGCCTTATGCTTAGATATGAGTACATACGCAACACGTAACGTACGTGAATTGTGCTTATACGTCCGAATTATAACGCTGAATTAAGTGTATTTAAAAGGGCTTATACTGCACGAGGACGTCGAGACGAGGCCGGAGAATGACACTGTTTATATGGTAAATTCTGTCGTGTCTTCCTCCTCTTGCCTTCGTTTGCACGAGCAAGCAGAAGAATAAACTCTCTTCTTGCTACTTTTATTATTACACGTATGTATATATATAGTAACACATATACATAAATGTATATACGTATGTAAGGTGTATGTGCATTACTTTTACATAACATTATCACGTACATACACACACACACACACAAACACGCATTATCCCGGCGACGGTTGTGTTATTCTCTGAAATTACGAAACTGAGAGATGAGATGTGGGTGACACGTATTTGTTTTTTCCCCCTTTCTCTTATATACTTATACGGATTAGACTGCGTGAAAAGCGAAAAAATAAAAAAAAATAAAAAATTGAAAAAAAGGAACAATATGTAACGGAAAAATGTGATATCCTTGCGAAAGAATATTCTTTATGTCACAATTTTGAACTCTGGCGGCGGAAATCCGTCCCGCGATGGAACGCCAGAAACAGTATCGTAATATCTTTGGGCTTTTCACTTGTTCGATATCATCCAATAATTGTATTTGTTTATATCTATTTTATATTTATTTTTTTTTCATCCTTTTCGCTCCAATCTAACTGCCCGCACGCAGTCGTGTCGTAAATTTCTATAGCTTCTTATTACCGTGGAGCCAACAGTCATCATCATCATCACCATCACCATCATCATCACCATTATCATCATCGGTACCTGCAAAAAGTTTCCATTATAATCCGCGCGGCGCGGCGCAGCCTCGTTTAGGGGAGGCCGAACCCTTTGATAATTGTTACGAGAATTACTCTTCGCTAATGAAGGAAAACAATTGTTAATGTGTTAATTCTGAAAATACTACCCCACCAACTGTAATAATTCTGGAAATGGCCGCCATAGGAAAATTCAACGGGCTTTTTTACGCCTGACGCTGGACGAGATACACTCTAAGTAACTGGGTTTTGTTATTTTTATTTGTTTCGCTTGTTTTTACTTTCCCTTTTTTTTTTTTCATACAGACCCACACACACACCGGTTACTTTATATTTTCATTTCCAAAATTGGCGACATTGTATCGTTAACGCATTTCGTCTCAATTCTTTCCCAAAAGCTTACTTTGTAACTGGTCCAAGTAATAAAATACTGGAATAGATATTATATCATATATTATGCATTTTTTTTCACTCTTCTACTTCGAGATTCGATACGTATCGAATTAATGCGTGATGTGACAGCAGGTTCAACATTTTACATTCCTTTATATGTATACATATATGTCGATGCTTTTACGATGATCGAAGAGGAAATTATATATTATGATATCAATATTGAATGTGAAACAAAGTGGTGATTTTATGACCCAAATGATTAGCGGAGTGAATTTCTGTCATTTGAATTTCCGGTAGGCTTTGGTGAATATGAATTTATCGGTAGTAAAACAAGTACCTCCTATCAATCAGAGTACATATTTCAATTTGACAACGTTACTCACTTATTGTTGATACGGTCAATTTTACCCATCGATTAATGCTGCACGGGTTGCTAAGATCTCGCAGATTATAGTCAAGATCACGGCCAGCTGATTTTGACTTTTTCGCATCCTCCTTGGAAGTATTTGAATTATTGATTAAAACACGGTTCACCGCGCTTTCGTCGTATATTAAATCGACACATCGAATCGGACGGCTGCGGCATCCTGATAATAATAGTTATATATATATATATAAGCTTTAACGCAACGTGTAAATGTCACATTGAATCTGAGGATTTCACCGCAACCGAGTCCTCGCTGCCCAAAGCTTTTGCACGTAAGCTTGTATAAGCCCAGGTCTAATTGTCAATATGACAAGGGGTGGAGGGGGATGAACCCATGCGGTTTGCTTGCAAATACCACGGACGCAATCTAAGTTTCTTGGAGAAGATCTTGCGAATAATTAACCAACCGATTATTAGGTACACATGAGTTATGAAAATTCACATCATGTCTGTACTCTAGAAATGTGGTTGTATATATATGCATATGGGACTTTCCACGCCAACTCAGTAAACGGTTGACTATGACATTTTTTAATTTCACCAAGGATTTCTTCTACGTTAGTACGGCGCCTGAAAAGTTTTCAAAATTTTTTTCAAATTCTTTGAATCAGTCGTTTTAACCATGTGATGTTTTGAAAACTCGTGTCAAAAATACCCAAATTCATTTTTATGAAACAAGAGAAAAAAACATTTGGTTTCCGAAATGAAACATTTTCATCCAAGATTCAGAGTGAGTCCTCGTTTTTCTATATTATTTTTAAAATCCCTTTTCTATTTTATCAATAGTTTTTTTTTTTTTTTCTGTTTTCATACCTGTTGAAGATCCGTTATGATACATACCGTATCTCCGATTTGATTACTAATTGTTTTTATTTGCTTCTCTGGTTGTAAAATACACTCACAATTTGTTTAAAATTTTTCAAATAGATTTTCAATAGGCATGATAATAAAAAAAATGATAAGGAAAATAAAAAAAATAGATAAAAAAATTAGTTCCCATTCTGAAATCTTGGGTGAAAATGTTTCATCATAGAGTAAAGACAAGTGATTCAAAAAATTTGAAGAAAATTCTTGGAAGCTCTTCAAGGGTCGTAAATTAAAAAATATCGTGATCGACCGTTTACTAAGTTGACGTGGAAAGTCCCATGTATATCTTATAAAGATTGCAGTGATAAATCAATTAGTAAAAAAACCTGTTTTTCATTCCAAATATTCGCACGTTGTGCGTTGGATTTCCCGTACAATAGAAGAGAACCTGAGAACAAATGTTGGTACGACTGTTATTTGATTCGAGTATCGGAACGGGTTCTATGATTATTTTTTTTTTTTTTTTTTTTCTTCTCTCGATGTTCTTTTAAGGAGGATTCTTGTAGATAATTCTGTAAAATCAGTCAGGCGCGAAGAGGGGCGAAAGAGACTCGTTAATCTGGAGTCGAAGACTGTACATTGTGAGTAGACGGGCCAAAAGCGACTATGAATCCCCCCCAAGGGAAAAGGGTTTCTTGATTCGGAGACACGGACGATCAGCGACTCGCGACCTTCTCCTTTGGGGGGCAAACGAAGACGAAGATGTGATCCTGCAATGGTCCGTGCGAACGAAACGTTCCTCCATTCGTCAGGTTTAACGGCAAGGTTATTCATCCCTTCCTTATCCTGATCAAGTAGGTTACACGGGTACTCCAGCCCTACTTTAATACAAACGCAATCGTTATAGGCGGCCAATAATTCGCCCGACGAAATACGCGGCAGCTGAGTTGGACATGCAGGTCTCTTCTTTATGTGATACATGTACATTTGCCTTTGGTGTGCGTACGTGAGAAAAGTAGCAAAGCAACCGAGTATAGAAGACGAATAAGACGAGGAATAAGAATAAGATGAAAAGACGATTGTAGACCATTCCGAGGAAATGGGGAATCGGTTCAACAAAGATACTCGAAAGACCGAGGAATAAAAGACTGCAGGCAGGGTTTTGGACGTATAATCTCTGTACGGGCGTACATATGGATGTATTTATCGATCTGTTTCACTTTTTTTCTTTTTCTTCCTTTTTCCTCCTCCGCCGCTTCTGCTTCTTCTTCTTCTTCTCCTTCTACTTAACAGACCGCTATCTCGTCTCCCGCAATCTGCGATCTTTGCCGGATACGACGCGGTGCAATGTAGATACATCTTGTACCTACACGGCCCTTCCTTTTCCTGTTTACAGAACTTTATCAAGATGTGCAGGAAATTAAATTTTCTCTCCTTCGAACGACTGCAGGTGTATCCATTTCCGCTTCGTGATCTGTTTTTGTTTTTTATTTATTTATTTTTTTAAATCTATACCATCGCTTTTTTACCGCACACGATTTTCACACCGCATTTTCTAACTTCCCGTTCATCGGAGCGGTGTCTTCCTTAATCTTCATCAATTTTCTACCACCAGGCAATTTTATATTCATCGCAGATTTTTCAACGCGTCGTCATGATTGCGATAAAATTGGAATTTTGGAACACCGTTGTAAAAACGGTTCCTCTTTGTTGTTCTGTTCGCGATCTTCTTTCGTCATCTTTTTCTCTTTTCCACTTCCAGTTATTACTGCGTACTCCACTAATTACTGCTTTCAAGTTGAGGTACTTGAGTAGGTACTTACATTCTGCTCTTTCATGTTTGGACGCGTAACGTGTTTCGGAATATGTGATGCGGTTTTATTGAACGCTTTTATACTTCCAGTAAATGACATTAATCGAGTTTAAATCACGCGTATATGTGGTAATCAATTTTACTACCGGTGTAATATACAAACCTACCCTACGCTTGAAGAAGTAGTAGAAAAAAGATGCGTAGAAATTACGTGAAACTAAATAACGGAACATTCGAATTTCTCCCGAAGAAAGTAATCAGGTTAAAAAAATAAAACGGACGTATAAAACGTAGAAGAACGAGAATTACAAGTCGCGTATAAACGAATTTGACCGAGACGATCTATTTTTTTAATCGAAATTGAGGAATAAAATAATATCATAGATTCTGTAATAAGTATAACACTTTCTTTGTGCGAAGCGAATCAATGAATTTTATTTAGCGTATATTTGTGTTGCACTTTGTGGTACATATACATAATATATATATACAAGTTTTTACGAGCAAGGTTTCTTACACTCTAGTACTGTAATAATTATCGAGAAAATGGGTAATTTCACCTCTCAAACCGCTCCAGGCTCGACTCATGTTTCAAAATCCATTTTAATTTTCCGGGGTTGCACGAGTAGTGCTGCATAAATGCATCTACGGCAGTCGCGTATTTATAATGCAAGCGAGCGTATACATATACGTACATGTATATTTACGTATACATATAATAATTATAATTTGCACTTTGATCTACGCTGCATGAATTTCTCGGTTCGCCGACTGCTTCGTGATACGCGCTAGTATATCGTAAGAAAAAGAGCCTAGTACACCTGGAATAACATTTAAGTGGTAAAATGTAGTTTGCGAAATAAAATAAAGTCGTTGCAAGTGCAAAAAGTTGGCCAACAAGTAAATAGAAAAGAGGGAACTGCAGTGTTGTGTAAATTGATAATAGGGTTGGATTACGATGACAATTACGTAAACTTAACCGATCGATAGATTTACACAGAGATTCTCCGCACTTACAGAGAAATTTGGTGATCTGCACTTGCGTAATTCGCAATAATTGCGACGGACGTGCGAAATATATATGTGTGTGTGTATAAATGACGGACAATATTTGTTTATGTAACGATGTACGTGTTTGCATTCGGTAACAAATTAACAATCGTTTCGCTGATGTCACACGATTATGAAGTGTAAATTATCAACTGACGTTGTACCCTTCGCAAAACACTCGCGTAACAGCTACTGTAGGGATGGTGGTTCGGTAACGAAATTATCAAAAGGTATAAGAGGAGAAGCATTGCGTAGACCTATTTTCCTGCGAATTGATAAATATTTCGTACTTGGGTACAAGGATTACGCAATCTGCTTTTGCGACGAAACCTGAGTTTAGACGCGGCATTATATACGCACCGAGAAAGTCTGGTGTGTATGAGCCATTCCGACCCAAATTGACCTAGCTCTGACTTTCACCATCGGCAATTTTTTATTTTAATTCTAAGGATCATATATTTAAAAAAAAAAAAACGTTTTTTACCGAGATGTAAATTTTTTGCCCCAGGGGTTTGATTTTATTCCTCAATAATTTGATAGACTCGATAGATCGGCGCTAAATTTTTTCTCACACATTCTTTGGTTTAGAAACTAAAAGCGACACAAACAATTGAAAAGTCTTGTGAAAAATGTCATTAAATATGAATTTGTATTTTTTCAAATTACAATCAATTCGGGTTTTTTCACTTCTCGTGTTATTTTTCATTATGGCTACTCGTAGTTTATTTATTTATTTTTTTTCTGTTTCTATAGCGACATAGGTAATTATTTTAACAGTGATTGATCAATCTCAACGCCTTATTTTTTAACTGATAAAATTCAGTTAACCGAACGAACAAATTTAACGTTACAATAACTAGAAAATTTAGTATCGACAACTGTGATCACATTGAATAGTTACTCGTAACCACATTTTCTTATATAACTTCAATAATCTTCGAACCGTTATTTCAACGACGCTCATTTTACTAGAATTTTCTAGTAACCATGAGAAATGAAATTTTTCACAGTGTGTGCATTCGGTTCCCGTGTACACTGGTGATAGAACTGTGATAATCTGCATCAGGGGAAATTATGTTTGAGTATAAGGTACACGACGTGTTCATCATTTTCGTATCGTTAGGTCACCTCGTAGTGCACCAAAGGTTGCGTAGTAATCCTACCCTAGCCGACCGAGCAAACTCACTCTTTTTCTTCCCATATTACATAAACAAACGAACGGAAATGTGAGAATAGTTAACAAACCACATATTTTTGTTTCACGATTTTTGGGATGTGAGTATTTTTTCTGACTTTCGCTTTTACAAAAGAGCGATGCACAGTCGAAATTTGAAACCTTTCCGCTCGTTTGTTTATGTAACACAGGACGAAAAAAAAGGTGAGTTTTCTCGGTCGGTAAGGGTAGGAGTACTGCATTACTTTAAACGGGTCCATTCGAATAGTCGTGCAGCCACCTCGGATATCCTCTATTCTCTCAGATATGTGTCACTGCACGTTCAGTAATGTAATATTTTTATTTTATTACATACCGTTATCGTAGCGTGGCTACAAAAATATTACCCACTCGATGCCCCGAGGTATTTACATTTTTTTTTTTTTTTTCCCCATCGATATAACGTACGAGCGCAATTTTTATTTACTTTTTTTTTTGTCTTTCAAACAAAAATTCCTCACGTTTTACGTGAAAATATACAATTATTTTATGTATTTTCAATTTTATTGAGACAATGAGAAAACACGAGTAATACTGTATCATGTAAATTAAACATTTTTATATTGAGCCTGAAGTTGAGCATTTTGTGCTTTTGAATAGCTTGACTTAAATTTCATTTACTGTAAATTACATTATTGTTAAAGATCGATCGGTCGAAATTCCGAGTCGATAAAATAACGTGGAAGCCATATTTTTCTAGAGCGTTATAACCGTCGAGAAATATTGATTATTCAAAGTAACGTTCCAACACTGCGCTTCCATTGAACCAAAGTTAATCAACCATTGGTCTGTTTGAAACGATAATTCAACTGCACGACTTCAGTGATTATGACGTACCTACAGTCCTTTTGAATTTTAACAATACAATCAATTTTTTCTTCAATTAAATTTACTTCTATTCTTTTTTTGTTTTATTAACTGCCGGATCTACATTCATATTATTAATGATTAACGTCGTTGCGTTAATTTTTCTGATTCCGTGTAATCGATAAGCGGGAATCTCGCACTCATGTATATCCATGACACGTTATTACAGACCTCGCTCGCTTATTATACGTTCATGGCAGCGAGTTTCGTACAGTTTAATGCTTTAATGCAGTGCTGGCCCTATTCGGGCCAGTTATCGCCTCTTCGTAGCTATGCTAGGAGGGTGTTCGTTGCACAAGTACGAGTGACGTAAACCGGACCCTTTCGGACTAATTTTCAAGTTTCAGTACTATCAAACCAATATGCATGCTTGAGATGACATTTTGAATCGGAAAAAAAAACCAAACGACATGAAATTGCTGTGCGTAGTGTTTCAAATCTGTCAGCACTTAGCCGATTGTTCTGTGGTATTTTTTGACGAAATTTATCGTCATAAAGTCACAATACGTTATACTTACGTGCATGTGTAAACGTGATTTGTAGCATTATATGGAAAAAATTTTACGGGCAGATTCGGTTTTCGTCACATGCACAGAGACAGTGTTTATTCTGTATATTGTGGAGCAAATTTTAGCAGACGACGGATCGTGCAGTCGATAGCAATTCACTCTGTATAGTATTAAATAAACTGCTGCATAAATTTCTTCAAATCAACACTTACAACCAACTTATCACGTCCTTAAAAATTGATAAGAGAATCAAATTATTGTCCTGGAATTTGTCGGTTAATCGTTTCTGAAACTCTTGGATCAATAGTCCTGGAATCTAAATTCTCAATTGCAGCAGACGCCCTGTAAATTCCTCGTTTGTTACATACGTTACATAAATGTATACGTGTATGGGATTTAACGGCGTATAAACATTGTTCATATTTTATAATTTTCCACATGCTTCTCTATTCTCTATATTGCTAGAATGCCTCGTAGGGTCGGTACGAGCCCGAATATCCCCCGGCAACATTACAAGGGGACGAGTAATTTAGTTTATTTATTATATACCTTGCCTAGTTGCGTGTCTGAGGTAATTGCAACGTCACGCGAATGATGATACTGACAATGAATTCGTCGCCGCACACATCCAACGTAAGTTATTAGTAATAATAACACGAGTTACGTTATTACACATGTAACAGTTGGAGACAATTTAATTGCCGTAAGGAAAAACGATTCGTATAAACGTCACCGCGTCGCTGCGATTACGATATGAAAGTAATAATAATAACAAGAACAAGAGTAATTGCCAGACAACTTTTGAGCAATTTTTCTTCTTCTTTTTCATCTCCTATAATCCTACACTCTTTACGCCTGGGATGTTTCGCGATTCGCGAATTAAAATTGTTTTTTTCTCTTTTCTTCGTCTCTTCATCTTTCTTTCTTTCTTTCTTTTTGTTGCTAAGTTGGCACGTATATACATACACACTAGGCACTCGTGATTACACGTACACAAAATACTAGCCTCCGGCGGTGCTTTTGCCGCAGAAACGGTTGGCGTGTAATAACACAGAGCATAAACGCGAGATGAAATGTGAATTACATTTTACGTTTCGCGTATTATTGTTTTTGTTAGACAAAATTGATAATTGAGGCACGTGTGCGATGACAGTGTGGGGATTGTTGTACATGTAACTCGAGTCGCGTTGTATTAGATGCGTATGGGAGATTACATGGAAAATTAGCAGCCCAAGTACCTCACCTCCCACTTCGATTCTGATCATATTTTAGTATAATGTTCTTACCAACCTAAAAGGGTCTCGGGAATTTCTTTAAATTTTCTCTTCAGCCACTGGTGAAATTTATACAAAATTGAAAAACCAATTACGGAAACGCTATTTTTTTTTTAAATCTCAATAAGTTTACACCGATTTTATGATTCAAAATGTGATTTTTGAACAACATACGATAATCAAATCTCAATATTTACGGTTTTTCCATGTCGGAATTGTTTTTGTTTTTTTATTTTTTATATGCCTCGATCTAAATAAATTGCAGAATCACATTATTTTCATGATTCCATGATCTATTTTGATCCAGGAATATTAAAAAATAAGGTAACAAAAAGAAAACAATTCACGAGATATTTTCGCAGCAGTGCGAACATGATACTGAAAAATGATTGAAATCAAAGAGAATGAGGTACATGAGCTACTAATTTGACGTGGAATGCTCCATATATAGTATAGTGTTATTTGTAAGTTGTAACTAAGTAGACACGTCGTTGGATTCGTGGGGATTATTTGACACCTTGATAAAACGGATAGAAAAAGTGGACGAAAGAAGCATGCATGTATAATTGCATATTTTAATTTCGGTTGTGCAATTGTTGAAATTTCATTATTGTTGATTAATTCCCAGTCGAATATTAAAGTTTCATAGATAAATAAATAAACCAAACGAATTCGTGTAATATAGAACGTTTATCTCGTCTCGTGACGCGCATAATTTTCATTTTGTTTTTCTCCATTCTTTTTTTGGCGAGGCGATTCTTATCGTCGAAGAGAATTGCGCTAGAGATACTCGAGAGAGGTTTGCGAATGGGCTCGTCGTCGTTCTACGCACGCGAAGAAGTGCTGACCGAGTGTCCGTACCCTCCATAATCGTATATCATAGAACAAAGGTACCTGAAAACGGCTTTACGTAATGGAGAAATTCTTTCGCTTAGGACCGTGATGCACGGCCACTCGGTGAAAAAGAAATTTGATTTTGTTTCTAAAACTATTCGTGATACGATGGGATACGAAAATCCATGAAAATATCTGTAAATTTAACAATATTACATTGTTTTTTGTTTGTTTTTTTGACAAATTTTATAATCGAAATTATTTTTACTTGAGAATCCATTAAAAACAACGATTAAACAACGATTAATTCGTTACAATTATATTATACTTTACAACATGAATTCCGTAATTTTACGTAACAACTTTCTCTACGTTCTTATTATCGGTTAAAAAATTAAAAATAAATCAGCAACGGCACTGAAATATAATAAAATTGTAAATAATTGGTCTCTTCCTGTGTTCTGCTTCGTGTGCGTTTATTTATTTATTTTTTTCGGAACGACTTCTGACCGCAATCGCAAAACGATATAAGAGACAATATTTACTGTCCCTCGGTATAAAAGTTGCAGGGTTAAATCTTGAACGCTATTCGAGCTCGACGATAGAAGAGACACGCTTCTCGTTACCTCGGCTGCTTGGAAGTTTTCCTTTTAAATATTTAAAAGTCTCCGTGCCGTTGTTCTTATACTATTCGCCTGATCGTCTAAGATACCGTAATATTGTCGGTTCACAGATTTTCTTGAAAAATTGATCAAAACGCGTGCCTTGCGGGTTTCTCATGATATTCCCATGCATTCCTCGTACATTATTCAATCGTTATTATGTATTTGGTCTATACATATATATACATCTATATATATATGTGTGTGCATAGAGGGAAATTGTTTATTGCATTCGTCGCTGCTGCTTTTATGATACCCACCAGACCTATTATCTATACGCGTATATAATACACCTGTACGTTCGTATGTGCGGGATTATATAGCCGACGATCCGGCTGCGCTTCTCAAGAATTCTCATACACGATCTGCAATCGACATGATGAAAAATACCGTCGCGTTTATACGGTTATTTGGTTTAACTGTAAATGGCGCAAGTGAAATAGCAGAATTAGAAAATAAATTTAACCAAAGGTGGCGTATTAATGTAAATACATAAAAAAATCGACTTTTATAACCGATCGAGCAATTATCTCACTGTTTGTATTGCATTGTACGTTTACACGGTTCGATGAGAAACGTGAAAATTATTCTTTTTCCCTGTGTGAAATGCGCTGATTATGGTTTTTTAGCGTTGAATTATAACTACGAAAATTAAGCAACGTGTAAAGTTGAAATTTATTACCATGCAGAAAAAAGATCTGTTCAAATTTTTGGATACATGAAACTTATATTAGAATACTAACATGTACAGCTTACTAAAATGATAGAAAATTATCTACCCGGTGGAATAATATTCGAATATAAAATCCACACTTTCTTTTCAAATGTCAATTATTAATTCATGCATTTTTCTTTCTAAATTCTATATTTTTGCATTATCGAGAACGTGCGATGACGAATATTCCTACATAGTATTTACGCATTGCAAATCGCTTATCGTCGCCATTTTTCACAAGTATCCGAGAAGTCGAGAAAGTCGCACGAATTGCATTCGAGCAAATACGCTTCCTCACCCTCGTCGTTGTCCCCGTGTTCTTGCCGCTGTCTCTCGGATATTACAACGTACGCGTCGTGTACAAGCAGACAGGCTTGAGGACGATGATACGTCCCTTCAGGAAGTGCGTTAATGCGACGCGGCATCGTTAGCCGATGGATTGATTGATTGATCGATCTATCGACGGGGGTCTAGTGCTAATAATTATTCCTCGATCAACTATGCGAAGCTCGAACTATTATCGTATAGACGAACAGAAATTGAGATTGTCGCTTAATGTAATAACGCGCTTTTACTTACTGCGTTACAATTGTACTTAATTTTTTACACTTCGAAAGTCTAGTTCTGATTACTACCTGTACATCATACACGGGTAAACGAGCTTTTGTATCGTAGCTTCTTCTTCTTTTTCCTCTATTTCTTTTTTTTTTTTCACTTTTCTCAGTTATCATGGAAAATTAGATTCCGAGAGGAGCGCAGAAACTAACTTGGTCGTGCTGCTCTTTGTCATCCGAAACGCGTAAGCTTGGTAGTGAAAATAGGGTAGAAAAAAACGCTTAATTCGATTGAACATAAAAATTCTTTCTACCGTGTTTCGGTATACAATACGAAAAAGAAACAGAGAAAAACAAAACCGTTGGTGAAAAACTTTGCGACACGATTGGCTTGGCATGAAAAGTTCTTCCAAACTATATTTTTCCATGTATACCAGCTGCGTAGTATCAAAACGCGGCAAACACACAAACATAAGTACGGAAATGAGATTAGAAGGAATCCCGCCTATAAGCAAATTATTCGACGAGTAAACTTTACAATTACGTGTTGTATTATCAAATCAAATGAAATACAATAAGCATCTTTTACCTCGATAACTGTAGATAATTATTTTATTGGAGATATCGTAGCATAATTTTTGTTCGGGGAAGCGCAAATTTTATCAAAGAGGTAAAACGGCGAAAAAATCGGATGAAAGGCAAAATCTCGTAAAAAACTCTCAACGAAAGTTCGCATTCGGGACTGGGAGGAAAATAAGTTCTGTCAATCAGGAAATTTAGCCGTAACGTCTTTCTTTTTTTTTTTTCCTCCTCCTTACGAGCTTAATTTTATCACTGTATTATACGGATTTGAGCGAGTATTTTATTACTGCTAACAGTTTTACGACGTGCCAAAAGATGATCGTAATTCTTATAAGGATTGCAATTAGTAATTTATCGCGTGTAAAAGAATTTCTGCCGATAATCGGCCGTATGTTATTTTACTACTGTGAGTTTCGCCCTCCGATGTCTAACTTTCTTAGTACACCCTCTCTGATGTATCGTAGAAAGATAAAATCTTTACATCCCCGTTATTTATGTATACAGGTAAATATATCGATGGTTCTTACATTTGTTCCGATTTTTCATACTAAGCTCACATACACAAGCTAAGTAAGCTTTTATCATCATTTACTTTTGTAACAGTCCCTGTCTTTTTGAACTAAGTCAAACATCGAGACTTAATTCATAATGTTGTCGCAAACTGACCATCTTGAATCCAATAAGCGTCAAGATCTTACAGAAATTTTGAAGAAGACAATTTTTAATTAAAAAAAAAACAAAAAAAAACGTACATTTCGTAACCGAAGATTTTCACTTCATTTCTTTTCCGTTTGTTTCACAGGTCTTGAAAAGTTTTGCTCTTTCTCTCGCAATTCTAGAAATACGTGCCTTTCGTACAGAAAGTTCGATGGATTCTTGCGTCTGTCTCATAGGTTTTCACACTTGACGTGTTCGGTGTTTCATGTTTCCCTCTCTTTCAACTACACGCACAAATCTATTGTACACGGTTGGCAGGCAATCCAATCCGTATCGCTCTTGTAAAGTCGTTTTCTCAAGTTTAGCAATTCATCTAGTTTCCGAGTAAATCAATTCTCTCAATTTCCCTGCAAGGATTCCCTTCTATATTGCACATTGTTTTATATAATTATGCCGGTAATATCTCGAAAGTTATTTCTATTCAATACGTATAACGAATTGCTTTCAAGCCTTGCCGAAGCGTGAAAGAAGAAAAAACGAAACATCAACGTGAACTTTTTTTTTATCAATATATGTTTCCGAGAAGAAGTGAAAAACAATTACAGCGACTTGTCGAATATTTAAAAAAAAAAAAAAGAAATAACTCTCCGTCTCGGTAACCGATATTTTCTTACTAATTTCCGAACCAGTTTCTTCCCCATCTCACTTCATTTTTCCATCTCATTGCGTTCGTGGTTAAGGATGCGGATGAATTTGAATAGCGGTTGCAAGAGATATTCTCCCGTAGATTTTTCTAAAGTGTATAACATCGAAGAAGGATCACGCAGCCTGGCAGGCTGAACGAGAAAAGGAGAAAGGAGACGAGGTATGAAAATCAAAAAAAATAAAAAAATAAAAAAAATGAAAAAAGGGGGGAAAAAGACGGGTCGTGGATAACCCGGTTGTTATTAACTCGTGATGCAAGGAATCAAGCTCGGCCCCTAGGCTTTCGAAAGCTCGAGGGCCTCCATCGATCGGCATCCTCGCCTCGCACAGCAGTCTCTCATGATTATTCGCTTCATTTAAAGCTCGTTAATCATCCGCGGCCAAGTGCCGCGCGTTAATCTGTAAACCAGGCTCGAAAATTATTTGTCCCATTATAGGCTTGTATGACAGGTCGATGTATGTATAGTTATATACAAATATTTATGCAACGTAATATAATGCAGAGGCGCGTCTTGCGTATATCGGTCAATTCAATTCCGATATCCTCACCGCTTTTGCCGATGGAGCAAGCAACTTTTCCGGAAGAAACTCCGCGACGCTGAACCTTCGAAAGTTTGTTGCTAACTGGTTTTACTACGTAATGCTGTGGATATATCGACACTTTTTCGATCAAACTTCGAACTTTATTTATATTGCTAACGATCTCGCGATCTTTCGTTTAACTTTGAATAATACGTGTGATAAATTAGGCGTCGAGTGATGTTGGGTGAGAAAATTAAGGGTTATCCTTCTTGAGGTTAAACTGTTCAACCTATCCTTCTTCCTACGTATATTCAGCGCAAAGGCTTTTCGTGTCCCCTTAACCAAAGCTTATGGCAACGTCTCGTTACAAAGATGACTGATTTATAGGGATTATGTGTCTCTGCGTGTGCGCGCGAATTTACGCCCAAGAGTTCTGTTGCTCGCCTAACTTCAGACGTTGATGTCGGATGGTATCCGATCCTTGATTTTGACAAGAACGCGCCCATAATTATTCTGCACGAAGTCAAGGAGATTAAATTTCCTTTGAAATTCAATACAACGTCGTAATTGTATTGATGTAGACTTCACCGCATGTTACAGAGCTTTTGTGCAAATTAATAGATCAAATTTTGACACGGCTTTGCGATTATAAATCTGGATATTTAATACGTGTATCGTACTTGATTTTTTTTTTTTTTATTTTTTTTATTTTTATTTTTTTTTATTTTGCTTCTAATTATATTAATAGAAAATGATATTTCGACGCTCGCGTTTCGTGGCATTAAATTCCGCATTATTCACGGTTACTTTGTAGCCAGAGAGATTTGTGCAGCGGATAGAAATGACGCGTGTAAGTATGTTTTATTGTTAGTTCAAAGTACCCTGCACGCTACTGTCACGAATTATACCGCACACGCTGCACCCGAGCAGTTGAAAACAGAAACGCGATATCGCGTAGCGAATAATTTTCACTTTGCGTTGCTACCGGTGACAAGTACAAATGTTAATTCAACTAAATCGCACTCTCGTTTAATCCAAACACCCCCTAAGGCTACGCCGCGTATCGCTATTTCGACGCAATTTATCGTTGTTTGGGTTATCTCGACATTTTACGGTCGTTCATCTTGAAATGTGACGCTGAATTATTTGTTTATCGGTATTAAGAGAAGAAAAAAATTGATTGTTACAAGCAAATTGATCGATCGATTCTAATTGATTTCTCAAGCATCCGTATGTACACACCTTACAATTATATTCAAATTTGCTCATCAATTTTATTCAATTTGACGTTTACCGTTCAATAGAAATAAAAAAAGAAAAAGAAAAATGTTTGCCCAGTTATTGAAATAATTTTTTCTCACGTGTCGTGTTACAAGTGTTAACAAACTATTCAAAGATTATCATATTTCCAAAACAGCTGTTTAATATTGCACTTTATTGATTAATGTTATACCTACTTATTGGTAAATTTTTTCTATCTACTCGAAATGGAAATTTACGAAAATCATTTATGATTACACCTTGAATTGTCTAAACTATTCGAGATCGTTTCAAGGCTCGAAGCACATTCGGTTCGCATATCGTAGTAATTTATCCCGTTTAATAGCTCGGTATGTTATGCGAGGAGGTTTTAGTTTGTTCCTTCTTGGAAGGTTCACTTGGTTAAATTAATCGTCAGCGCCGTGGCGGTCAAAAGTGAACGCCAAAGCAGAAGATTTTAACCCATGTTTATCTCGCCAAGTTTCGATTATCGATAATTAACTAAGTACCGGGCTGCTGCAGATGAGAAACCGATCGTCGGATAAACAAGGCGAGGAGCTGACTGGTAGAGTTACTCGGGCGTTAAGATGAAGATGATTAAGACTGAATTTTAAATACCTGAACCGTCATTTCGATGTGTTGAAAAATTTTCGAAGGGTATCCGTAGGTACTGAGATGAAATTCTTTCGTGAAATTAACCCACAACAATAATAATGGTAATAATAATAATAATAATAATAACAATAATAATAATAATAATAATAATAATAATAATAATAATAATAATCGTCTTACGATGGAAAGTTCTTTGAGAAAAGTTCTGGAATTCTATGTAAGGTTATTCCCTGAAAATTCTTATACAACAGCAACAATCTTTCTCAATGATAGGTTTCTTCCGAATATTTATTGGCTCGAAAAACATGTTTGGTAAAAAACGTGAAAAAGATGAATACGTATTATATGCCGACAGGTAAGAAAAAAAGACACAAATACGCGTGTAGAATTTTATGTCACTTCCTTGATTGTTTGTAGAAAAAACATATTCTGAAAAGGTGCGCATATTATATATATGCTGAAATTTCATACCTACGTAATCGATGGACACTGGACACCTTTAACTTATACCTACAATCCTTTTTTAACGAGGACGCGAATTTTTCCTTTCAAAATCGCGAAAGGGTTCCGATTGTCGGGACAACGAAGGGAAAGCGGGTTCAACTACTAAAAAATCATCTAATGTTGTTTTTTCTTCTTTTTTTTTCCATCTTCTCCGTTGCTTTTTGTTGCGCCCGACGCCAGAGAGCCCAGCGGCTTGTTTCCAACTTTAATATGTAGCTACCGTAGGAATATTCTATATTTACCTGTTCAGATGTAAGCTCGAAGAATATAAAGCCGGGGTTTCGAGGAATGATAAATCTATCTAAGGCCGCGACGAGAAAGCACGAAATGCATATTCACGTGGCTACTGATGAAGAAAGCACCGTTTCTCTCTTTTTCTCTCCATCTCGTTTCCCTTTTGATAACCTTTACAGGCATACATATCGCTGTGTCTTGTTCCAAAAGTTCGTTATACGTATTATGTATGTGATGGCAATAAAAATTAGACGCTTTTGGTAATATATGTATAGATTTTGTGTGTGTGTGTGTGTGTGTGTAAATTAGAATTGATAAAAATTTTATGAATCTATTTAATAACGAAATAAATTTCTGGATTCATGGACAATTAGAACGATATTACAAATGACTGGCACTTGTTAGAATTGCTCTGAATATCTACTCCAAACATATTGATCCGTTTTTCATTATCTGTATATACGTAACACACTGTGCCTGACATTATCTCTGAAATTTCACACCGATGTCAAATACCTTAGTACATAATTATAAATCACAAGCTCACGCAGGAAATATTGAATCGATGCGATTTTAGGGTATCCCTTGCGACTATATCAACCACAAATATGTGTAACGACGTGAAATGTACGTATCGGCTCTCGGAAATACAAAATAGTCTTCACCTTCAATTATTACGGGTATAATAAATACGTAACGTGTATTTAAGTAGTTACGCAGGAGTATTTTTTTCAGTACAAGTATATAATTTTTTAAACTATATATACTCTGGCATTGGATCAACAGCTGCGAATTTCGCTGATATACATATAACGCATAATACGTGAAATCGCACACGCACGTGAGAAAAAACCGCATGGCAGACGCCGTTTAAAGCTGAGAGAAAAGTCGCTGGTATTGCGATGCAGGATTATTTTTGTCAGATGGCGGATTTTGACGGCTGCGTGAGAAGAGAGGAGGGAGAGGAGAGGAGACGAGAGGTGGAAAGAGGCATCGAGACGTCGGGCGTCATTAGAACGTCAATTAATAATACTCAGGACGCGAGGGGATATCGTTAATTTCATCCTCATCTCGCACCCTCTAATTCTTTTTTCCCCTGATTCATTTCCCAGCCGAATCGTGTCGGCTCTTGATCCAAGTTCCTGTTACGTTATTCCCTATTTTTTTTTTTTTTCTTTTCTCCCCGATTCTCTTTCTTCGGTCAGTTTACTCTCTCATTCTCTCATCTCGAAACGTTGCAGGCATAACAACAGGAATCATTGTACCAATAATATAAAGCCGAGTTGTTTCGCGTGTATAGTGAAATAATACCTAATACCGTGTTAAAAGTTTCTATGGTAAAAACTTGTTCTGTGGTATAACAAGAAATTGAATTAAATTAAGTTCATTTCATTGTTTTTCGCGGTAACTTTAACACGCGAGGCGTCGGGACGGAAACTTTATTGTTCTTAACGAAGAGATAAAATTGACTTGACGTGACGTCGGCTTTCCACTTGCCCACACATCGTCGCAAGGAATCTATTTTCAAAACTTTAAAGAAAATCTTACCCGCCGCCTCGTTTCTTCGACTTGCTATTTTCCCAGTCTGTTCATCGCGAGAAACGGTTAGATATCACGGAATATCGACCGACGGACAACGTCGCCGACGATTGGACACTTCACAGTATAAATATCTTTGTTATAATTAGTCACATTCAATTTGAGATTTTTTGAATTCCTTTCAAAATTTAACAAGATGTGTAATATAGTTATTTTTACTGTATAATAGTAGATTTAAGTCAAATGTTCAAAATATTTATTATCGTTATAAATTTAAAAGTATTCGAAAGCCACGTGCCATTTGGGGGGGGGGGGGGGGGGGGGGGGGTGATTAAAACACAGTGAAAATAGAACACGTAGAGTTTCTCAACGTTCCCTAACTATGCGTGTGTAACCTCGGCTCTGGGTATCTATCAACTTTAATTTCGGCGATTGATCAGCTTGTTTATACAGTCGTGTCACAGTATTTTCAAATTTCACAAACGTACAACGTATGTCGACGTTGCTCCACCATTTTTTGTTTTTTTTTCTGCACTTGCTTTCGCTCATAAATCATTAATTATATATCGAAATGTTAATTTGGATCGAGAATTCACAGTACAAGGAATAATAATATTTTACAGATATTTTATGCTGCCTACTTCTTTTCGTCGTATAAGTTTATTGTATTCGCAATAGTTGGCGAAACGTTGATGCGTGTTGTAACTTGATGCGCAGGCCAGCTACACTGCAGTTAAAAATCATCAAAACTCAATTTATAACGAAATATTTCTCTGTTGTGGAATTTTGAAACCATAAAAATTCTAATCTTGTTTAAATATGAAAAATAATATCTGCCAAAGCGTCTTATTTCATTATTCTTATCAACTCAATCTACAACAATGAATCTAAATCTTATAATCATTCATTTATTCCGCGAGCTTGAATTTAGATTAGAAATTCTTTTCGACATATATATATATATATATATATACATATATATATATACATAGACTCAGATTCTGTTACTGTATAAGGAGAAAAAAAAGCACCGTATAAGCTGTTGGCTTCAGGCTTGGGTTTTTTTTTTCTTTTTTCTTCTTTCTTTTTCCTGTTTCTACCCATAAAAATCATCCGCGATTGACGGGGAGAGCGATATGTTATCTCAAAACAATGGACGCCTTTTATTACGTATGCCGCAAGTTTCGTCGGATAGCTATTTCGATTTCTATCAACTTCATTCTTAGTGCAGATTATTTTCTTGCTGCAGAGTTCGGACCCGTTTATTGGAAACGGTCCAGCAATAATTGTTTACAGTGGATCTCTTGCTGTCAGCCTGCGTTAAAGAATTCCCTGTTTATTGTTTTTCTCTACTCTATCTCGGTGTCTCCTCGTATTTTCCCTCTTTCTCTCTACACCCACACTGTATATATATATATATATACACCGTGGGTGGGTGTAGAGAGAAAGAGGGAAAATACGAGGAGACACCGAGATAGAGTAGAGAAAATGTACAAAATATAATATATATATATATATATGTACACTATCTACGTTCTTCTCTTCTTATCTCACCCTGTTCTCTTTTTCTCCCTCCCTCTCCCTCCCTCTCCCTCTATATATTTATATGTGTGTACACACGTGTCTATCTTGTTATATCTCCGCGGTTGTACACAAGTACACCTATACTGTATACATATACGTACATATGTATGTATTTACTCGGGGGCGGAACATTCATTTTTATAGAACAGATCCCATGCGTCGGTTCTTTCCCCACCCGCCCATCTTATTATATCCGAAAGCTTAAGTTAGGGTTGTTTTGGCCGATCTCGCGAAGCCCGTATAACCAGTGTGCGGATGAAGATACAGTTATATAGTAACGTGAAAAAATCTCTACCTTTCATTGCTTTTTTCTTCTTTTACAAGCTTCGGCTTTATACACCGTTTTATTTAATTTTTCATTTTTTTTTTCTTTTTTTCCTGCTTCGCGTATTCCTTTCCAAGCACTATAGTAACATCCTGAGGGATTTGTGAAATTTTTTCTTATCTTTCCTCCGACCACTTGCGAATACAAGAAAATGAAGGAAAATCATCTAAATTTAGATGTGGAAACGCGTTATCTGCAACACTGGCTAGATATGTAAACTTAACTTTACTAGCGTTTGCATAACACCGAACTTGCCGACTAAAATGTGATCGACTCTAAGACTACGAGCACAGTATTAACGTATAACTCAATTGCGAATCGGTCTCGTTAATCAATAAACCAATTAGCAAATCGTCGTTGCTACGCCGCTGCCGTTAGGATTATTATAACTGAATATAATCTGCACGTTTATGTATAATATATTTCTACTTAAACAAGCGTCGAAGAGAGGATGAAAATTTATATAGATATATTTTTTATCCCAACTACGAACAGGCGAGAATAAACGGGAAAATAAATTTTCAGCGAATGATCTCGGTCAATGAATAATATAATAGTTGGTAATACTATAACAACAATCTTGTGGTAAAAAATACATATGAGAAAAAAAATAAAAAAATTAGAAGCAGGAGGTTAGAATGAATTGATGATTAGAAAAATGTCTTGTTTGTTTGTTTAATTTACTTATATAACTACTTTTTTATTCCCAGGCATATATTTATGGTAGTCTATATTAATGGGAGATAAATTTATACGTATATGTATTGGAGGGAAACAAACGCGATGTTAGTGTCGCTTACACACGTGCCACTATTTGGCAAGTAATAGTATACCTATATAACAGACTATAGAGCGTTGGGATTTTGGTTAATGGGAACTGGCCTGATTCCTTAGCGACGCGTCGCGACGCCGTCCGTCTCTCACGAATGTCGCCTGTAATATACACAAACCTATATTTGTCGCCGGCTGAGATTCACTGCCTGCATCCATCAAACGAATCCGACCATCCCGATCTCCGCTCACAATTAGTGTCTCGTAAAATCTAAAATCGTATCCCATCCTCTTCCTCCTCCCCCCATTCGTCTAATATTCGTTAGTTACAGACGTTATTGTGCTAGTTTTAAAAACTCTGACCGTAAAATGAAGGAGTTCGGAAGAAGGTAAAAAATAAATAAAATAAAAAATATGTATCAGTGCCGATGTACACGGACATTTTACATTCGTCGAACATCCGGTTTAACATGAAATATCAGCTACGTAAGAGAAAATGAGATCTTACGACGGACAACCTCGGGGGAAAAAAATTAGAGACTGAAATAATGTCTTCTCTCGTTACAAAGCCGCTCGATTTAATAACCGGGATTCCCGCGTTGGGATCGATGACCTCTGAAATTTATTAATCGAAAAATCAGCTGGATTTTGAGCGTAATCTCTCGTTCCAAAGTCGATTGAACACATATAAAGTAGATAGTGAAATTTTTCATAAACTGTGTATTGTTAAAACTCTGAACAGGTAATGAACACAGTTTTTCTTTTCTTTTCTTTTGAAATTTGAACAATATCGAACGATGTTGAGGCTAAACTTGGAATACGAAGAAACGGACTCTGATTTACCTACTTTTCGACTCTATTTCGTTACGCGTATCCTGTGTCGGCGGTGTCTTTTCTTAAAGTTTGATTTACATCCCACGTACGCGACGTCGTTCGTCTTTTTCACGCAGAGAGAGAGATAAAAAAAAAAAAAATGAAGAAATCGCAAGTGAACAAGTTCTAATGGCAATGTAGACATTTAGATGGGAATGATGGCGGTTATCACGCATGTAAGATCGGTGAGTTATGACCGTGGGGTTGTAATATATGAGAGAATGATTTTCGAAAGAAAGGGAAAAAAAGGAAAAAAAAAAAAAAGAAAACCAAGGAAGGAAAGAAGAAGCCAAGATACCAAAGCGTCTCGTCTAGTACAAATTGTCGGTGTCAGGTGTCGTACCCAAGCTTCTGTTTCTTCCAACTTCGATGTCTGAATATTTTTACCACCAATTTTTCATAGGATACGAAAAAGAGATCGCGGTGTCCTCCCAAAGTTCGTTGCGCGTTAAAAGCTTCGGGCTATAGATTAAAGGATTACTTAGCTCCTCTTAACTTGTCCATTTCTGACAGTGGAGAGAATTTTCATCAATAAGATAGAACGGAACAACAATAGTAAATACCTACCTGAAACAATTGGTGAAACGTTGAGAAATGGCGAGATGTTGGGACGATAGTGAAAAAGTATATCGTGTCAGGCTTTGGATGTAAAAATATTTAACTTCGGGGGAAAGTCAAGCTTTTTACGGTTGCGGTAAATTTAAAAATGATGACGGGAACGGGTTCGCAAAGCTCCCTGGCACTCCTCGTCGTCGTCGTCGTCGTCGTCGTCGACGAACGGCGGACGTGAAGTACGGACGCGGTGCTATTTTCAAGTTACTAAAAATATCGGAGACACTCTGCCCCCTGCAGTGTATATGCGAGTGTATTTTTCTTATTCTCTTTTTATTCTTATTCTTATTCTTATTATTATTTCTCTCCTCTTCCTTCCTCTGTATTTTCAATTTTTTCTGTCATCTTTCTTGCGACGTACGAGCAGTATATCGTACACGTATTACGTATTATACTTTATTTATCTTTCGTCAAAAAAATGACTCGCTGCGACGACCAGATAACAGAATATTTGTATATTATGTAAAACGTACGTATTTACGTTGTGCTCATTAATAGTATCGGAAAAAATTTTTCTTCGTCCTTCCTGTAACACATCATCGCAGAGATGATACATTCGATGCTGTGAACAGTTTTGTGATCTCAAAAGAAACGGGGAACATCGTAAAATTCTTCGATTCGCATAATTTTATCATATGTAGGAACTGTACGCGTATTCGAAAGAAAGAAACAGTTTCTAGGCAGGACATTTCTCTGTCTGCGAAAAACTATTTACATGTGACACGCGACTATGTTGTTTACATTGATAATTTGTCCATCCTCAAACATGCTTTATTGCACGTACTTCATTCATCATTTTATACACCGACTCGTTGAACATAAATCTGTCACCAGACGTTTCCTGATTCTTTTTTAAATTGCTGAAATAAAATTTTCACCGTGTACAGTTTCGTTCCATTAATTTGTATAAAACGAAAATAATTCCTGTTCCATTTAATAAGACTGCAACTTGTACAATATCAAAGCTTAACGAAGTAACTTTGATCAGCAATCCCCCTACCAATAAAACGCCATCAGCCATTAGTAGTTTAACGTTCTTTTTAACAGCTTCTTTCTTGGTGTAAGCTTATAATAACCTCCCCCGAATGAATTCGGCGGGAGCACCTTGGGTCGTAAAGATGGTCGTGAAACTTGCGGGAAGGTAAATTTTATGCACTTATTTAACGCGTACATCGGTTTTCGGTCTGGAATATATGGGTTGTTTTTCGTCAGTCACGTTTCAACCGACCTTTTCGTACGTCGCAATCACATCTTTGCCAAAACATTAAACAAAAACTGCGCCCCCGATCTTTGTGGGTCATTATGTATCATTGTACGGCCTTAGTTTGAGGGGATGTTTTGTGCGGCTGCAGGCTGGTGGCTTATTACTTTTATTTTTTTTTTTTTTTTCCACCAACTAGAATGGAATAAAAAATCAATTTGATTTTTGAGATCAATGTTTATTCTCCCAATTTAACGCGGGTACAAAAAAAAAATACATTGAATCTCAACACTCTGTTATATATGTACATGTACATCACAAAACCATGATTTTTACGGTTCAATCGAGTGTCGTTATCTACGAAACACGTGCGCTCATCGCAAATTATTTTCTTTCTACATTTAGTTGAAAATATAAACATCGTTCTCAAGCATCAAATTGATTTTTGCAGTCCTTTTTAGTTTATAAGAAACAAACGATTTTTAAAAAAATCGAAAATTTCAATGTATTTTCGAAATTTCAACGAACCCTCCGGCACGTGTTAATAATATTCGAAATTTTTCATACCCACAGAGGTTTCTTTTTCTATAATATGAACATATTGCTGGGGTGCATTTGAAAAAGTTTCAAAACCACCAAAGTAACGTTCACCCTAGCGTGTACCTAATTTTGCACTATTCGGTATCAGTGCTGTGAGAAAATATTGAAATCCTAATATCCCCTTATTCTTTGAAGCCTGTTATTTTAACACAGCGAGAATGTAGATCGCAAGGTAAACCGTCACGGTTTGAGGAAGATTAAACGAGCCACTGTACGGCTGATATACCTGCACCCAACCCTAACTTTGAGAATTTTCCGAAAGAGAGAAGGATAGAGATTAGAAGGAAATTTTCGTCGTTCTTCACCTTCTGCGAGGAGATAATATTATTATTCTCTCCGTATTATCGGCTTCGACAAGTTTCATTCAAAAGTTTGCTTTCAAGCTTATACCGTCTTATCTCTTCTTTTGCTCACAGGCGCATATAAAGTAGAGCGGAGAGGAGGACGATGATCGTTCCGATGCGACCGCGTATCGAAAGTACAACCCTTTGATAATGATGAAACGACGGTTCTGCAGTCAGAGTGTTTGGTTCAATTTATGGACTGGAAATAATAGTTTGGGATTGGTTGTTTCGTCGGTCTGCAGGTTGCGAAGTATGTAATTCAGGCTAGCCAAACACCTGAAATAACTGAAAAACCTGGAATTTTCAGGGGATTTTTAATTTAGTCGTGGAAAAAATTGGAAATATCAATTTTCTATCATGGAAATTAGAAATGATTTTTTAAGGTAAATAGTTTCCTTTTTTTCGTCGAGAAAACAAAATTTGCTTAAACTGAATTTTTTTTGTACATTATATTTTTCTTTAATTCGAATTGAATTTGAACCGAATGTATAGAATTAATAAGCTAAACGATTTAGGTCTTAGTAACTTACTAGAACTGGGAAAAGGTCGTGGAAAATTATGGAAAATCTATAAATGTCATGGAATTTTATTTTTACAAAAATTTGTGCCCACCCTGGTAATTTCCTTGGTAATTCAACCCACAAGCTTGTACACACCAGTTACGCAGAGGTGCAAGGTATTATTGTACATTTCATGTTATTACCACTCATTGCATTTATAGAGTTGTGACGTGACGCAAAGTACCGGTGATCTCTTCACAGCAAACGGGTTCGCTCGTGAATCATATTTCAAACGCGCGCTTGCAGAGCTTTCATTTCGCGGTTGAAAATTGATGCTAGCAAAATGGTGATTACATTTGTCACTATACGACCGCTATCCATCTTCTACGGCCTGCGTAATATTCAATGAAACGTTCAGAGCAGCGCGGTGAACCAGCTTCTCCGCAAGCTGGCCAGTTGCTTTGCACGGGAGCTTTCTAACTTATATCCTACAGCCTCATCTCATCCACAACCCGGGTTAATATAGGTACCTGCACACACGCCGTGCTCCACAGCTGCGAAGAAGAAGGAGAAGAAGAAAACGACGTTGGCATTATGCAACAATGTTCCTTGGCATCGTTCCCTAGCAACTTTAAAATACCTATTATTATATATTTACGTACACGAATAACGTTACGCGAGTTCGTTACGAAGCTGATACCTTTTTGGATAGCGTTTCGTTGGATCGTTGATCTCTCGTCTTTTTTATTCCAATTCGTTCATTTGCCCCGGTTTCAACAGATTTCAAAGAGCAGTCATCGTATCATTGACTTCTGTTGCGGTGGAACGGATTTCCCGAGAATCGAGTCAGCCAAATTGTAGCTACAACAAACAAACAAACGAACGAGGATCGTTCTACGGTTCGTGGTGTCTGCTAAACTTGTGCCAAGAAAGAGCCAAGGGCTCTTATTCTCAAGGGGAAGAAATCGGACGGACAAGTGCGCGTCTCTTGTCTCGGAAATTCCTGCAGCAGCTGCCGCTTGCTCTAATGTCACAGAGCAAAGACCGAACGACAAGGCGCTGTTGCTGCTGCTGCTACTGCTGCTACTGCATCTAGTTACCCTCGTTCTATTTCAGATTCGAGTTGACCGTGACACTAGACGTTAATCGATCTAACCGGTTATCCGTTCCTTTTGCTTTTTCAGATAGTCGGGCGATCATTGGACTTCAATGATTACTAGTGAATTGTTTGATCGTTACTGTAGGCGTGCATCACGCAGCGTATCTACCGTCTTACCATCGAACGATACTGACAAGTTTATTCCTCACGTAAATATCGTTTGGTTCTTTCGAAACTTCGTCATCACTTCACTGCTTCGTATATTATACCGCAGAATTTACGAAATGTTTCAGAGTTGAGAAAGACGTATAAATCGGAATAATTACGAGGCGAAAATTATCTTCAGTACCACCAACGTGTTTTGACGTAAATGTGGGAACCACCATGAATTGCCTGCGTATTAAGTCGAAGTAAACAGGGACGAAAGTCAAACAACGTATCAAACCCAATTAATTGGGTGGAGTTGGGTCTTTTTCAACTCTGGCATCAACGTGGAGATCATTAGGTACCAGCTACCGAGTGTTATTAAATATGGTCGCGATAAATTGGTATTATTACGCGACTAGTCGGCAGAAAACTTCTTACGGTTCTAAATATAACACCGAACTGGAATAGCTGCGGTATAAGTTCGCAGACCCAACATCGACTTACCGCGTCTGTTTCATTCGCCTGGCAAGAAGCCTCAATGCCTCACCTATCGTATCAGGGCGGCCACTTGACTCGCAGATTTTCTTTACTCCCGTCAATGCGCTCTTCTTTATTCACCTCGGTATTGCGGACGATATGCGTACACATTTTTTCGGTCTTTCGGCACCGCTTTTATCCACCCTCTTCTTTTGGCCCGTTCTCTTCTCTTCTCTCAATTTTCAAGCCGAACACTCTCGTCTTACGGTCTCTAAACGTAAACTCGCAATCAGTCGTTCTTTTTCCTCTTGAGGGGGGATTGAGAAAAGGGCTGCTGCTGCCGCTTCTTCTTCTTCTTCGTCTTCTTCTTCTTCTTCTTCGTCTTCTTCTGCTTGCCACCTCACTACGCCCCCTCTCACATGCCTATATTTTTGCCCGATTGGTCGATGTTCGCGCAGCGGGGGCTCTCCGGCTCACTTTAGAAGGTAAGGTTGTTCACTCTGCTCCGACGTAAGTGTGCCAACAAATAACACCCTTAAGGCTTATGTCTTCGTTGGTATATATACAACGACGGTTATGTTGCATGAAATACCTTTCCCCAAAGTTACGCTTATACGCCATCCTCGGTTATGTACCGAAAATTAATTCAAGATATACGGTATGCCTGTGTTGAGATATGGATTGGAGAGGATATCGATTTCGCGATATTGGATGTTTAAATAACAATCTTCCGAGTACGTTATACCGTGTCCGCCTTTCCTTTCAAACTTTCGGAAATCTGATGAAATATGTATCTCGTTGAAATTTTTCCCCAAGTTTGAAGTATTTTGAAACTTGTGTATCGGACGGCTGGATACGAGAATTCAATTTACGAATCTTTTTTGAACCGCTCACACTTTTTTTGCAACGATCACGCGACGCGATACAGAGAACGAGCAAAGAGAACGATTAGTTGTCTGTACTCGTAATCAACTAATTAACCATCAAAAAACGAAAAACTGAAAACAAAAAAAATGTCTTCTCCGTAAGACGGGGAGCATAAGTGAAGATATCGGCAATTTCTCGAGCGTGGGTGGAGTAATATAACATGTAAGACGGCTGCTAGAATTATACCGTGTAGCATGAAGCTCTGTAGCGGTTTCGTTGCCAGATATAAAAGTCGTTTAACAAACGTTCTGGGAATGATTAAGAGCGCGTTCTCGAATAATTTATACACTGCACATTGGTTGAAATATATACGGTGCGTATTTGAATGACAAACCGTTCTAGTTAAACGTCCGGTAACTAGATTCACCCTAGCCCCGTTTTCTCGTAACGCGCGGGCTGCTGCGGTAACTATTCTTGACTCTGTGTTTAGGATCTTTTAATAGTTAACCTAGATACGAGAAAGCCCGATCTAATTATTACATCCGGAAACATCTGGGTGCTCTCAAGTCCCAGCAACACCAGCAGCCAAACAATTCGGACTCGGTTTCTCCTTCGCAATCGCCCGATGCACTTTCCTCTCGTCCTGCATCCTGCAGATGCGTTGCAATTTATTGCAACCATAAGAGACGATTTAAGAATCGGCACCTGTTCGCCTTACTTTCAAACGAAATCGAGCGTGGAGCGAAAATAAACCCAGAACGAACCTCTCTTTACTATATTTCTCTCCTCGTACGTGCGCCGTTGCGATCTGGACAATGTCCAAATCGATTAACAACACTGATCAATGGACATGGTAATTGTACCGAACAGTTACGGATCGGAGATATCTTTGAAGAGTTCGTTTCTGCCGATATCAAGGATAATTAGTTTGGCCTCGATATTTATCGATGATTTTTTGCGGTTGTCTTTTGATTTTTCAATTCAACTTGCCATTTACTCTACGGAAAGGATCTGTGATCTCTTTACATATACCTTACATCGGCCAGGCGCGTATCAAAGTTTTACAACTCTGGCGCTACCGAGTACTTGCAGTTTACGTATAGCAGAGCAGGGAAAACTGAAAAAAAAACTTGCATGCACTTTTTCACATGATCATTTAGTCTGCGCTCACCGCGATCTAATTTTCCGCATTACGGTACAAGTATTTTCATCTGTTTGTCTCCGGATACTTTTCGTCACGTTCCGTTGCAGTGGCGATATGTTATGATCTTCATGCACAAGTACAATAAGCGTGTCTTGTCAAATTTTGAATAAATTAACGGAATAGTAGAAATTCCGCTTTGTCTGCACAGCCAAGATTGATAGCCATTGTGTTTGATACGTTTGTTCGTTTACACGTAATATTTGCTGGCGCGAGTATGTGTTTATAATAAAATGGGCCGATGCAGGCTGTTGGATGCCGTTGGATGCTCCAACGGTTTTTGACGTACGTGTACACGGTTGTATCCACGCTAAGTTGGAATGCGGTTATGCATCTCGCGAGAGACAAGAACCACGAAACTAGAGTCCCCTCTTGAAAGAGGCGACGGACACGGAATTAATTACGAAGCTCGTACGTCAACTCGTGCATAGAGGAAAGCTCCTGTCAACCGTAAAGACCCGCCGAGTTTATTCGAAATTCCTGCAACACGAACTGCCAGCAGCCCGCGAATCTATGCTAACTTATTATTATTGTTTTTTTATATTTGAAAAAAAAATAAAAAAAATTTTTTTTTCCTTACATCTACACAATATCTACGCGCACGTCGCTGTTCCTGCCTACCAATCCAAATTTCTCGGCACGAATACATCTTTTTTTTTTTTTTATCGAAAATTGAAAACTGATTTTAATCCAGCAAAACCGTTTCATTTTGAAGCGCTCGGCTCGAGAGCTACTCGACAATCGGTTAGGTTTCACCACCGAAAACATTGTCGACGATGCGATACTACAAGTACGGTGAATCCACGGTGAATCGTCCAGACCCGAAGATTTTATCAATCTTGTCGCTTGTTAGATTCTCGTCTTGTTCTCCGACAAACAAGCGCAAGTAGTTTTGCCCGTCCGTATAATCGCGTGACATGGCGGGACAGCGAGCCTGACTACAGCGTTACACCCTGACACCCATACCCGTAAACCACCGTAGAGTTATAAGATGCACAGGGAAAGTGCTGGGCGTTAATCACTTTTGACGAACGTTTCATCAACGTCGGCAACGGTCCTCCGGCGTCTGTATTCCAACAAAGCTAAACGTTGCGCGTAACAAACATTGTCGAAAATTTATCGCAATTTTGCGACAGCTTGGTATTTTCCATGGAGTATCCGCAAGGAAAAAGTAAATATATCGTACAAGCACAGTATATGCATTGTGGGGAGGAGAGCCGAGGAGAGTTTAACACGAAACGTTTAACGTTTTGCCCAAAGGGAAAAAGGAAAAGGGATTACCCTTCGGTGAATATATCCATCCTTCTTTCCCTCCGTAAGTAGGCAGAGTGTTTTCATTACTCGAAATTTGTAATTTAAATTCTAACTCGTCATTGTCCCGCGATGCTCGGATGATCCTTTCCAATTTATTCTCTGACTTTTGCCGGAGTCTTTGTTTCGAGACTCTTTCCCGATCGATGTTTCTACAGCTCCATCCAATTGCCGAAAGGTTAATCACTCTCGAAGCAAGGCACTGGGTTTTTCTTGTTTATATATACGAATTGGACAAAGCGTCGCGTAATTACTTGTAATCGTTAGCCAATTCGTGCAGAAAACGAGAACGAGAAACTTGATACAGCCTGGGAAACAACGTTCTACCCAGGCTTGTTCGTATCTCTACACTACGTACTTTATTGACTGGCATAAAATCGCGCGTCTTCCCAGAAAACCATTGAATACGAACCCCTGGTAATTAGGAGTTCTCTCTACCCCGAATCTCACCTAGAACGAATTACTTACCCGCGCTTCTACTTCTCCTGCTTTAACTAGAGGAGAAGAAGAATCGTCCAATTACCAAAGAGACTTGGTAAATTACTTTGTCTGATCAGCTGGCGATCATTTTTCTTTTATCGCTATTGTTTTACAGCAATATCAGCGAAGGACGAATTTTGACAGGTTTTGTTATTACTCTGAATGCACAATAGATGATTTTTTTCAGGCTCTTTCTCTTTTGAGACAAAAATGTCGAAAGTGTCGAAGCGAATGACGAGTCTATTTTTGATCGAGATTGCCGTTCCGTCTACTAGAGGTATTCGGAACCTCGTGTCAGTTTTTTTTTTTTTTTCCATCGTTTCTTTTTCTTTCATCTCGGAGAAAAATGAACTCCGAGAGAAGACGCGCAGCGTCGAGAAAGCTGTCGCGTTTTTTGAACCAACGAAATTCCTCGCGAGTCTTAAAAATAACTCGTATGCAGTCCCGGTGTGATTCTTATTCGACGTGTCGTTTTAAGAATATTGCCAAAAATTCCACAAGCCACACACCGCATCCCGACAGACTCGTTTTTTAACCATTTTATTTTATCTACCCCGTACAAAGAACGTCGGCCGGCAGTAAATTGGCCCTTTCGACGGGCGCCGAGACGACGTATCTCTTAACTTGACGGTACCGCGTATCTTTGCCTTTTCGGGGGGTTGAATTCAACGATACATTTATGGCAGCACGGTATGGTGAAAAGAGTCTTCAGTTCCACAGGTTGTTCTTCTCCCTATTTCGCGCGGTATCATCCGCGTTATATACAACGCTAATCTTTGTTACCCGAGGCTTTTTAGCCACCGTGAAAGCCCCGGGTCATGAGGGATTACGCGCAGAGCTGGAATAGAGGGAAGATCTGTGTCCTGTGTCGCGGAATATATGACTCGCAGATAGCGCGGTTGCTGCCCTATTCTGTTGAGTTCGGTGAAAAGAAGAGGAGGCGGCGAGAAGAGTAAGCGAGGAGATGGGAGGAGAGGAGAGGAGGAGAGGAGGAGAGGAGGAGATATACACACCCAGGGCCCTCGGACCCTCGTATTTCAAATTCGGGAGCCAATAAAACACTCGAGCAACTATCATTATTCTCGATTTCCAGCTTTCCAGCTTTCCCCGATCTCGTGGCGACCCCAGACACCCGGTAACGCCGATATCTTCCGTGCCCCCTGTGGCCCCGACGTCCACGTCTCGCCGACCTCTGGGAAACGCGAAACGCGGAACATATTTATCAATAATTGAGTAGACAATACAGACCGCGTATATCTCGGCATCACCTTCCTATCGGGCCCATCGACTTCGGATGCCCACCGGAAGTCCGATACTCGCCGCCGTTCGTCGACCGGCGCGCCGGCTCATGAGAATCTATAGTCCGTGTGAAAATCTACCCTGAAATCTCTCGGCGAGCTTGGGGTTGAGGTAGGTTCACCTACAACCTTTCGAGCCAGCCCTTCTTCATGCCGCTGTCTCAACCTTACGACCCAATATCGCACGGTTTGAAGCACTCTGAGAAAAATGATAGCGTTCCAAGTACCTTTCTTATGCGGAATCGGTGGATACATAGATATTTTATAACGATGTTTACAGTACGTCAAGCATATTTGAGCAACTCGTGATGCAGACCAGAAAAAGGTGAAACACTGTGTTCTGTTTCGGATTGAACATTCCGATTGAGTTCGTTGTATAGTATTGATTTTGGCTTTTCGGAGCAGTTATTATTCAGTTACGTGTTGGGCGTAAAAGCGGTTACGCATATCGTTCAATTAGCTGCAAAGCTTTTTATACGGCTGTTAATGGTTTCCCGTAACTACTTTACGATGTATAGTTCGTTTGAATAATTGGCTAATTAATTATTGTATACGTGTGGTATAGCTTTAAGGTTAAATTTGTTTTTTTTTTCTTTCTTCAAACAATTTCCGAAATCTACATAATCTTTTTCTGAATCTTTTCGTAAAAACTAATATCGCATACGGATGCCTTTGGGCGTCGTGAAAAAGTTTGACTCGAGATTTTACATTTATATTATTTTGAACCGTCGTATGCGTGACAAATTGCTTCTTCAGCAGGTACCTGTATAACTATACAAGGAAAACCTCTGAGAGATAACAAGATATGAAATAAAAAAGAGACGAATTGTTTCGGTCTAAACTCGTGTTCGAGAAAAAGGTTCGAAACATCGTTTTGAGGGAAAGAGAAACTTTGTTTTTTTCGGGGATTTTCTTTTGATATGTGTGTGCGTGCGTGTGTCTATATATATATTCATTACATCCGCGAATAAATATATATATATATATATATATATATATATATATATTTACACCTTGTTAGGTACATTTTGTTTAGCGCGAACCTCGAACGAGTTTCGGTATTTTGTTGTCCCATGCCTGAAGAGAATTTTACATCCTACGACATTCGCGCGATCGAGAGGCGTTCGCTGATATGATCAAAAGAATGTTAAACTTTTTCACCCTTATTTAACTTTTTTAACAAAATTTCACTGCTCGAAATTTGATGACTTCGCCGAAATTCTTCGGTTACAGCCTCGCTGAAATTGTGAATTGGCTCGTTTCCTTTCTTTTCTTGCTGCTCCTTCTTTTTCTCTGCAAAACGAGACAATTATAAGTTGACGACGTGCTGGCCGCTCGAATGATTTAATTAAACGGTATAATTCATGATATTGTAACTGAAAAAAGCGATAACGTGAAAGCCTGTCGAATCACGTACGTGAAGCATTCTACTTTTATACTTAACGTCAGAATTTATATCATCGAGAAAAAGTAAAGAAGAAGAACATCAGCTGCTGATAAGATTTATTTCATAAGCCTGACATTTTTCGGTAAGTCGATCAGACGTTTAGAAGTCGGGGCGTTTTTTCTTTCTTCTTCTGCTTCTTCTTATTCCGATCGGGTTATCTCGTTACCCGTAATGATCCCCCGATTTCTGATCGGTTAACAGCATGGCGAGCGGTAAATCGATTAATGAGAATTCCGGAGTCTTTTCACCCATGATGATATAAGTATAATACAAAATAATCGACGCCACGTACGCTCCGTCATGTTCGACGTTGCGTCGTTGAAGGGTCACATTAACGCCGAGTTCAGAAGAAATAGTTGAATCAAAACGTGACGAGGAAAAACTATAAATCGATGTATCGGAGGACGGTGAAAAAGTTTTTCTTCCGCAATTTCGTGCATCGAATTACATGCGATCTTATATCACAATGCGATCTCGACTTTTTCCAACTTTCGATCATGCCGTAAGCTACCTGGCCCTTCTATTTATTTCGAACCGTTTGCCTTGGCCAGCCAAAGTCGAGGATGAGAAGGCGGCGGCGAACGAAACGACGGGATGCGAAGCGGGTGGCGTCGGATGCTTGATAATACGGCAAAGATATATCAGGAACACAATGCTATACCATGGTGTGGCGGGGGAGGAAAGAAGGGGGAAGAGAAGCGAGTCGAATCTTGGCTCGGCCTCACGTTCACTGCAAAACATGAGCCTTTCACAAAGTTTTATCGAGGATGCTACCAACGGGAGCGAACCTCCGTCACCATCACCATCACCACCACCTAGATATCCTGACGTACGTCTGCAGGGGTATCCTCTTCGCTAAAGCGAACCTTTTGTGCCTGATCAACCATTGTCGTGTTGCATGGATAGTATTCGAGGCTGTTGGTTGGTCACTTTTTAGCCTTCCATCCCTGATCCCCCGGCGGAATGTGCCGTGCAGTATCACCGAATACACTCCATACCGATGCCCACTATCCGCCGGTGGGTAAGAATCTCGCGATTCGGTTTTTGATACTCTGAAACGATCCAGGGAAACCTCCTCGCTTCGT
Source organism: Neodiprion pinetum (assembly GCF_021155775.2). Taxonomy (NCBI): domain Eukaryota; kingdom Metazoa; phylum Arthropoda; class Insecta; order Hymenoptera; family Diprionidae; genus Neodiprion; species Neodiprion pinetum. Next base: position 38,284,431 of record NC_060234.1, read on the forward strand.
ACGTAACGTGGTTTTGAATTCCATACTTCTATATTTTCGGTCACGTGAACGTCGTGAGGATTTTTCAATCTTCAAGTCAGTTTCAAAAACGTTACTCAGGCCTCGGCGGGAGTTTATCCTGATCGTATTACGACCGCGCATGATTTTCTTTCTGATCTTCGTGATTTGGATTGAATTTATCGCAGAGATTATAGAAAACCACGCTGCAGGTAATCTCGTTTTCCGGATCACCATTGCCGTCCATGGATTGAAATTACATTCGTGGTGTAACAATTCGATTCGACAATATTTTTCCGGTTGCCGGTGATGGTATATATCACGCATGAAAAGTTGTATTCAGAGTTCGATTACGTGCCTCATACTGCGTGTTTTCGTGAGAAATCTTTTTAATTGCTATTACGGAGGAATTCTGGTGCGAAATGTAGAAAATTAATTAAATTATATATACACACGGTTTCTGGGCACACTGTACGGCGGAGAAAAAGCGAGAAAAGAGAGCGAGAGAGAAGGAGATATTCGGTGTCGTCCGGTTACCCGACTATAAATCTACCTCGAAGGAAACAAACGACCAGCCAAGGTAACAAACTCGAAAGATAAACAGGTAAACCGCACGAACGGGACGCGGGAAAATTGTCGACATTTTATATCTACTAGAGCTGCCTGTAAGGTATTCGTATGGTACACACGTAAGGTAAACCGGATTCGCACCGAGAAAGGTAGCGAACCGTGCAAGAGAATCGCGTATCGATAGCCGGGCACGGATCTCTTGGGAATAAATAATATTTGTTTGCCCCTCTTTGTTCCAGAAATTCAAAAGACACAAGCTATTGGGAAACCGTTGAGAGACCCGAAGTACGTTGACATTTATCGAGAAAAACCGATAAGGGTAGCGGTCAAGGTCCTGGTGCCTGTTCGTGAGCATCCAAAGGTAAGAATATTCTATTAATCCTCTATCGCAATCAGCTCGAATCCCTCATCGCTTTTCCAGCTTTCATTATGTTCCGTGTGCATAGGTATAATGGTAATAAGGTACCTTTAATCGTCCGTTTTACGAGATATGCGCGAATTGACGATTTATAATACCCGAGCCCGAATAATCCTGTACTTGAAGTTTGTCTGTAGGCATGTGTAATTTGTACAATGTTGTATATCGTACGTAAGCATGAAAATCGCAGTCTTCGGAAACAGCGACTTAATTGTCAGTGAAGACTCGCGCTAGCGCTATCGGAATATTTTTCTTTTTTTTTTCTTTTTCTTTTTTTTTCCCCTTGTCTTCTCATCTTCATCTCTGCAGGATTTTTGCCAACTCGGTGACATTCGTCCGCGTTGAAATTAAGGATTAACTCGTCTCGAAGAGTTCGTTAAACGTCTCGTCGGTAACGAGATTGGCTGAGAAGGAAATATTACCCGGGGATTTTTGTATGCTCGTAAGAAAATTGCTACTTTATGCACAGGCAGTAACAAGGTACGCTGAAAAAGTCTTGAATATCACAGTATCCTTTTATTATTTCACATTATTATTATTGTTATTATCGTAACGTCGTTTCGCGTCGTCGAATGGAATGAAAAAATGTTTGTCGAATTGAAGGTGAAATTTTTTATTTTTTTTCTTTCAATTTTTGTGTCCGTTCCGAATGGTTTCAAATCATTGAGCGACGATGGAACTGCGTTAAAAATATTATATCATTCCGTGAACGGGATTGAATCGAAATAAAAAAAAAAAATACCCTTACCAACCGTAAAAAGGTGGAATGATTACAATTCATCGATCGATCGATCTTTTCATATGAATTATTCCTATTCGCACGTAAATTATTGTATTGATCGAATTCTATCCACCTCTGGATTCTCTGCGGTTATTTTCTTCTTTTCTTCTTCTGCCTTCGATCGCTCCAAGCCGTTACTGTACCTCTCGCATGACTGATTCGCTTCGCCCTTGCCGAGCTTTTAGACGTTAATAATATCTTACGGTATACAATATATCTGATTTGACCGATCGACACACGTGTGAAATTGTTGTCTGCTGTTGCCGGGCAACTTTCTGGATACGTGCTCAAAAATTCTTCGCAAAGTTTTACCCCTTTTCATACATGAGCGTTTACCGCTCTTTTTTTCTGCTATAGAGATTACGAGCTTCTTTGTGTATGGAGAAGTTATCAAATTTTTGAGAGATCGTTTTACTTTGTGAAGATATCGAATTGTCGACGATAAATAGACTTTTGTAAAACTACGTCATCGTAATGTTATGATCGAAACACTCGTCATGATTTATTATCTTTGCTACGTTTGATATAATTTTTTTAAAAGTATATAATCTATATCTAATGGCTACCCGAAAGTTTTCATTCGCTATTCTGCTCGTTAGCTGCGATGCAGACTTCGTTCATTTATTTTTGTCTCTTTTGTGTATGAAAGTTGATTCGTCGTTTGGTTTCAATATCTCGTGCAACCGTTATAGTCAAGAATTATTATTAAGTAAATTTCTACACGCAGACGTGGATCGAGACGAGCGGATATTCCCATCCAATTATATTTTTCGTTATGATAATACCTGATACTACAATGGGATGAAAGCTGCAGGAGCTTACAAGTTATATATCGTAAAAATTTCTTGCACCTACGTTTTGAGCAATCGATTTGTTTCAAGCTTGTATTAATATTACGTTATTGAATGTAGTATGTTACTTATAGCGATGTCTTTGTCATTGTGAAAAATCTCTCCCGCTGATATCTATTTTTCTCTCGAGCACAGGTATATATGCACTACTCCGTGTCTAACAAGAGATAAAATTAATTGAGAGAGGGAGAGATAGAAAGTGGGAAGAGAACGAGAACGAACGCAAAAAAAGACGTATTTCACGATTTGCTCAAGTCTGAAATTTATGATACATATAACTACTTCGAAACTCGAACGAATTTCCCTCGACATTCTTATTTCTATAGGGATCTCATTGTTTGTCTTCTTTTTATTATCTTTTCATATTTCTTCTTTACCTGCATACAAACCTGATAAATAGAAAATGCAGACGCTAGATTTGCAAATACTTCATTTTATTCGGCGAATGAGAATATGTATATAAACGGAACGTCTATTCCCTAGGGATACCTGAAAAACACCTGGAGTAGATACTCTGATAAATAAGGTTAGTAAACGCGTTTTCAACTTGCCAACTAATCGCTTCCGCTCTAATTGAAGGCAACCGAAGCTCTTTAATTTAACTGTCACTTTGGCAATATTGCACATCCCGTTTCCAGAATTTTGCACTCTGCAGGTCTCCGTAGATTCGACGGTGGTAATTAGTCGCACGTTATCGTTATCTGGTGTTAGCTGCACACCGTTTGCAGTAGTGCAGAATGGATATCATATGTAGCAAGAGAATTGCGCGTTTCGATTCACTCTAATTGGTGACACTTCAATAGAATCGCATAACTTGTAAAGTTTTACATATTATAGCAATCTACATCCCGCCTGATTTACATGCCTCTATCCTCTCTGACTTCCTTGACTGTCTCTCGTCCCTAGATGTAATGGGCACTGGATCACTGTTACTGGTTGGAGACTTCAATTCACCTCTTTTCCAGGCACACTATCACAACCATAATAACAGCCGGAAGTCCGAACTCTTACTTGAATTTAGTGCATTTAATAACTTTAAACAGTATAACCAAGTACTGAATACTCATGGGCGAACCCTAGACTTAGTATTCTCTACGACGGACTGTACTGTTGAACAAAACAAATATCCTATAGTTAAGCTCGACCATTACCACCCTGCACTAACTATCATGATTGAACATATAACTGAGAGATATCCCAGACCCTTCAAGAAACCTGTTAGTACCTTTAATTTTCATAAATACGATAAGAATAAACTCATTTCAGAACTCAATAAAGTTAACTGGGATATACTTCTTGATTATGAACAGTCTAACGTTAGATGTGACAAATTTTATGAACTATTGAATCAAGCGTTTGGAAAGGCCATACCAAAAGTTAAATCAAATACTTATCGCGTGTCAACCTATCCAACCTGGTTCACAGCTGATATTATAAGTGATTGTAAATTAAAAGAAAAAATTAGGAAAAAAATACGCAAACATCCTCATCAGGAAACACAACATCAGTTCAAAGTACTACGCGCCTCGCTTAAAAATAGAATAAAATCAGCCTTTGATAAATATCAGCAAGAAGCGGAAAATAACTTGATAAAAAAATCCTAAGGGTTTCTGGAATTATATCAGTAGTAAGAAAAAACAAGAACAGTACCCATCAAATTTTAAAATTAATAACAGTGACTGCTCTGACCCACAAAAGATTGCGAATTCTTTTGCTAAATTTTTCAGTAGTGTGTTTAATTGCATGTGTGATGCACCAAATAAGTTTTCAAATAATCTTAACTCAGTGTTACTTAGTATTAATCGCAAATATTTTGTAAAATCTCTTTATTTACTATATACTAAAAATGTAACAATCAGTGACCCTGTTATTGGCCAATAGGCTGTTGGGTCTATATATGAAAAATAAAAAGAAAAAAAAAAAATAACTCACACTGGGTGAAATTCACTCTAGCTCCAAAAAAATGATATCTTGCTTTAACAATGAATTCTAAAGTTATAAAAAAAATATCTACGTATCGTTTAAAGACGTATGAAAAAACTCTCTCAGTTTTCCTAACCAAAATTGATTGTTTAAATATTTTAAAACATCGGCAAAGTTGAGGCAAAACGGAAAAAAAATGTCGCGGAATTTTTTTTTTTTTTACAGAATTGATTTTGAGCGAAAAAAAAAACACGTGAAACTCTATTCCTGAACTCTACGAAGAGTTTGAATGAAAAATCTTTGGGGTTAAATTCACCCAGAGTGACCACACTGAGAAAAATTTCGTTATAGTACCTAGAAAAATTGAGCAAAACAGGTATCGTTGAAAAAACTGTTTGAATATTGTTGGAATTACAAAAAACAAGGTACGCGTAACCATTTTGCGCTATGATCGATCCTCTTTTGGTAATTGCACGCAAAATCAGTTTGTTCGGTTTACTCTACTTTTTTAGTTAAACAAGGATTTAACGTCAATTTATCGTTGCACAAGCGTTAAATTTTCGCAACAGTTGCAAGAAAATATAGTAACAGTGATCGTAATGAGAAAGAATAGTAACGGATACCAGACTTTCCCGTAACAGCTAGAAAATTAATGTTCATTTTGTACCAAGAACTATATTTTTCGATTGTGGTAAAAAATGAAAATAGTTAAGGACTGAGCGGTAACCGGAACTAAAAATTTCTCTCAGTGCAATTAGGGTTAATCGCTGTGAACTGCGCTTCAAATTTTACACTCAATGCTTATTTTTTGTATTGACATTTCACTCGTAGATATAATTAAAAACAGACCATATAAAAAGTACAGTGTTTTTATATACATCAATATCGTTATACATACAAACTTGTAACGTTTAAATTAGACTCAAGCAACGACGAGGAGCAACTGTTCTGATTTTTCATAATATAATACAAAGTTAATTTTCTTGTCAATCCGATCTTTTATATCATTTCATTCATACGTACACAGGGATAGATAGAAATAGAGAAAGGGAAGGAGAAAACGTGTTTTATTCCGCGCCTTCGGATGCATCAGATTCGATCACACGCTTCGCTTCGTCCACTCGTTCGCAATTCACATTATATTATTCGGTTCGTAAATTGAAAATCTCTCCTCTCATATGCATAAATCTACATCGCATTTCACCGCGGAGAGAGACTTGTATGTACCTGCATAACTACCTATATAAATTGTGCTCCGGTGTACGTCGAAATTTTAATTATACCGTCCACCGCGCGTATGACGTTCAAGGTGCTTGTATCGTGCGGGTACAGGGGTCAGTTTAACAAGTATAAAGTACGAAGGTTAAAACGGGAATTCTATAATCTCCTGGATCCCGCTCAACTGTCTTCAATTTGGATATCCACACAGAGAGAAATTTTTAGTTCCGGTTACCGCTCAGTCCTTAACTATTTTCATTGTTTACCACAATCGAAAAATATAGTGAGAGGTAGAAAATTAAAATTACTTTTCTAGCTGTTACCGGAAAGTCTGGTATCCGTTACTATTCATTCTCATTACGATCACTGTTGCTATATTTTCTTTCAACTGTTGCGAAAATTTAACGCTTGTGCAAGAATAAATTGACGTTAAAGCCTTGTTTAACTAAAAAAGCAGAGTAAGCCTCAGAAACTGATTTTGCGTTGCGGTTACCAAAAAAGGATCGACAATAGCGCAAGATGGTTAGGCGTACCTCGTTTTTCGTAATTCCAACAATATTCAAACACCTTTTTCAAGGATATCTGTTTTATTGAATTTTTCTAGTTACTGTAAACAAATGAAATATTTCTAAGTGCATTAATTTTTGGATTTAATATGCTGTTTGGGGGACAGTTTGCACACTTTTCTCTCTTCGATCGATTCTATCGGCGATAGACTTCAGATCTAACGGAACGACGAATACCCTTGATTGATCTCTGAAACGTGAATTTTATTCCCGATCTTATCTTTTCGCGCCACCGAATCCAGAGACGGAGAAGAGTTGATACGTAAGCTCGTATTCCGATCACGTGATCAATCCAATAATTATTTCTACGTGACTCTCTTGCCTCTCTTACTACTCGGCTTATTGTTAGATTGGTTGGTTTGGTGATGATAGTACGGCGTGTGTGTGTGTGTGTGTATTTTTATCTATATCTATATATATCTATATATATTTTATCTATACATATATATATTTATACTCGTACATTGTCTGTCGGTTCGCGTAGCGTTTAGGTAGTAATATACCGGTTTTCTCCCTGATCCCAGACAATCAGTGGGTGCCTATCGATGCCGCTATACTAGACTTTCCACGTATTCGCTCGTGGGAAATGAATCTTTGGTAAATAAAACTAGAGGGAATATAGATAGCAAATAATATGGTTATGATTGTCCCGATAATAACGGAGATATTTCTAATAGTTTTTATCGCCTGTGACCAGTAAAAATGACGTGCATCTTCACTCGTGGATCTGATCAGTGCAGCGAACCATCGCGAACGAAATTTTAGGTAACGTGAAATTGGTTCACCGGGAACTTATCGCGGAATCTAAAAACAACACAATTAGTCTTCATCCGAGGTTGCTGCTCTCACTAATTGCAAGTTACGCCCGAATCGTGAAAGATCTTGGCGTCCGATCTCGAGAAGAAAAAACTTGTTGTACTAGAAATGAAATCGAAAGATGCCAAGCTTTCGTCTCAATCATACTTTGTAGCAGTAGCAGCAGCAGCAACAGCAGCGGCGGCGAATTGCTTGAGGAAAGATTTTGATCCGGTATTATAGTGTCGAATGTTCTCTCGAACAGAGAGCTGTATAAGCGATGATGGATAGCCGGTCAGAAAGCAGCGTATATAGTATATGGTAACAGGTATACATGTGTATAGCAATATGAGAATAAACGAACGAAAGCTTTTCCTAAATTCCTTCAAATACCGCAATCAGCAATAAATCAAAAACGTTTTTGCCGAAGTGGCAAGGGTCTTTATATGTCCGCAGGTATCTGTCTATCTATTTATCCACGTGTGTAGGTATGTCTGTATAAAGATGTGTCGGGTAACAACGCTGAGATAGAACCCTGCAAGCCTTGCGCGATGTAATCTGCCCGATACAGCCGGATATAGCTGGGCGAGCGCGGCGAAGGCAACCCTCTATCTTCTCCTCGAAAATTTATGATTAACGCTATTCTTATCGTTCTCGTCATACTGCGGCGAGTCTACCGTAAGATACAAATTTCATTCCACGTAGCACAACTTGCTGTAATATTGAAAGTCTCCCGTGTTTCAGATTTTATTATACTTACACGCGCCTTGACTAATTTAGCACTGTTTTTATGACATTTTATCGCAACTCGAATCGTGAATAACGAATGATTCGTCGAATCAAGCCCTATATTATCAAACTTCTGAATATTTTTATCAGTATTCTAGGCGCTATTTCCTTGATTTTTATTTTTTTTTTTTTAAATCATCACTTCCATGCTTGTGAATAATAAAAGATCCTGTTTTTTAATAACGTAATATTTTTATTACTGCACAATTAGATTTTATTCTTCGTTAGGTGTGTGTTATAGTCACACATTGGCTGAGTATGATAAAAAATTCTGAAACACCTTTTCATTTCACTCTCGTACTGATCTTGTAACCTCGAGAAGGGGAGAAATAATTAAAGCTATAAAGTATTTATAAAATTTGATTTTACAATCTGCAAGGTACACAAGGTACACGCGTTTGTTAAATTTAACCTGGGCGCGAGGATTGGGAATAATATGTGCGAAGGAATACCGCACTCTGCGGCGTGTATCAAATTCTCTTTTGGAACGGAGGATTCCATTCGAATCGTCGTTGTCTTCGCTCGTCGTACGAGGATGCATGTACACCTGTACGGCTCGGGCATATGTGTATATTTTATACGTTTGTACAGATGGGGAAGTAAGTAAATATTTCAACGGAGCACTCTGCAAAGAGTCGTCGTCGTCTTCTCATCGCGGTTTCTTAGAGCGTCAACTTCTATTTTCACACGGTTTTGCGTAATGGATGCAGGCTGCCTGCCTGCGAATATATACCTATGCATATACGATGGTGAGATTTCCTTTCCCCTTTCTTCACATAGAGATATACCTAAGGAATAACGCTGCGCGGTAATTTAATACACCCATGGTGAAATAAATCCACCTTTGCGAGTTACGCGAAACCGTCGTTTCACTCGAGTCAATTTATTTTCAACCCCCGACGCGTCTCTAGACCTCGATGTAACAATATCGTTATAATAAAGGCCGACTATTTCATCCGCCCCGGGTAATGCTCGAAAGTGGTTTCTCGATGCTCTTCGCGCGTAGCATAAGTCAGGGGGAAGGAAATATTATGGCATCGTCTCGACGGTGCCGAGGAGGTGATGCCGATATCATTGATGTAATATAGAAGCTTCACTCTTGTGGAGAAGTATGTAAAAACGCTTTGGAGACCGTCAAACCTTGCTAATAGCAGATGTGAAAAATTTGTTTACAATTAGCTGAATGGCTATTAAATACTAATTTATTACAGTTCTGGACAGACTTTGTACCGAAATTTCCGTAGAATAAAAAAATCACTCGTATTTAAATGATGGAATTTCCCAAATTCATGTAACAGCATATTTGAAAGAATTCGTACGTTACTGTAAATTTTTCAGTATTGAATTTTAAACGCAGTTTTACAACCAGTGATTTACTAAAAATAAAATTATGACTTTTTAAAAATAATAATAATTATCATTATTATATCCCATTATATATATCAAATTTACACCTTGAGACAAATGATTGATACGCAGTCAATTGAACCGTAAAGGTGATGATAAACATATACTGTAGGGTAAATTAATATTAATGATGCCATAGTCTCGGAAACATCGTTTTCTGGTATTTAGTCCTGAAAATTTTCATTTTCCCAGCTCATTATCGTAACAATAATTCCATCTGTAGGTATCGAAACTTAACGCAGAATTACTCAATTGTATGTCGATTATATGCGTAACCATGCAGTTATTTAAGGTGTTATGCGTACCCAAAAATCTGTTGTGAAATAATGGAATACTATGTATAAAATTACTCGTTATCAATGTTTTACCAGATGACACAGGTGTAGGGGAGACTGAGGCACGATGGACTCCCCAAAACATTCTGGCATTTGCTTTGTATTTGTGCATGTGACGCAAACCGAAACTGCCCGTAAGATTGTTTCCATATAATGCTACAAATCACGTTTACACATGCACGTAAGTATAACGTATTGTGATTTTATGACAATAAATTTCGTCAAAAAATACCACGGAACAATCGGCTAAGTGCTGACAGATTTGAAACACTACGCACAGCAAATTTAGCTGTAATTGAACGATGTATGATATTTATGGAAGAAACACCGTGTCCGTATATTATAAGCATCAGCGTAAAAGTTATGACCGTTATTATAGACGTGTAAACAGATTTGCAGTTGATGTTCTCTTTCCCAAGTGGAAGAAGGGTAAGGATATCATTAAAGCGAATACGTATTAAGACCGTGGTGTAGGTATAATACACATTATGTATGCCTATAAACGTGAGGCACGGGCTATAAAGAAAATAAACCACACTGTAATTAAACCCGTTGGAAACTTGATCGGAACCGCAAAAAGTACCCAAATGCTAAAGAAGAAGAAGAAGAAGAAGAAACGGAAGAAACGGAAGAAACATGACGTGAGCTGTGAATGGTACAGGATGATATATACTCAAACGTTCATTTAGTTTAAAATGAAAATTTAATAACAGAAACGGAGGAATTCATTTTCGCGTCATTATTTGACTTATATATAAATTGTTGGATAATGAAAGACTACACGAATTCCTGCGAAGTATTTAGGTGTACGAATTTAATTGTAAGCTTTATAGATAAATTTCTTGAATATATATACCTGATCCGCGTAGTCGACGCAGAACTGAATACGAACAATGAAACAAGACGCGCCTAATAAGATTTCAAAGACGTTTTATTAAAACGAAGTAATTATAGGTAGAAGGAAAACGGGAAAGGCGAAATAATTGAAACAACTAATGGCGTATTTTACTTCGAGCGGTTTCCTCCGCGTTGGATGGACGAACGAGGGTGAAATCACAGCCCGAGTCGGGTAGTAGTCGTGAATTTACGCCTTTAAATAATCGTGTATATATACGAATATTGTACATATCTACAATGCAGGCTCCGACAGAGAGCCGGTTTTCTTGACAAAAGATCTTGATTACCGCGAAAGATAATTCCGTATCGCTGTCGAGCTGACGGCATTAATTAGCAGGCGAGATGAATTCAATCTTCCTCGAAAATCTTGATTAATTATAACTTTTACTCCGACGACTGTGAGAATCGCCGCTGTAGGTATGCGTGTGTATATGCGTGTGCATTCTAAAGCGGGCACTGCAGGATTCTGCAAACCGTTTCATATCGTTTTAATTATTATACCACGAAATATATGTACGTTGTATAACGTTATAAAATACGTAAGCGTTGTAATCTTGTATCAAAAAGCAGCCATGCCGGTTACCCTCAACCAACCCTCTGTAATATGAATATTTTAATACTAATTCGACTGGATGAAGAATCATTTCACGTCTTTGAAGAAGACGCCGCTGCTTTTACAGCTCTGTCTTAAACTTTGAAGCGCCACAACTTTTCCTTGTCTTCCTTTATAATTAATCATTGTTATACACGTATACGTAGTAGCTTTCTTTCGCGCGAAAATCTCTGATACATATATATATTATATATACCCGATCTCCACGTGATCGAGAACATAAGTCGTACAATTTCAGTGAACCAAGCACCGAATAATTTCACATCGTTATTCTTGACGATCAAAATACAATTTTATCAGAGGAATTACAGAGGAAATTATTGTTAAACTTGTGGTAGAATTTATACAGGTATTATTATGTTAACTCGAATAACGCAGAGACTGCACTCGATTCGTTCTTTTTTTTTTTTTATCACGTTAGCGATGATTATTTCGGATAAATCAATAACCAATTTTTTATATCGCGACTGTGGTAGTTTTTGTGCTTCCGGCTTTTTGAAAAAAAAAAAGAAGAGTGAAAAAAGATACTATCCAATTTAACCAGATCACGAGAATTTACGAGCGTTTGTTCAAAATTCCTCCACTCTAGACTTTTTAACCTATAAATCAACTCTGGTGTACTAAATCGTATTTCAAATAAACGAGTTCGCGTTTTCGAATTACGTTTGAAACTGTGACAAAAATTTCGTATTATTCCTATGCTAAATGGAATTTTGGAACGCCGTTTTATCGATTTTTCTGATTTTTAAATAGTTATTATTAAATTTTAATATCATGTAGCTAGCTCATCGTCATTACCCTTACAATTTCTACACTACGTGCTTATCAACGATGAATATCAACGCAAATCAAATATGTTATCACAAAATTATTGCAAATAACCTACAGTACAGGAGCTCGTTTCAGAGGTCATTGTGAGTGAGTTAACCTCTTTTATGGAAACTTTTACGGATGATCGTGACTTTTTGAAATCGCATACATGTAACAATAATGGCCGAAATAAAACCAGTCTTCTAATATATCGTCTATAATATAAATATTAGCTAATTGATTTGACGAGAAAGCGTAATAATAGATTACCTTTGCATCTGCAGTAATAATTGAAATAACGAGAACTAAAAATTATTCCCAAAATCTAATTCGTGTCTTGTGAACAGAATTAGAACTGCGGTGATCAATTGCTGTCCCGAAAGAACACAGACAATTCTTTGTTTCATCGCCAAAGTGCGGAGCAACGATGAATCACATGTCAAAGATCATTTGTTCGGGAAACATTTTTCCAATAAACGTATATCGCAACCCCGCGTTTACATCCTGACAGGAAAACTGAAGGCGAAAAATACGTCAGCCTCCAACTCGCCCGGTCAGCTTAAGTGAAACAAGCAACGCTGTGGTCAGCCAGTCGTTACCAATTCCTCTTCGCTTTTCCTACCAAGCAACTTGTTCCTGAGTGCAGAATTATTACACAGTCGCTTTTCACGTTTCAAGCATCGACGCAGTCACTCAGATTGCGAATTTCTACACCTTCGTCATTATTCTACATTTTTCGATATAAAATTACTAACGATTCGTTAACTGATGAAAACGAGAGTTATATAACAGCTGTGTGCAGGAGAGTGGAAATGGAATAAGCGACAAAACTGGCAAAAAAAAAAAGAAAAAAAAACTCTAATCGCATTAATAATAATACTGCGCAGAGGCGACTGCAAGAGAGGGACGAAAAAGGAACGGGGAGAATAATTTCCAAAAAAAAACAGAAATCCAAGCCGTGAACAACATAATTAAAAAATTCCAGAACTGACGAACGGACCGACGGATTGCACGCGGATAACCGAGAGACAAAGAAATAAATATGAGAGTGAACCGGAATTTTAATGAAGTTTGCCCCCATCAGTTATACATTTCTCTCTCTCTCTCTCTCGGTTTCGCGTTCACTTCCGCTTGTGCAGCTCGCCTTCCTCCACCCTCCTCACGACTGATCACTTAACCCTGTACTAACTCACTCGCACCCTTCGCGCGCAGTTTCCTCTCTTCTATTCGTATTTCGCCGTATATGCGACCCGTCAAATTTTCCCTATTCTTAAACTCCCTTCATCGCACTCTTCCTCGCATTGATTTTTCTCACTCACAATCAGCGAGCCTCGAATTTTCCACGTCAAATCGAATTGCAGGGATTCGCCTGCGCCGATTTCGTGCTACCGACGCACTCGAGTAATTTATATTATAGTCTGATGGAATTTGTCACCCCTTCGTTTTGTTTCGCGACCGAAAAAAAAAATAAAATAAAATAAAAAAAAAAAAACGAGATTGCTTTTCTCCCATTCGTGGGATTTCGGGGGGACAACGCACTCTGATTTAGTTTCGGAAAAAAGAATATAGAAGAGAGAAAAAAAAATTACATTCGCGTTTGAGGAAAGGTACGGAAATTATTACGAGATCCGATTATAAGCGTACCTATTCCTCGCATCAAGTTGCTCTTGTTGTTTCGGGCGCCGCGCAAAAGGGGTGAAATTCCGAAAGACAGACGAAAAACGAACGAATTGTTGTCCCTTGACTTGTATCACGTATGTTGTAGAATTATACATATGTATAAACGCAGATGAGTAGCGGTTAAATCTGCGTACGGTTGTTGGAAGGAGGAGGATTCCAGGTATGATCAAATGCGAAACCCTAAAGTTGGAACTTTCTAATCTGTAGCTACGAATTTATAGGGAGGATCGTGTTATTAGTTAATCTACCCCGAGTGAGCTTGACTGTAGGGATTTGGGTAAATTTAACTGTGTGTAGAAACTCTCCGAGGGCCGAAAGATCTGTTTAGAGATAATAATATACTCATCGTCGGTCTCTCGTATTACATCTAATGACACGCAAACTCGTGCATCACGTGATTTCATAATATGAGATTGCGAAACATAGAAGGTGATCGAAGAATTTACGTAAAGTTTTTTCGGTAAGGTGCTATGATCAAGTATATAAAAAAATATTTCAAAAATTTAGCATTGAAAAGGTGACGCCGAATATGTTGTAGAACGTAGACCCAAGTTGTAAAAATCTGTACCGCGAGTATATCAACGACGTCGCACCAAATAACACGATACGGGAGATAGAGCGAACGCGCTCTTGTCCAGAGGTTTGTCAACATCGGTTGTCACGTCACGTCCGTACAATATATAATAAAATTATTATTACACGTCGAACGAAAATTCCTTCAGAGATGGGATTTTTAAATTGAGGTCCGTTGCCGCTAATATAAACCCCGAGCAGCGCGAAAAACGCGCCTTCCTGAAAATCAGTCGCGCGTGCCTGTGACTCTTTTTTTTTCCCGAGTTCATATTTTTCTCCTTTTTCTCCGCTCTTAACTTTACATTATGCATTCACTTGCTTGACATTTCATTTTTCATACCCTCTCTCTTCTTTATCCGATATAAAATCGTAAAATGGTAAGAAGATTACACTTACCCCACTGCACTGCACCTTGTACGATATACAACCCCCCCCCCCATTCACCTCCATCTAACATAAAATACATTTTGGGCGACAGTTCGCGGTGCGTTATCCGTTCGTGATAAAACTTTTGGAGATTTATGCAGCTGCTTATAAATTCACCTTGCTTCCCTTTTGTAATGTGTGCTTGTATATTTAAACTTTTCACTGTGCAAATAGATGTTATACACATTAGATTTTTATATATATATATATTTTTTTTTCACCTGTTACGGAATGTTCGTAAAGTTTCAAGAAAAAAAAAACAATTACAGGCTGTAATTTTCGAGGATTCGTATATGAAGATTTTTAAATTGTGGTGCAAAAATTTTTATTCGTTTTTGAGAAATGATTTTTTCAGTTTAATTATATATTAGTTATTTATTAGATATGCAAATACTGTTGCCTGGTAGTTCTTCAGTAATAGTAGTAGTAATATCGAGATTTATTTATTAAAGCTTCTGTGCGTAGGCCGTGGCATTTCAAACAACATTGCGTACTGTTTAGAATATTCAATGAACCCATTGCATTGTTAATTAACGGATTGTTGGGCCGAGTTGTATCGTTGAATAAATGGTGAGTCGAGCTTCCAACCTGCTACCGTCGCAAATGTCCGCGTATAACTCTCTCTATTTCCTTTGTTTCATTCACTCCTGACTAATTTGCTCGTGATCCATTTTCTTTTTCCTTACCCAGCGTGCAATTCTCTCGAGAAAACATGAAACGTCGCTGTACATCTTATTTATAACTTATCCTACTCTTAACTGTATATATAATTATACGGGTCGCAATCGTATCTAAGGATGTAATCTTTTTTCGACTCTCGTAGCTTTTACAGGCAGACTTTGACAACTAATGCGAATGATTATACATATAGAACTTTTTGTTTTGGATTCAATCTCATTTTTTTCGTTAGCCATTTCGTCAATTTGAAAACGCATTTTCTCAGATTTTCCGGATCTTTCCTTTATACGGTCATTCATTTCTGAAATGACAGATATATATATTTTTTTTTTTTTTTAGAGAGAGATAATGTTTAATTTCCAAAAGACGGAGTAACAACTTTTCAATAAAAATTCATAGGGTTAGGGTCGAGTAGCAGCTTGAAGTAAGAGAATAATTTAAAAATAAAAAATGTAGATTATTATAACGTCTGAGATGGGTCAGGGATGAACGATAATCGAGCTGGCATGGAATGCCCTGTATAAATATTCCTGGAATATTTAAATATATGTATATCCTACCGGAGGCAAGCGCCATAGGAGAAAGAAGAGAAACGTAGTCGTATTTTAGCTGAAATCTCTTTTTGATGCATTATTTATTTACCTCACAATGAGGCTTCTCTTCCCTTTCCTCCCTTTGCCATTGCTTCGCTACTCCGTCGTCTTCAACTTTCTTCCACTTCCACGGGGGGGGGGGGATTTCCCTTTGTTTCCTTTTCCCTTCCTTTCTCGTTTCTCCTTTTCCTTTTATCTCTCTCCCCCCCGTTTTACTCGTCCAGCTTTTCCTTTCCTCCTTTCTTCGCCGCTCTCACTGTTGACCCACAAAACAATAAACCCGAGATCTGGAAAAACGCGGCGGACGCGACGTGCGGTAACCGGTTACTGTTTCTTCCTTCCCTGAGGGTAGGTTATACGCGAATGTCAAGAGACCTGAAGGGGGAATAAAAGCTCACGTACACTCTCTCAGAAACTGCTTACCCACCTACGAATTATTTACTTACACTTTCCGCTTTCCTTTGCTCTCATTACCCTTATAATTTCCTTCCTTTCTTTTCTCATATTTGTTTTTACTCAATGTTCGTTATGTTTTGTGCTGCTCGATGTTTCTTCTGCAATTCTGCAATCTTCTGCAAGTTGGATACCTTACAAACACACGACTCGACGTTGTTATATCCGAAATAAGAGAGAGAAATTCGAAGAGTCGGAGGTCTAATTTTTATTTTTCTGTAATAATATTTTATTCCGAAATTGTTTTTAAACTTTATTTGTATATAATACTCAAGTAATATATCGTAGATCTAAAACGTTAATCAGTTTCTTGTGCTTTATTGCAGTTCAACTTTGTCGGGAAATTGCTGGGCCCCAAAGGAAACTCGATGAAACGTCTACAGGAAGAAACAATGTGCAAGATGGCAGTTTTGGGACGCGGCTCAATGAAGGACAGACAAAAGGTAAGCGACTTTTAATTAGCGCGTATAATTATTATACACATTCAAATTTTTTAATATACAATCAAATTCCAATGTCATATCGAAGATGCCATTCTGAAAATTGATCTTGAACAGGTGACGCGTGTTTTTTCCCCTCACTCTTTCGACTTTTCACGATATCGACACAAGTAGCAACCGGATGACAGTTTTATTGGCCCGCGTATAATCCCAGCGTTTTGCGAAGGACTTTTCTTGTACCCGCCACAGCGGTGCGGCTCCTTTGGTGCAGGATACTTAAACCCTGAGAGATGAATTACGAGCTTGAAGGACTTTAATTTCACGGCTACGACTCCGAATGTCGGCAAGAATTGCTCGGGAGAGAGACGGATAACAGTATAATGGGTGGAAAGAGGAGGAGGTGGATAGAAGTAAGGTGTAATATTCCGTGTGTAACCAGAGTCTGACGGAGACGATGGCGCGTAACTTTCGTCACCGAAACTAACGTTTCTGCACTGTCTTGTTTTGGAACTTTGATCACTGCAGCTTGTAGCTCTAGTCTTATATACGGGCATCGTATAACTTCGCAAATTATACCCAAAAGACTCATTTATCCGGAATCGAGGAGGTTGGTGAGTCAAAAATTAATAATTTTTTGCTCGTTTTATCACGAAATGGTCGCACTGCAGTCAGCGAGTTATATCAAATTCAGACATATTCGTGTGCTACGCGAAGATTTTGCCTCAAGTACGAGGAAAAAACAATACCAAAATTATGAATTATATTTGCGATGTGGAAAATTTATTTTACATTACTTTAAAATTGTTGAAAATCTAATAGATTCGTTCGATTTTACACCGTGATGGGTTGTTTTATTGAAAATACTATTCTTTATCGTCCTATTAAGGTATTACCTATTATTCTATCTTTCAAAATTGCAGTAGTATTGATTTTGATTATAAAAAACACCGATATTGAATTTACTATTGACAAAAAAAAGAAATCAGATTCGTCAATTTCTGAAAAATTGTTTTCCTAACAAAACAAGCTCGTAGCGTGAGATTTCAAAGCCATTGGAGGTGAAAGATCGCAATATTTAGACTCTTGTTTATGAATTTGTTGTTAGTTTTTTGCTTTCAATTTGTGAGGAAATCGACACATGGCACAGGAATATATAGATTTCATAAATTCTTAATCTTTGCTCGTCTCGTAACCGAATT
Source organism: Neodiprion pinetum (assembly GCF_021155775.2). NCBI lineage: Eukaryota > Metazoa > Arthropoda > Insecta > Hymenoptera > Diprionidae > Neodiprion > Neodiprion pinetum. The sequence goes on from NC_060234.1 coordinate 38,302,443, forward strand.
AACGAAAAGTTATTGAATTTCTACTCACCAATCCCCTTAAACAAAAGTATTCAAGCAAGGAACTACAGAATGTTGCACGAGGAGGGCACAAAGCATAAAAATAATCTGTGTACACCATTTCGTATGCGGGAATATTTTTCAATCAATTTTTCTTTTGACGACGGTCACGAAAATCTGATCGCGTTGGCAATTCAATTTAAGAACAGAATTAGCAATCATTCTCACCTTCGAAAATTTAAATGTTTTATATTTTCATAAGCTTTCAACCGCGTCTTGAAAATTGATAAAATTAAATTGTCGTTGTTAGATAGGCAATCATTTTTCACTTTCAATTAAACGGATTCTGCACAACGCCATACAAAAGAAACAAACTTGATTTCAATTATTATCAGCTGTGTTTTAAAATACTCATCGTTCAAGATCAACAGCATCACTTTTGTACGAGTGAAATCGATTCTTGCACATTCATGTGCTCATGTTACGTCGGAGTATATTCTCTTACGAAATAATTCACCTGAAACGGTTTGTTTGAATCTGATTCAATATATAAAAAAAAAAAAATGTATGTATATTAATCAACAGGTCTCGAATCAAATATTAAGAACGAAAAAGAAACAAACGAATCGAAGGAAAATAGACAGTGGTTAGGTATTAAAAATGAGCTGGTAATCTATCATATTTCTCTCGATATTTCTCATCTGTTTGAAACGCTCGTAAATCTTATAACTTATATACGTTCCGTACACGTGTGCAAAGTTTATATACATATATATACATTCGTTTCCATTTTTGATGAAACATTTTTCCTAATTCTAATTCCAATGCCCTTTACTTATTGCAGACATTTGAATCTGTCCCTTCAGAGTTCTGACCCTTTTTCAACCGATTTCCAAATACCCGAATATACCCTTCTCTCAATCCGATAACCGAACAACCCAGCCCCAATTTATTTTCCTTTTTTTCATCATTGGCGGATCGAACCACACCCTTATCGCTATCCGGCGAACCTACCCTGAGCCAACGTGTACTGAATACATTGAATCCCGAAAATAATCGCAAAGGAATGGAGAGAAGTTCGAGAAAATGTAGAAACGAAATTTGCAGAGAACCGGTAAAAGTCAGAAAATTCGGCTGAAAGTTTGAAATTTTTTACGGTAGTATTTTTTTCATTTTTGCCTCATGGAGTCTGCGTAGACGTTTTTAAATTCTCGTGTTGTAGTCGAAAAAATCAGCCGTCGCTGTGAAAACATGAAAAAGTCTGTTGAAAAAATTGAGAATTTCGAAAATAAACGTCCTCAACGAAACTCTGCAAACATATCACCAGGAATTATATATATGTATATATATATGTATATATGTATATTAGTTGATGCTCTAAATTTGTAGACTTGTAATTTTACCTTTTCCCTTCAGACGTGCAAATTGTATAATGCTAACGCTCACAGCGAAACGGGGGGAAAAGCAGCGCAATGAGTTTCAGTCCGTCACGGCGAATAATAAAACGTAATAACAGTTCTTTCCCTGAATATTCATGCAATCGTAAGTTTGATCAAGGAATCGATACAGAGTCAGCAATTGTCAAATCAAAGATTGCAAAAATATGAAATTTATGCAAATATATTGGAATAACGAGGGAGAACTGGAATTGAATCGAGTAATATTATAAATGGAAGAGTGAAGATAAAATTAAAGGGTTTGTGAAGTCGACTTTCTGCATTTGCCAATTTATTTGCTTAGGTTCATAATTGCCAATATCGCAGCGATAACATTATAACTTAATATCAGTGAAATCTGTGTGGGTGTGAGTGAAAATATTGTCTTATCGCTTCATGAAAATGAATATCATTTATTTATATTTCACCCGAATAACCTACTATTTTTTTCTTTCTTTCTTCTATTAGCTTTTAGGTTTCTATTTACACGAAACGCTTTAATTTTTGTCACGCAACGAGCGTAATATTTTCAATCTCTATTAGCGATAATTAGTAGGAACAAAGAGTGACTTATTCAGATACCAGAATTTTGTTTTTTATTTTCTTGTTTCATGAAAATTATTATAATTGAATGATTCAACGACAGATGCCGAGCAACGAACCGCGTCATGTCTCCTGATATTTGAAACTCATTTAACATTCTTTGAGTAAGTTTGAATGTAATTTTCTTGATGAATTTACCATTATCAAATTGCGTGATATGAATTTAATTATACTGTTAATACATATGTGTATGTGTATATATATATATATATATATATATATATATATATATATATATATATATATATATTGTTCAGAGGACAGCGACTGAGATTCTCAGAAAACACTTATAAACTTTTGCGCATCATACAAATCTGGCTGTTGAAATGCTAGGTTTTTTATTTATTTTTTTTTATTTTTTTCAAGTTTAATTGAATCACACCCTCTTGTCATCCCGTTGTCACCAAGTTTATCCTGCAAACTTCTCACATATATCCTAGCCCGCAAATCTAACGCGACTCTCTCTTCTCTCTCCATCTCTCCCCTAATATTTGTCTGTAACAAACTTTGAGAATTTAATAAGCCTAGAAACCCAAGAGCGAAGGTTCCCTCCGTGCTTCTCTGCCCATGCGCATGTAAACGTATACTATAGCCATTACATACATATACCATTTCACTCCTTGGAAACGCGTGATGTATAACTATATTACACGGGTCTATGGCAATGTACTTTCCCCTAATATCGGGTAGAACCTATTCGAAAATAATTATCGGAAACTCAAACTCGAAACTCCTAAAACCCTGGCTTCTGACAAGGAAGCACCCTTGTGCCGATCCCTTAATTAATAATTAGTCAAATACACGCGTGCGGTGTGATATAACTTTGTTTTCGAAACAGCGACAAAAATAATCTGCAAAAAAGAACAATACGAAAATTGAGTAAACTTTTCACACAATTATTATTATTGTTATACATTGTCAGAGCCAGACGTCGAGTTTGATGGAAATCCGCGGGGTCCTGACCGTTCAATCACTTACGGGAACCCTTCGTAATTTTTTTTTTTTGTTTTTTCCTGTTTTTGTTTTTCGATTCGTCTCTTTCATTTAGTATTACTAACCTCAATTTAAGGTACGAGCTATCCTACCTCCGGTGAAGGAAAGACCTTTAATATCTCTCTGTCAATATTTGAACTCGAAATACGACTGGAATGAAACAGTTTACTCATAGCAGATATAACGCTACTTGACATAGATCGGCAAAGCTATCTTGAAATCTTTGAAGAATTTGCACATAGCTTTCCGTTTTTATGCGTAACGTTCGTCATCATTTTTCTCAATTAAACAATATGTGTTACGTACGTTACGTTGGCACGTCAATATTTAAATACACGATTACAAATATTTCAGTAAGGTACATAATTATGTTTTATCCTTTCAAATTAGCTTTAAGGAAATTTGCAAGTATTTGCACAGATTTATTGGGCCGGTTTCGATGTTATTAATACGGATATTGAAAAAAAAAAGGTGATTTAAAATTTCAATGGAACTGATTGTAGGTATAGAAATCGCTGCCATTGATTTTTGGAGATAAAATGTCGTGGAATAAATGCATTTTCGATATTAAAAGGCTGTGAAATTCGCAAAAAATTTAATTTTAAGCCTCGAGTTGAATAGATTTCAGAAATTTTTTTTAAAATTCGCGGTAACGATAAAAATTTTAGTACGTATTTACCGTCGTCGGTAGAGGAGTAACATGTTGTAAAAACTGCCTTTCAAATTTTATGTTTCGATAGAATGTACGGAGAGCAATATTCGTCTCGTATTTTCTCCTTGAATCATATACACGCTATGTGTACATAATGCCTAGCTTTGCGTACGGATTATATGGTTTATCGGCTTTCCAACAACTCATATTCGTACGCGCAACGTGTATGTATGTGTAGAAAAGTTATGGGTACGAATAGTGATAAAAACCTATTGTAGCGTAGGGTGTAAATGAAAATACGTTTTCAGAACTCTTTCCCGGGGAAATTTTCATCCCCCAATAAGCATATTTTCGCCGCGGTATATTAAATACAGCATATAATTCCTTTGCAACGTTTTATCTGTGCATTTTTGATCTCGTTGTTTCCCCTTTTTGTTACGTAACCCCACTACCTAATGGTTATTGAACCACGTTTCATTCAAAATTTGAAAAAATCCCCTAGCCCAATAACCGATCAATGTCTACTTCCATTTCGAGGAATTATATAGTATTCATATATGTATTACTAATTTCGGATTATTCTAATATTTACGCTCAATTTCGATTTTTCTTCTATATTTCCTTTCATTTCTCCTAATTTCTTTTTATATGTACAGGTATGTCAACTTTCAGGAACATCAGTTTGATGAATAAATCGATCCTCTCGATGTATATGAATAATATACAGATTCCATATGTGTATACTTCCTTCTGTTTAATTCAAATTCTTAAATATCGCCCAATTATCTACAATACTTGAGGTTTTTTTTTCTAATAGTATATTTTCCTCCTGTTTTAAATGTGATTGCAGTTAGCAAAGGTAGTCTTACAGGAAAATCTCTTTCCCATTTTTTTCCCCACCTTGCACTCTCTTTTTTGTTTTTTTTTTTTTATCTGTTCTGTTACACGTGTTCGTACCGTATTTTAAATTCTTCCCGCGACTTTGTGAAAGGTTTTTGATCAGGGACGTCGGTGGTAACGATTTGCTGCAGCGGGTAGGATGCTGTGTAATAAGATTGATGAAATTTCTCTGCACGCTGTATATGTACCTGTTTGAAAGCGATCCGGAAATTGTCGGAGATGAACCTGTTACCGAGCAAAATATAAATTGTGTAATAAGAGGATGCGAAAATCACGTGGTGTACATAAGAAGGGGTAAATGAAAATCGTTAAACGCGATTCTGACGCTCTGATTATGATATTATCACACCTGTAAAACTTTCTCGCTTTCGCTTTCTTCTTTTGCTTCTTCTTTTAAACTCCTCAATCTTCACGTTGCGTAGGTATATTCTAATCTCTGCGAATCGTTGGTACTCGGTTAATCTACATTTTATCTCCGTCGTGCCCCGTAGCACCGAATTCTAATATTTTACGGTCTTTATCTAACACCCCCACCTTTGACTTTTACTTTATTTCCAGTTTACGAAATTCTTGCGAACTTTGAATTTTCCCTGTTTTATCACCGATGTAACGCCTTTTACCTAATTCAAGGTGTTGAGTAATTTTTACACTGCGTCAATTTCACGCCGTTAACCATTAAAAGAAGCACAAGTATCACAAATCAAGCATGGCACGTGTCGCCAGTAACAGAGATGTCGGATAAAATTTTATTCCTGTTTCTTCTACCATCCGTAAGTGAAATATTAGTATGTTTTTCACGGGTGACTGTGGGCCAAATTTCAGTTCGATTTACAGCCAAGTTTTAGCTGCTCTTGTCTGTTTTCCCATTGCTTTTAGCTGAAAATTCTCCTCTTCCCTTCGAATTTGGCTGCTGGGTGCTTTTAACCGCGCGTATTCGAAATTCACGCTCCTCGCGATGAATCATCCGTGAATTGGAACCGTGCAGAACTATTTGATATACAGAATGTGAATGACAAAAAATAAAACTGAATAAATACAAAGAAGCGGATAAATGAAAATGAGTAGAATTATAGCTTTGGCACCAGTTCAACGATTCCGTAGGAAAAATAAGTGTCGCCACACGCGGGCAGTGACTCATCAGTATTAATTATCGTCTTGCCTACTTCAAAATCTCTATAATTAACTCGGAAGCTATGCTAAAATTTTTACAATTTATTCAACACTGTTTTTAACAATTTTTGGATCCCTAATTATTTCGCAATTTTTCTATTCTTTCAAATTTTGTTGTTTTTTTTCCGACATTTGCCAGTAATTTTGTGTTGATTTTTTCTCGGTACGTTTTTCCCTCCTTTTTTCTGATTCCCAAAATTATTATCCTTGGGCATTTCGATGAGGATGAAGTTACTGTAACGATGCAAGTTTAGAAAAGCTCATTACTTTACCACCTTTAGCAATGTCCGAAATTTAGTGAATTACGATAAAAAATAAATGTACTCTTATTTTAAAAAGACATCTCCTTCAAAGCCATTATAAAATTGCGCAATAATGATTCTTCCCTGATGTTTAGTTACTAATCTCGGCCTCATAAATTTTGCGTCTATGTAGACGGCGTGAATTTTCTAACGTCTATTGTATGTAATATATTGTAGGCGATGATCGTTTCTTAAAATGCCGAATCGTTCTCCTCTCGGGACTTTAAAATTTCTCGAAATCACCAAGCTATGAGAGAATTCGCATAATTACTTCAGAAATTTGGATAAACCATCGTCAAAATTCATTTTAACAAGTTCGACCGATGACTCGTTGATTGATTAATTGATACACGTATACGTAAATAGTGCACCTACTTTGTGGACACTCCTAATTCCCTGATATAATCCTGCACTGTGTAATTACCGCTGCTCCTTGCGAATTCCTCCGAGTTTCCTCAATCTAAACGCAAATTGATCCGTATCTACCTTCAGCCCATTCTATTCCTCTAAAACTCGGTATATTCCGCAGGCTACTCCGTCTTCTAATCTTCCTAAGCTCAAGCCAAGTTCATGCCGCGTCGTGATTACTCTGTAAAGGGAAGTACCAACTCCTTCGATCAACGGAGAGATAAATAAACGTTGGCTACGTTCAAATTCTCTCCAGCTCGATATTCAGAGGGATACCAGAAGCCCTCCAAATTTTCAAACCAAATTTCTCTTCAATCGCAATTCAAACAATCTTTTTCTCTTAGTTGAAGAAAATTCGTCGGAAAAATCATGCTCTTGAAATTAGATATTTGTCAGCGCCATTGACAGAGATTGAATAAAATTTATAGACACGTCTAATAATTTTTGGTTTTCCACAAACAGGAGGAGGAATGTCGCCAATCGCTGGACCCGAAATACGCCCATCTCTCGGACGATCTTCACGTTGAAATTGCGGCTCTCGCACCCCCGGCGGAAGCTCATGCTCGGATCGCCTTCGCCCTGGCCGAAGTCCGGAAGTATCTTATCCCGGACAACAACGACAACATCCGACAGGAACAGATGCGCGAAATGGAGTTAACCATGGCCGACGATCCGTCTGCTGGCGAAGAAAGGCGACCTTCGGCGAGGGGTGGTGGAATCCTGAGACCCAGCAGCCGGCCGACGGTTCCAAGGTCATCCAGGGGTTAGTTCGAATTCTCTCCTATCCGGATATTTTGCGAGTTTGGAAACTGACCGAAACTACATTTCCACGTGTCAGGTGCGGGGGTAAAAATGGAAAGAGATCGGAAAGTTGTAGGGTTGGAGTATCTAATTTTTATAAACGCGAAAATCTACTTTGTATCGAAATATCAAAGACCAAAGTATGGAAAATTAAAATGTAGAATCGTCGGAATGAATAAGAATATAAATATACCGAGGCAAAATATAGAATTTTAAACGATATTTAAATTCTTATATAGTAAAATAGATTCTCCTGACTTTGAATATTCGATATCGTAATCCGTCTTCATTTTCTGTGATATTTCTACATTTTTAGCCCTCGCTCCGCCATTTGCCCTACAGTGTTTCGCGGTATCTTTTTCCAACTAGTTCGTAGCTGTCGTACATTGCATCGATATATCGTGCACTGTGTCTCGACGCTGTATGAAGTGAATTCCGAGATACCGCACGTGTGATCCTTTTTCCTTAAGCACACTCCGAAGGCTTTCAAGTAGCGTCTTCTAATCTTGAATATTACCCGTGAAGTATTCACGATCGTTTTGAGACTGCACGCTCGTCACACACTCTGCTGCTGCTGCTGCTGCTGTTGTTGCTTCCGTTGCTTCTATACTCTAATATCGTACGTGCAGCAAGCTCGTTCCTGAAGGAGTTTACACAAGATGATACGCTTAATACGAAAGTGAAGCATATAATTTTTAAACGATGCAATTTTCATTCGCACGTATTATACGTATATATGTATTATAACGACAGATGAAAAATCAGGGGACATTATTTTTCGTTTCGAAAAGAAGATTGATCGTTCCATAAATCTAAAATAATTTTAACATTTATTCAATCAAATGGTTCAACCGTCGATTAATATTGCAGCAGCCATTCTGCCGCCGCCGTCGAGCCGGGGGCCGATAACGCGTCCAGTGCCGGCGAAGACCAAAGTCTTCTCGATACTGGATCGTGCCAGAGTTGCGATGGACCAGAGTTACGGGTAAATATCGAACATTATCTCGCCTCGATTTCTCCTTACTTCATTTTAATGATAATTATGTTACTCAAAGTATAAGGAAGAACCTCTTCCCGTAGGTACGAGGCGCCCACTCCACCGCCTAGCAGCCGGGTCGCGTCTCATCACGATTACGACTATCATCCGTCTTCTTCATCGAGCAGCCGTTACGCCGATCGCCATTACACCTCGTCCTCCGCGTAAGTTGCTCATTCAAGTATTTTATTACAGTTCGCATTAAATTTTCTCTTCATACACTTTCAGCTTATTGTTAGTGGCTCGATGATTATAACCCGTCTAATTTCGAGAGCTACGAAATACACCCTAAAAGAGAAAATACAGAAAGAAAATTCCGATCAACGGAGATTTTTTTTTTTTTTATCTGATTAACGGAAATGTTTTTGATTTGGATTGTATTTTCGTTCAAACTATCGCCCAATTATCACAGATTTGTTACATATTGTATATGGATGTGAATTCCTTTTTGATCTCAGGGATGATCTGTATCCTTCATCGAGATATACAACGTATGAATACGAGGATGACGCTGTGCCTCATTCATCGCATGATTATTACGAATCATCGGAGTATCCAGGTACGTGAGATTCGCTACAAATATCATTTAACCTGATTTTTTTTTTATTTTTTTTTTTTATTTTTTTATTGCTCCATATTTTCAAACAACCTTTTGACTCAATTAATGGACGCATAGGGAAATTTTTTTTTTTTTTTTTTTTTTTCATTTTATTTTTCAGTCATGTAACACATTAAAACTACCGTCAAATAGTCCAGAGTTTGTACATAAATACTTGTTCTGACGAAATTTCATTTCAAGTATACGATTTTTATATGACGTGATTATGTTTAAAAATGTAAATATTAAATCTTTTGGTAATAAAAGTTTAACTAGATATTCTAAAATCTAGGTGTGATACGCTATCGATAAAATTAAAAAAAAAAAAAAAAATCAACAGAAAACATGAAAAAATAACGAAAGAATCAAATTCTATAATCAAATCTTCAGATTTTAATTGCCATTCGTTGAAATGTGTGACGATATGAAAATAATTGATTGAAATATCATATCGTCGCCGTATTACGTGACGATTCTCGTAAATATATTAACGATTCACGCAATAAGTGTGGCAGAATAAAGAAATATTTGAATTCCTAGTGAAAATATCTGACGGTAATAAAATAAATCTTCAATTCAATAATAAATTCTCCCCGCAATTTACAGAATATACTTAAAAAAATAATCTAATGTTTAAACCAAAAAAAAAAAAAAGAAACAATTGTATGTCAATTCTGTTTCCGAAGGCTTTGCATTATTAGCATGAGGTCGTACGTTCATTTTGTCTTATTTTTAACTATTGACAAATTCAAATTTGTATTCCATCGCTTTTCAATGACGTTATTAGTTTTTAACGGCACAAAAGTTGGCAGAAATGGCTATTCTTCTAATGCTTGAAATTATTTGCTCAAGATTGATTATTGCCGTTCTTACAGCAGAGTAAAGGCTCGTTTGATTTTTACCACATTGCTTTTGACAATACGATGAACTTTTAAGAAATTGCAACATAACTAAAAGGGAATCCAGAATTTAAGAATAACAAAAATAGAAAAATTAGAAATCGTTACAAGTGACTTCAATAAAAATGGCATTCTAAAGTTGTAATATTTGATTCTTTTTACTTTCTTAACAATTTAATATTGAGTATAAAGATTTAAAAAAAAAAAAACGAAAAAACGAAAAAAATACTAAACATCACAGGAATCATCGTCAAAATCGTCAGATAAACTTGATGAATGATGACTGATGAATATAAAATTAATTGCCCAGAAACGTTGGATATTTGAGGCTTAAATCGAATGTTAATAATATAAATTGATTAACTAGTTGTTTCTTAGACAAACAACTTACTCCATCGTAGTTTGTTGTATACTTTCCTCTTAAATATTAATATCGTCGTTGTGTGAAGTAAAAAAATTTCTCCTAATAATGAAAATCCATCACTGAATGACGTTCGCAGAGGAGTCATCGAGCCGCGCGTGGAAATCGTACAAGACCACCACCACATCGAGCTCAAGCTCGCGCTACCGCACTGCTCCGTATTCCCGTCCGTCCAAGTAAAAGTCTTGATAATAATTATTATTTCCCCCTCCTTTATACGATCATTACACGCATACCTGCCTTCCTCCTCCCCACCTTTCCTTAACCGTTACACTGCAAGTGTATAAAGATTACCAACCTTAGCTTTATCATTCTTACGATTGAAAGTAAAAAACATAAAAGAAACTGGGTTTAAAGAACATATGAATGAAACAGCTACGATTAAGAAGGTCAAAATGGCATAAGAAATAAAAATGTTAATTTAAATAACGAACAAGAACGTTAGGACAAAGACGGGCGTATTTTAAAAATACACGAAAAAAAGAAATATAAAACCTACGACATTAGTACGTTTGTATTTAATTAAAACTTTTGATTCGTCGAGAGTGTACGTCTAACAATACAAGCAAGAAATATTTAATAATAAATATTGACGCACGGAGTATTGACAACTACTCTCCCAAAATATCTCGTGAAGTATTGTTCTGAAATAATTCTGTCTCGATTTGTTTTCTGTTGCGTTTTTTTTTCGCAATATACTTTCAGCCCAAAAATAGAATACGTCAGCAAGAGTTTGTTACTCTATAAATATACATATATATATATATATATAAAAAGATATAATGAACAGAAAAAAATCAGGCTTAAACCGGTAACTCGATTCGTGATCATCTCCATAATGTATTGTTTTCCTTAATTATTTTCATATGGACGTTAAAAAGTTAAAAGTAAAGGGAGAAGGGGGGGGGGGGGTGTATTTAATTTCTCTGAAAGTATGTCACCCAATCCTATAATCCTCTCCCGAAATAAGACGACGTGGCTGCGGAAGCTAACTAATGACGATGGGTTAAGGATGAAGAGGATCCAATACATGTGGGGCGTAAAATAAGTAAACACTTAGATAAGAAAGTTAAGGTCCTTTATTTGTAATGATGATGATAATAATAATCGTAATCTTTGTAAGGGTAAGATGATAATTATTGGTCAATATTATAATACCATTTCAACAAATAAAAAAATTTGGTCATTTTTTTAATCGAAAGTGAGCACATAACTTGATATACTAAACTGACAATTGGCTGAAATAAAGAAGGAAAACAAAAGTAATTAAAAATTATCGAACGGTACCCAAGTCAGTCAACAATTGTGTAAACAGTAATTAATAATGAAATGAGCATAGATATATATACAAATAAATTTGCAATTGAAAATAAAAATATATTCAACGCTAATAAGGCTCTTTAGAATTAAATCGAACAATTATTATATTCGATTGTGGGAATAGAAGCTACAGTCAGTAATTAATGTCCGTAATACATATATGTTTAAGTATATAGATACTTTAAATATCTTTAAAAAAAAAAAATATGTTTAAAAAGAAAAATCTGTGTGTTTAACTATCGATGACATCTAATAGTTGCTTTAGTGAAACAAGATGAAAAACAAGAAAACAATGGAACTATTATGAACAAGATTTGTACACGTAAATAACATTTTATCAAACACCTTACATAGGAAAAATTAAATATCCAAATTAAAAAAGAAACAAAAAAAAAAATTGAAATATGAAAAATGAAAAAAGCACACACCCAAACACACACCTACATATTCTACAATGTAATTGTCGATAAAAATAAAAATACGAATAAAATAATAAAACCTGATATTCTGTTTTTGTATAAAAATGTTAATAACGTATTCCGATTAATATTATGATGTTAAACTAAAACGTGTTCATCACCGACTACGATTCTACCCGAATATGGAATTCGAGTCGTAACGCAAAGTATATTTAACAAAAATACAACATCCGCGCGATCGAAAAGTTAAAAACTTAATATATGTCCTTATAGTAATATATTTTCTATACCACGCACGCTCGATTTGCGTGATATTCAAATAGTAAGCAACGCTTTTCGTACTTTTCGACTATCGATAAGAGTTTGTACTTGTTTTTCACAATTTTGCCTTTGATTTCATATAATTAATTTTTTGCGTATAAGGTTTCTCTACAAAAGTGACATAATCTTAATCGGAAGATAAACGAATAGTTGTTGAAGTGTAAATTATATACTTTGATTTTTGTAGTCTTATTCAAGGTAATAATTAACGTTTCTACGTCCTTCATTTTTCTTCTTAATATCTGCTTCTTTATTTTTCGGGTGAGAGATCAAGCAACGATTCAGAGATTAACTCGTCATCTGTCAAAACTGGGTTTTCGTTTTGAAGGACATGTATAAAATCTAATAAGAGAAAATCGTAAATATGGTAAAACGAATTGGTACAGGACTGTATCTCGTTCATGTGTAAAATGAAGACAACGGCGCTGTTTGTTATCTCTCTTCTAATGCTATATTCTCACTTTATTCTTGTCAGGTGTATAGAAGATCCTTGATCGCGTGGGAACGCGTACTTGCCGAAAAAAAAACTTCAAAAGTTTTTGGTCTCTGAGGCGTCGGACCATGAAGTGCCTTAATGTAAGTATACTGCCATGATTTCAGCTCAATGATATCAACCAAGCAATTTATCTAACTACTCGAAAAATTGCTGAATTACATTTTGACTATGCTTCGCTCTGTGTCAAGTTGAAGTGAATAACTGCCAATTTTCTCTTCATCACCTGCACGCGTTGAACCTTTCTTCGTTTCTATCTTTTTGTGGTATCTCTTTACCTTGGTACAATCTGGCAAATTAGATTCAGGGTCACGCGGTGAACATAAATAATTCAACTGTCTTTCCATCTTCTCGTTAACTTATTCAGTATTTGAAGATCAAAATAAATATTAGTCTTGAATTTCAAGAGACTTCCATCCCACAGTAGCACGGATTTGTTCACGCGTTTTTACGGCCTCTCTAAAGCTGGCTTCGTTTTGATCTTTTAGCCAATTCTTGTTAGAAGCTTTTCGAACGATCATGTCACATGCAGCACCGTTGCTGTTTATCTAATTTGTCTAAACTATTAGCCACTTTTTCACATCGATCGCTGTGAATACATTATGAGCTGCTTTTCCGCTGTAGCTGCAGTCACACGAACCTTCTTTTCTCAAATGTTTTATTCCAGCTTATAACTTGTGTGACATTTTTTGTAATTTAAAAGCTTGCTGGTTTGAGTTTATGGTAATTTTTAAATTTTAAGCGTGGCTTGAAACGTTGCTACTGGATTAACAAGCAAGGAAAATCTATGTTTGGACATGGTTTTATTTTAAACTAAAGAAAACTTGGTTTCAACGGTATCATTGAGCAACATGGCAAAGCTATAAGTAACATTGAAGTAATCTACCACTTTTTAATATTCGAGGAGATTATCATTCGATTCCTTGTCATTCTCGTTTACCATTATTTTACAAGACTGATATTTATGAGATAGAATAGTGTATTTCCAGGTCGAAGATTCATGGGGAACCAACACACATGGACACGTCTCGCGCGGACGTGTGATGTTTTACATTATAAGCAAAAACGGTGCAGACGCTACTGCAACGTTAATATATATGTGATGACTTATTTAATGATAATATATTTAAAAAAAAATTAATAAATCGTTGTGACATTATATTTATACGAATATACCAAACATCTCGTTTATTTGTCACCACCTTCACCTCAACGTTCACTGAAGAACATAAAGACCGATACCCCTGGATAAATTTTTGTGAGTAGTTTTCGGCGGGCAAGTGGGCCCAGGTGGGCCTGAGAGCGTAGGTTTCTGCTCTATCGACTCTACTTAACGGGCTCGCACCGACAGCACCGACATTCGTAGCAGCCAAAGTAGTGTCAGCATGAAAGCTTGACATTAAGTCGGTACAAAGTGAGTACGTAAGACTATTAGTCGACTGCGATTTAGAAATGTCGATCAGCTCGATCATCCCCGTGAGAAGACGCGTAACCGCGTCCACCGCCAACCACCCCAACTACCTTCGAGCACCTCCAACCACCGTCAACCACCTCCTCCCACCTCCGACCACCTTAATCCTCCACGACCACTTCGTGCCCGTCCTCCTCTTCCTCGCGCCCCTCGTCATACTCGTCCTCCTCGTCGTCCTCGACCACCGCCGATCACCACCAACCACCACCAAACACCTCCAATGTTGACTGAAGAATATAAAGACAGTTGCCCTAATGGGCTTTGGTGTGACAACCGAAAATCGTCGTGCTCTTGCGCTCCCTGAGATGTTCCAACGATAGAATTGAAAACATATTGCAGAACATCAAAGAGTTACCGATTTCGACATGATGCTGGCTGCATTCACCTTCCGAGTAACACAGTCTTCGCAACGATAAGCCCTAGTAGTCGAGGAAATAAAGCAATGGACTGTCGATTTTTTGAGCAGTAAGACGGATTTTAATGCGGTTTTTTGCATTCGCTTCGTAAGAGCGCCTACAAACTTTGTGAACTAAATTGATTAATTAATTTTTTGAAAATGCTTTATGGCATTAATAATATGCATTTTGCAAGTGCACTTCCAAGAGACACTAAATAAAAAATTTGCAACTCGGTAAATATTAATGGAAATGAGTCCAGTTTTGCTACTCGGGGGTTTTTGTGCACTCATACTGTGCACAAAATAATTGTACATACATATTGTTTGTATACAAATATTTTCAGCTGGTGCTTTTTCGCTCGCCGTTTCTCTCCTGTTGGTCCTACGCTCTTTTCACTGCGTTTTCCGAGTTCCTAAGGGTCCAATTAGTCAGGTAAGGCTCATTCAAGTCGAATCTGGGACCAAAAACTTTTGGCTCCAAAAATGGAAAAAAAGTAAGGCTAATCCCTTTGCATTTTTGGCGAAAATTTTCGCGATTTTGAAAAGTGCCGGAATAAATTCTTTCATGCAGAATTCCGACGTAATTTTGCGACTGAAATCGATTGGGTGCAGTCAGAGTACGCTGCGATCAACGCATCAAAAGTTACAGCCAAAAAACGAGACCTGAGTTTTCGACATTTTTCAGCAGGTACTTTTTGCTTCATAATTTCTCTCCTCTTGATCCCACGCTCTTTTCGCTGCGTTTTCTGAGTTCCTAGGGGTCTAATTAGTCAGATAAGGGTCATTCAAATCGAATCTGAGATCGAAAAATTTCGGCTCCAAAATCGAAGAAAAGTAAGGCTAACCCCTCTGCATTTTTGGCGAAAATTTTCGCGATTTTGAAAAGTGCCGGAATAAATTCTTTCATGCAGAATTCCGACGTAATCTTGCGAGAGAAATCGATTGGGTGCAGTCACAGTACGCTGCGATCAACGCATCAAAAGTTACAGCCAAAAAACGAGACCTGAGTTTTCGACATTTTTCAGCAGGTGCTTTTTGCTTCATAATTTCTCTCCTCTTGATTCCACGCTCTTTTCGCTGCGTTTTCTGAGTTCCTAGGGGTCTAATTAGTCAGATAAGGGTCATTCAAATCGAATCTGAGATCGAAAAATTTCGGCTCCAAAATCGAAGAAAAGTAAGGCTAACCCCTCTGCATTTTTGGCGAAAATTTTCGCGATTTTGAAAAGTGCCGGAATAAATTCTTTCATGCAGAATTCCGACGTAATCTTGCGAGAGAAATCGATTGGGTGCAGTCACAGTACGCTGCGATCAACGCATCAAAAGTGACAGCCAAAAAACAAGACCTGAGTTTTCGACATTTTTCAGCAGGTGCTTTTTGCTTCATAATTTCTCTCCTCTTGATCCCACGCTCTTTTCGCTGCGTTTTTTGAGTTCCTAGGGGTCTAATTAGTCAGATAAGGGTCATTCAAATCGAATCTGAAACCGAAAAATTTCGGCTCCAAAATCGAAGAAAAGTAAGGCTAACCCCTCTGCATTTTTGGCGAAAATTTTCGCGATTTTGAAAAGTGCCGGAATAAATTCTTTCATGCAGAATTCCGACGTAATCTTGCGAGAGAAATCGATTGGGTGCAGTCACAGTACGCTGCGATCAACGCATCAAAAGTTACAGCCAAAAAACGAGACCTGAGTTTTCGACATTTTTCAGCAGGTGCTTTTTGCTTCATAATTTCTCTCCTCTTGATCCCACGCTCTTTTCGCTGCGTTTTCTGAGTTCCTAGGGGTCTAATTAGTCAGATAAGGGTCATTCAAATCGAATCTGAGATCGAAAAATTTCGGCTCCAAAATCGAAGAAAAGTAAGGCTAACCCCTCTGCATTTTTGGCGAAAATTTTCGCGATTTTGAAAAGTGCCGGAATAAATTCTTTCATGCAGAATTCCGACGTAATTTTGCGACTGAAATCGATTGGGTGCAGTCACAGTACGCTGCGATCAACGCATCAAAAGTTACAGCCAAAAAACGAGACCTGAGTTTTCGACATTTTTCAGCAGGTGCTTTTTGCTTCATAATTTCTCTCCTCTTGATCCCACGCTCTTTTCGCTGCGTTTTCTGAGTTCCTAGGGGTCTAATTAGTCAGATAAGGGTCATTCAAATCGAATCTGAGATCGAAAAATTTCGGCTCCAAAATCGAAGAAAAGTAAGGCTAACCCCTCTGCATTTTTGGCGAAAATTTTCGCGATTTTGAAAAGTGCCGGAATAAATTCTTTCATGCAGAATTCCGACGTAATCTTGCGAGAGAAATCGATTGGGTGCAGTCACAGTACGCTGCGATCAACGCATCAAAAGTTACAGCCAAAAAACGAGACCTGAGTTTTCGACATTTTGCAGCAGGTGCTTTTTGCTTCATAATTTCTCTCCTCTTGATCCCACGCTCTTTTCGCTGCGTTTTCTGAGTTCCTAGGGGTCTAATTAGTCAGATAAGGGTCATTCAAATCGAATCTGAGATCGAAAAATTTCGGCTCCAAAATCGAAGAAAAGTAAGGCTAACCCCTCTGCATTTTTGGCGAAAATTTTCGCGATTTTGAAAAGTGCCGGAATAAATTCTTTCATGCAGAATTCCGACGTAATTTTGCGACTGAAATCGATTGGGTGCAGTCACAGTACGCTGCGATCAACGCATCAAAAGTTACAGCCAAAAAACGAGACCTGAGTTTTCGACATTTTTCAGCAGGTGCTTCTTGCTTCATAATTTCTCTCCTCTTGATCCCACGCTCTTTTCGCTGCGTTTTTTGAGTTCCTAGGGGTCTAATTAGTCAGATAAGGGTCATTCAAATCGAATCTAAAACCGAAAAATTTCGGCTCCAAAATCGACGAAAAGTAAGGCTAACCCCTTTGCATTTTTGGCGAAAATTCTCGCGATTTTGAAAAGTGCCGGAATAAATTCTTTCATGCAGAATTCCGACGTAATTTTGCGACTGAAATCGATTGGGTGCAGTCACAGTACGCTGCGATCAACGCATCAAAAGTTACAGCCAAAAAACGAGACCTGAGTTTTCGACATTTTTCAGCAGGTGCTTTTTGCTTCATAATTTCTCTCCTCTTGACCCCACGCTCTTTTCGCTGCGTTTTCTGAGTTCCTAGGGGTCTAATTAGTCAGATAAGGGTCATTCAAATCGAATCTGAGATCGAAAAATTTCGGCTCCAAAATCGAAGAAAAGTAAGGCTAACCCCTCTGCATTTTTGGCGAAAATTTTCGCGATTTTGAAAAGTGCCGGAATAAATTCTTTCATGCAGAATTCCGACGTAATCTTGCGAGAGAAATCGATTGGGTGCAGTCACAGTACGCTGCGATCAACGCATCAAAAGTTACAGCCAAAAAACGAGACCTGAGTTTTCGACATTTTTCAGCAGGTGCTTTTTGCTTCATAATTTCTCTCCTCTTGATTCCACGCTCTTTTCGCTGCGTTTTCTGAGTTCCTAGGGGTCTAATTAGTCAGATAAGGGTCATTCAAATCGAATCTGAGATCGAAAAATTTCGGCTCCAAAATCGAAGAAAAGTAAGGCTAACCCCTCTGCATTTTTGGCGAAAATTTTCGCGATTTTGAAAAGTGCCGGAATAAATTCTTTCATGCAGAATTCCGACGTAATCTTGCGAGAGAAATCGATTGGGTGCAGTCACAGTACGCTGCGATCAACGCATCAAAAGTGACAGCCAAAAAACAAGACCTGAGTTTTCGACATTTTTCAGCAGGTGCTTTTTGCTTCATAATTTCTCTCCTCTTGATCCCACGCTCTTTTCGCTGCGTTTTTTGAGTTCCTAGGGGTCTAATTAGTCAGATAAGGGTCATTCAAATCGAATCTAAAACCGAAAAATTTCGGCTCCAAAATCGACGAAAAGTAAGGCTAACCCCTTTGCATTTTTGGCGAAAATTCTCGCGATTTTGAAAAGTGCCGGAATAAATTCTTTCATGCAGAATTCCGACGTAATTTTGCGACTGAAATCGATTGGGTGCAGTCACAGTACGCTGCGATCAACGCATCAAAAGTTACAGCCAAAAAACGAGACCTGAGTTTTCGACATTTTTCAGCAGGTGCTTTTTGCTTCATAATTTCTCTCCTCTTGACCCCACGCTCTTTTCGCTGCGTTTTCTGAGTTCCTAGGGGTCTAATTAGTCAGATAAGGGTCATTCAAATCGAATCTGAGATCGAAAAATTTCGGCTCCAAAATCGAAGAAAAGTAAGGCTAACCCCTCTGCATTTTTGGCGAAAATTTTCGCGATTTTGAAAAGTGCCGGAATAAATTCTTTCATGCAGAATTCCGACGTAATCTTGCGAGAGAAATCGATTGGGTGCAGTCACAGTACGCTGCGATCAACGCATCAAAAGTTACAGCCAAAAAACGAGACCTGAGTTTTCGACATTTTTCAGCAGGTGCTTTTTGCTTCATAATTTCTCTCCTCTTGATTCCACGCTCTTTTCGCTGCGTTTTCTGAGTTCCTAGGGGTCTAATTAGTCAGATAAGGGTCATTCAAATCGAATCTGAGATCGAAAAATTTCGGCTCCAAAATCGAAGAAAAGTAAGGCTAACCCCTCTGCATTTTTGGCGAAAATTTTCGCGATTTTGAAAAGTGCCGGAATAAATTCTTTCATGCAGAATTCCGACGTAATCTTGCGAGAGAAATCGATTGGGTGCAGTCACAGTACGCTGCGATCAACGCATCAAAAGTGACAGCCAAAAAACAAGACCTGAGTTTTCGACATTTTTCAGCAGGTGCTTTTTGCTTCATAATTTCTCTCCTCTTGATCCCACGCTCTTTTCGCTGCGTTTTTTGAGTTCCTAGGGGTCTAATTAGTCAGATAAGGGTCATTCAAATCGAATCTGAAACCGAAAAATTTCGGCTCCAAAATCGAAGAAAAGTAAGGCTAACCCCTCTGCATTTTTGGCGAAAATTTTCGCGATTTTGAAAAGTGCCGGAATAAATTCTTTCATGCAGAATTCCGACGTAATCTTGCGAGAGAAATCGATTGGGTGCAGTCACAGTACGCTGCGATCAACGCATCAAAAGTTACAGCCAAAAAACGAGACCTGAGTTTTCGACATTTTTCAGCAGGTGCTTTTTGCTTCATAATTTCTCTCCTCTTGATCCCACGCTCTTTTCGCTGCGTTTTCTGAGTTCCTAGGGGTCTAATTAGTCAGATAAGGGTCATTCAAATCGAATCTGAGATCGAAAAATTTCGGCTCCAAAATCGAAGAAAAGTAAGGCTAACCCCTCTGCATTTTTGGCGAAAATTTTCGCGATTTTGAAAAGTGCCGGAATAAATTCTTTCATGCAGAATTCCGACGTAATCTTGCGAGAGAAATCGATTGGGTGCAGTCACAGTACGCTGCGATCAACGCATCAAAAGTTACAGCCAAAAAACGAGACCTGAGTTTTCGACATTTTTCAGCAGGTGCTTTTTGCTTCATAATTTCTCTCCTCTTGATCCCACGCTCTTTTCGCTGCGTTTTCTGAGTTCCTAGGGGTCTAATTAGTCAGATAAGGGTCATTCAAATCGAATCTGAGATCGAAAAATTTCGGCTCCAAAATCGAAGAAAAGTAAGGCTAACCCCTCTGCATTTTTGGCGAAAATTTTCGCGATTTTGAAAAGTGCCGGAATAAATTCTTTCATGCAGAATTCCGACGTAATCTTGCGAGAGAAATCGATTGGGTGCAGTCACAGTACGCTGCGATCAACGCATCAAAAGTTACAGCCAAAAAACGAGACCTGAGTTTTCGACATTTTTCAGCAGGTGCTTCTTGCTTCATAATTTCTCTCCTCTTGATCCCACGCTCTTTTCGCTGCGTTTTTTGAGTTCCTAGGGGTCTAATTAGTCAGATAAGGGTCATTCAAATCGAATCTGAAACCGAAAAATTTCGGCTCCAAAATCGAAGAAAAGTAAGGCTAACCCCTCTGCATTTTTGGCGAAAATTTTCGCGATTTTGAAAAGTGCCGGAATAAATTCTTTCATGCAGAATTCCGACGTAATCTTGCGAGAGAAATCGATTGGGTGCAGTCACAGTACGCTGCGATCACCGCATCAAAAGTTACAGCCAAAAAACGAGACCTGAGTTTTCGACATTTTTCAGCAGGTGCTTTTTGCTTCATAATTTCTCTCCTCTTGATCCCACGCTCTTTTCGCTGCGTTTTCTGAGTTCCTAGGGGTCTAATTAGTCAGATAAGGGTCATTCAAATCGAATCTGAGACCAAAAAATTTCCAATATGTTTTCAATTCTATCGTTGGAACACCTCAGGGAGCGCAAGAGCACGACGATTTTCGGTTGTCACACCAAAGCCCATTAGGGCAACTGTCTTTATATTTTTCGGCCAACGACCTCAAATAGAATCCAAAAAAAAATCGGCATAATATCACAAGTTCTAGAACCGTGAATGATAGTGATAAATATGGAATACCGGAAACCAGAGGTAAATCAACGTTTCCATAACAGTCAAGCAAAGTTAGGATCAAACTAGTCATTGAAGTGAACAGTAAATTTTTCATTTATTATAAAACAATATCGGCAAATACTGAAATTACATTGCTTTCAATTTACGTCGTTTAGGTGATAAATTATACATTATATAATATGATAACTGAAAGTAATTTGGATCTATTTACATGGAAATGAAATAATAATAATAATAATAATACAAAATGAGCATTAATAATAATAATATTAATATTACAAAGTATAAGTGATCGTGTGGATTTGGTACACAACAATATCTAAATCGATTTGCACTAAACGTCTATTTCTTTTTATTGGAAGCATGTAATGATGTGTAGGATGGCTGATCAGTAAAAAAATTCAACAACATGACACATGACAAGATCGATAATTTTTCTTACCCATGTTTTCTGTTCTGTATTTTGCCAAGTCATAGTGCACAAGAGTGAAACTGTTTACTTTCGACTTTCGTAATTTCATGCAACGAAGAATAGGAGTTTGAAAATGAAGTTGTCAGAGCTGCGCGGTAAAAAAAAACATGAAATAAAAATGGAAGATATTGACGTAAATTAATGGTGTAGTCATGATTTTGTGAAAAGTTAATTGTAGAAATGTAAGGGCCCCTCAAGTGAAATTTGTTAATCATCAGCAATAATGTTATATTACTTAGAAACAATATTCTTATTTATTTATCACACACCAATATACAAAAATGAACCGTATTAATATCAGAATATAATATACTACTAAATTCAAATATTCATTTAATAATAGATAATATCCGAGTATCTTACAAAAAGATTAAGAACGATGCTTGATTGCGGGAAAAAAATAACAAAAATAATAAATCATCGACAACATTCTTTACAAGGTTGGCACAGAAATTCTGGTAGAAAATTCGCTCTTCTACACATGGTCTATGTTTATATTTATATTTATATTTATATATACATATATATATATATATATATATATATATATATATATATGTATATATATAATAGGCGGTTATAAATAATTATTCGTCTTTAATTTACGGACCTTAAAGCTAAGGAGTTTTCTAATTATATTAATATAATTAATTATAATTGCGAGTGAAAATAAATGTCAGAGTTTGTTTCACCTATATTTATCCAACTATACGCACCATGCTTGCCCGATGCTTATATATTAGGTATGTATTTATTACAATAATCAGGCTAATCGAGTTTTATAAACTTTTACCGTTATTTAAAGTCTAAATACTGATTGCGACGATTCCGACGGAAAAAAATTAGAATGAAAGACGGATCAATAATTATCCAAAAAATTTCAAGCCGAGAATGTTATAAAGTTACCTCAAACGATCAGAATTCAAATGACAAAATAGCTTCTCTAATTTTATTCAACTGCATTCTCGCTTTTCATTTGTTACATACTTTAATATCTTTTTTCATTTCAATCTAATAATATTATACAAGTCTACCTTATCGCACACATTTGTTTTCGAAGTATTTTGTTCAACATGTTTATAATAATAATTCTGTGTCGGTGAGCACAAACGACTGCGTACGTAAATATGCCGGGCTTAAACATGGCTTCTTGATATTTTAATAAAGTAATCTCAAGTTGTACACTTCTCTCTAATATCATTCCTAATAAAAACATGGAATGTAGGTATATCATTTATTTATTTATTTTATTTTTTATTATTATATATATATATATATATATATATGTATGTATGTATATGTATATGTATATATACATATATATGTGCATATATATGTATATATATGTATATATACATACATATGTGCATATATATGTATGTATATATATAAAATTATCTTATTATAATGTATATATATGATTATATCACAAGAAAGATTCAAATGCTCTGTACACATTTTGGGAACATCAAATGCTCTCAAGTTTTTTAATTATAATTTTTTTTTTTTTCACTAACTTAATATTTAATTTCTAATATTTAGTTACAAAGTTAGATATGTCTTAGGATCTCCTGATCACGTTGTACTTGATACGATTTCATTATATATTTCTCGTTTTCAACTCTCGCGTGTATTCTTAATATCAGTGTTACAAATACAATATTCGTAGTGTATTTATTGTATACACGTTCATACACTTCAAACGAAGACAGAGTTTTTATACGCGATCGTCTCTCACGCCTTGTCTTTAGACTTTTCGTTTATGTTTGTTTTAAATGCTTTCTACAGCAAGTTCGCAAGATTGAGCATGTCAGTTTCATTTTTTTTTTGAATTACATTGATTTTGCGAACTATACCTTTATACAGACAATTGGCACGTTTTAAATGGCAACTAGTTTTTTTTTTTTTTTTTATCTTTCACGTTGGCACAATTCTCCTAGAGAATAATAATAATAGTAAATTAAAATTGGTATTTTCGTAATCAAAATATAAACTGCAGCTAGCATCTAAATTCACGACTGAGAAAGGTTTCAACGAGAAACAGCTTATCGCTTTTTAAACATTTTTTTCTGCTCGTTAATATCCCGCCACCAAGGTCGTCCATTTCAATGTGACTTTTCATCAAATGGATTACGTCATAGACAACCGTTCGTAACTTCTGTTACATAGCCGTAGCCTCGGATGGCTCTTTTCGTATTACGTACTTCCTCATTACAAATTTTCTTTCACTTCCGATTTCGCGAGCTCGATTCGAACTCGAAAAACCCAGAAAATGATCCGATATTCTTTTCGTCCTCCGTTGTAAAGATTGCTCGATACTCGACGACTACATTCTTTGAATTTCTAGATTGAAAACGAAAGATGGAACATTTTTCTTCTACCTTTCCTATAGTCGTATGAACAACTAGCGATACAGATATAGCTCGAGTTTGTGA